>NC_143554.1:133042500-133365625 GCF_054136105.1 Typopeltis vanoorti | reverse complement strand
TCCCTGTATATACGGGAATAAAAAGGCATTAGCTGATTTTTTTTTAATCCCTGACCAATGGTGTCCTCAACAGCACAAAATCTCAAAAAATTGTTTGTGAATTTCTGCAATGTTTGTATTTTTGTTATGAAATACAAATCTAATAACAAGTGTTAATTGTTCCGTATGAGTTATGCCTGGAGTTGTATCAAGAATTATTGAGTAATATTTTGCAGCTTCTCTCGAAAAACAGTCAATTCACATGTACGTAGGATCATGCAAGATACAATAACACAATGACAATATCAGGCGCGTGCAACCAGAGCTATACTATGTCTAAATGAATACAGGTCGGTTACATCATACGGACATTGTATATACACACCTTATACACACAGTGTATATAATTGTATATACACAGAGTCCGTCAAAAAAAGTATAAACACTTCTGCAAAAGAAAAACCTGTATAAAAATTGTAATACTAAATTTATACAGACATCAAGGGATGAATACAAGTTACCTTTGACGTCTACAATTACTCGAGGTGCTCAAAGTGGTTACCATTAGCATCCAGACACTTATTATTGCGGCCAACTACTGCTTGGGTAACGTTGGCCATGTCCAGTGAGATTGCTGCACATAGCGTTTCAATTTCTTTCCGAATGGCCGGATACATCTACGATACACTACATCAGTGTTTCCTAACGTGGGGCGTATGCCCTACAAGGGAGAAATTTGAATATTTTGGGGGACAATTAGAAAATGACGTTGCATTCGTCACCTCATCACCGATATACTCAAAAAACTCACCATTGTCGGCGATAAATTGTCGCTGTTGCAACCATTACTTTCCGATAAAAAAAAAGCTGACATCACTAGTACAGCAGAGTAGTATGGGTGGCACTTTATACCAGATCAAGATAAGATAAGGAATCGTAACATCATGAGTTTGGAATGTTTGGAATTTCCCTGGGGGAAGATGTCATTGACGTCATGTCATGTGTTTTGGTTTGAATATGGAATTGCAGGTGATGGTTAGAGATAAGGAATCGTGTTGTGATTCGTGGGACACTTTAGACCAAATAGGGGTAGGTGAATGGGGGTGGGTAGCGATGTCAGTGTCATGGATGTGTGTGTGTTGTTATCAGATGTAGATAAGTGACGTAATTTGTTAGTTGTAAATAAGTGACGTCATTGATTTGAATGGAAAAGGAAATTATAATAGTGGATAAGGATTTGTGCCGTGATTGGTGGGATGCTTTAAACCAAATAGGGGTAGCGTAAATGGGGGAAGCGACATCACTGTCATGGGTGTGTGTTGTTATGAGATGTAGATAAGTGAATGGTTTGCATATGGAATTGTGTGTGATGATTAGAGATAAGATTGAATGTTTGGAATTTCACTGGGGGACCCCATCTGTCATTGACGTCACGTTTTGTCTTTGGTTCGAGTGATATTTAGAGTATGGAGTTCTGGGGATAATTGTTCTGGGGATAAAAGTTCATGTGTTGGGGTCTTTGGTTCGATTGTGGAAGTGTTGGGAAATATTTGTCTATAAGTGGCAGCACGAATTTTTCCAATATAGGTGTGAGGTATTTCGTTCCTGTTATTGAGTATGGGAATTTTAGTTGAGAGTCAAGAGATGGCGGTAACATTTAGACTTTTCTGAATAATTAATTACAGACTTTCATTGCTGTCCTTCAAACACACCTTTTCTTTTATGTTCACATTTCTAAATAATTAATTACAGTCTATCATATCTGTCACCTCAAACACACACACACACACACACACACACACACACACACACACACACACACACACACACACACACACACACACACACACACACAATTTTTTACTATAATTAAACAGAATTGCATTAACATGTTCATTGCCAAGCACGCGATATCGCGCGATGCGAGCTCTCACCAACGGCCGATCACGCGTTATCGCGTGGACGTCGCTAACTAAATAAAGACAATTTGGCCACCATACGAAATTCCAATTTTCAGCTTGGCAATGAACGATATCGCGCATCACGCGATGCGAGTTCTCACGAAACGGCCGATCACGCGTTATCGCGTGGACGTCGCTAACTAAATAAAAACAATTTGGCCACCATACGAAATTCCAATTTTCAGCTCTGGCAATGAAAGTGTTAAGGTATAAAGTTATCGATTTATATATCATCTTCTAAACAGAATAACTGAGTAAAAATTTCACAGTGGAAAACAGCAACAAGTGGAATAACAACAAGCATCTTTGTTCATTTAAGTTTACAAATGCATATTTTATTTTGATGAAATATTATTTACAAGTATATTCACAGAGAAAAATTCGAAAGATGTAATTACCTAAAAATATTTCACAATATTTAGTTTAAACTCTTAACATTTTACAAAGAGTTCAATAAATAAAATGTTCATTACTCACTGTTTCTTGGTTACATTACATCAAAACAGCTGGTCACGCAAAAGAATCTTAAAACGGAAACCACATGAAGCACAGCTCCATACATTTGATATTGCATCAATCTGGAAATGACACCATGCCTCCCTAAACTTTACGTGTATTCTTTTGTCACCAGATATACACAAGCAGTTTTTGTATAATGTTCGTAAATGTCCCAAAATAAAGAATCTTTATCGAATAGAAAAAAATCTTGAAAGTCTAATTTTACCAGTGATGAATTTAGATGGTTAGCGATAATTCTTCTCATAATACGAATAGCTGGTAATTCAGTTTCCAAAAACAGTAAATGATTATCAATGTCGTACATGTTTGGTGAAAATCTCTCAACTTCTTCATAACTAATATAGAAAACTTTACTTCCGCCAGCTTCTATATCATTGAGTATTAGTTCCACATCTTGGCTTTTCAGAATATCACAGTCGCCGACGTCCATTTTGTAGTAAGCTCTTCTTTGCAGGCAGGCGAGAATATCAGAGCACTTCCTGTATAACTTTTCCCAAGTGGTCCTGGATAAATACATCACAATGTACGTGTGTTCTAAAATAATAATCGGTTTTCATCGTTTTAGAGCTTTGTGAAGAGTTTTGTCTCGTGGTATTTTCCTGAAGAAAGACAATTTCAGACTTTTGTAGCTCATCCATTATTTTACTTTACTGGACACAAAACACCACAACACAATACGATAGCTGCACTGGATGAACGATTGCAGTAACTGAAAAGGCCCTCAACTGAATTGTTTTTCCTTATAGTAATGTTTACCCGACCTTACCCTGACCGTTCCTTCAAAAATGAAAGTTTCGCGCAGATGACTCACGGACATGTTTTCGCATGCTGGTGGATATGATGATGATGATGATGTGATTTTATCTTACTTTGTGACATCATGGGGAAAACCTTATTTCTGTGCTCAAATGGTATTCTATATTATTTATCCCTATTATGTTAAGTACGGTATTTTTATCCTCAAACAGCGTTTTTGTTGTAAGAGCATGTGACTAGTTCTGTCACTCATATGTCCGAAATTGTTGGGATGGAAAAAATATATATATATAGCATTAGGTAGTGAAGGTGAAAGGGTAGTCGAGAGGGTGACAGTGGTCTTCCCTACAATGCTATCCCCCCACTCCCCCCACCATCATCTCCACCAGAAGATGTCTGCTCACCCAAGGGGAGAGGAGCGAGCTTGCCATTTGCAGATATCTTTTAGTGATGTCACCTCAAATTGATAACCAGGGAGCTTCGTGACCTCTTCTTTTTTAGATATCTATTACTGATGTCACTTACCTCAAACTGATACTGATGATTTTGGAGTAAAAAAAAACGCTTTTTTGACGTCACGATTCTTTATCTTATCTTGATCTTGATCTGATTTAAAGTGCCATCCATACTACTCAGCAGTCAACATAAATACAGCATCAAGAACTCTCAGAAAAGCAAAATAATGAGTCTATGAGAAATTTATTTAACATAAAAGGAACAATGGCATGGCGTTCTGATGAGACAGAAACGAAATACCGAAATTCAACTAGTTTTGCAAAAAAAAAAAATACTGTTGCCCTTCCCATCATCATATTTAGTTGAATATGGCTTTAGTGCTGTAAATGACTTGCTAGTGAAAAAAAGAAATCATCTGGATATTACAAACCATGGGATTTGATATTGAAAATAACTAAATTAGTACCTCAAATAAAAACTCTTTGCAGCAGACATCAGGCTCAAAGATCGCATTAACTTGGATTTTATTTTCCCGAGTTCAGTTCGATTTATGTTTTATAATATATAAAATGTTATATAAAATTTATATTCATTAAAGAAAGTCAAATTAAAAACAGTTTTACCTATGATCCTTTTTTATTTGAAGTACATATTTATATTATACTTTTTCAGAACTTGGCTGACAATTATGCTAGAGGGGGGAGCATCAAAATCTTTGAGGCATTGAGGTGGGGCATGATCCAAAAAACGTTGGGAAACACTGCACTACATCCTTTAGTCCCTCACAGGTAGAAGTCCAAGGGTGTTAAATCAGGAAAATGTGTGGCAACTCAACTGCACCTCTTCGTCCTATAATCGAGGTAAGCTCTCATGTCTTGGTTGTAGTGTAGTGGTGCACCATCTTCTTAAAAGAGAAATTGATCATTCCCATAAAGTGCATGAATGGTAGGTAAAATGGATGTGCACAGCATGTCTAAATACACTTGACCAGTAATGGTACCTTCAAAGAAAAATGGTCCTATTAAACCCCTAGATGACAATCCACACAAGACATTGAGCGCTGGTAAATTGATTGCCTTGTTCACATGAACGCCCGAATTCTCTAGAGCTAATTAAACTCAATTATGCCGATTCATTGTTCTTTCAGGATCGTGTTCATTCAGGCCAAACCATCTTCACAAATATGGTTTGGTCTGAATGAATGACCAAACTCCTCATTCTCATCTACCATTGTGTTGAAACCACTCACAATACTGCATTCTTCGATCATCTTCATTCATTGCCTTGGAGTGTAAACATTCCATTTAGTTACATTAAGAATGTCATATGCTTGGACTGCTAACTCCTGTCTCATGTGCTCATTGTATGGTAGACTTCTGTGGCAAATGCGTAAACTGTTTCAACACCATAGCTGAGGAAGCAGGACTTGTTGCTGTGCGAGGCATCCCAGGTCTTCCCCTTGTGCACATATACATCTCATCTCAAAAATACGTGGAATTGTCAGGCATGTTAGATGTTGTGTTGCAAACTCACACCTTCATTGTCTTTGAACTTCACCAACATTCTCAACACTTTCAAATGGTCTTGCGTTCCTCAAACAATCGTGCCTCGGCCAATTTGACTGTCCTACAAGTAATGTATTCATGTAACGAGATCTTTTGAGAGAGAACATCATACTACACAATGATGCCGTAATTCGATTCAACTTCCAAAAAAGTCCATAGATGACATCTGTTAAAGTGTGAATGCATTATTTTGACGGACTCTTTATAATTCTGTGATTACTTAAATGTTGCCATAAAAATAAAATTTATTATATATAATCAAAATGCCGCCTCTTTGAATATCTGCCCCTGTGCAGTGAACAACCTGCACAGCCAAACGCAGCTTCCCTGGTGACTGGTATGGTAAGAAACGCCTATTCAGATTATGAGAGAAAATTAACTAAGCAAGCCAAAGTATTTATTTTTTCCGTTATGCAGCAAGTAAAAATCAGCTAACGGCTTTTGCTTTCTTTTTTTTTTTTTTTTTTTTTTGTTCCCGTATAGGTAGTAGGTGAGGCCGTTTTAGCCATATCTAACTTTTGGAAACTGAGTGGGCAGTTCAGTCTCCACTGGTAGCCAATCAGAGATAGCTGGCTCAAAGCTATCACTTTAGTATTTATATCACAATCGGTATGCAGTGAAAGCGACTAGCAAGTGCCGCCATCTCGTGGTCCCTAACCCTAACACAATACTTTTCATGTCTGAAAATGTGGGTTCGAAGGGCGATTTTCTTGAGTTTACGGGACAAAACGGGAGAAAAAACCAGCTTTTCCTTGCCAGAGATCGACTAACTCGGGAACCGGTCGAAAAAAGGCTTAGAAAAATTTCCTCTATTCGGCGACTACATTTGAACCACCAAGTCTTTCTTCGTGAGGTCAAACATTGTAGAGTGCAAACACCACTTCTACTGAGCTACACACGCTCTACATAGCAAGTAACAAACAAGTAATGAACAAGAAAGATTTAGTCGTATTTTCCTCATACGCATCGGTGCCATGAAAAAAGCTTTTGGAACGATATCGCGTATAAAATCACACACGCACCCTTTATAAATTCCAAAGTAAGTAATATATGAACAAAAATAATTATCTAATATTCACTAAAATAAAATACACATTTAAACCACTTACAGAAGCATCTCTACTATGTACGACACTGGCGCCACTTTAACAATCGGGTTGAGTCCTAAAGCAAGCAGGATTATCAAGAAAAGAACGGTGACAATGAGTGTAAGTCGAAATATGATGTCAGTGTTACAGTTATATGAATGCCACTGAGAATAGTTTATAGTTATGTATGCAGCGAAGGAATAGAAATGTATGCTTTGGGTTCAACTTTTCTGAAGAGTGTATCTCATAATGTTAGGTACCAAGAGAAGGCAGCACTTGTTTGCCTGTTTCTTCATCGGTTGCCGTTTATAATTAGTGATAGTCATAGCCCAGCTATATCTGATTGGCTACTGGTAGACAATGAACTGCCGGCTCGGTCTCCAAAAGCTAGATAGCGTGATCTTGCCTACTCCCTATAAGGGAATAAAAGGCATTAGCTGATTATTATTATTATTATATATATATTGTAGATGCCTTAATAAGAAAGCAGAAATGTGTACAATAGAATTTACGAATTTCATTTAAGAAAACTAAAAGTATGAAACTCTGTGGTAAATATTAAACATGAACTAAATTAGTAATTAAAAACCAAACTCTAAACAAGTAATACATTTTCAATATTTATTATTATTATTATTTTATGTGACATCCCCAGGGTGTCCAAAGACTCGTCGAGAGAGAGAGAGTGTGCCAACTGCATCGAACGATTTATCCCTTCCAACTACTAACTACGCTCAAACTTGCTTAACTTTTTTTTTACATAAGACATTAGTGGCAGAGGCTCTACCAATCGACCAACCTTTGCTGGCAAACTTATTAAATTTGACACAGATAATGATGTAGATAATAAATTACAGTGCTTTCAACCAATCTGTGGTGCTATAGGACGAACAAAAAAAAAACAATAAAGGAAACACAAGTTCATTCAATTCCAAAAATATTATATGGTTCAGAAAGTTTGACAAACGGGGAAAAAGATAAAATAGAGTACAACAGTTGAAATGAAGTTTCTTAGAGCTGATGTACAAGAATGGCTAATGCCATTCTTGTTCACCCTATTTCTTATTTCATCATATGAAATGAGGAAGTAAAGGAAATAAAAAATGAATAATAAGGAAGGAAATACAAATTCGACAATAAATGATAAAAATAAATGATCACCAAAATAATTGGAGGTAATAGTCAAAGAAGGAAGTCTACCAAATGAAATAATAAAATATAAATATAAAGGGAAAGGACATATAGTACCTGGATCTAGGAAGAGAATGCAAGCACATTCCTTTAGATGCCAAAACAGGCTTTTAGCCTATATCTTGAAAGAAGAAAAACAATACTATAAAAACAGGTAGGTACATCTAAAACCTCAGCTCCATTCCGAATGGACACGTACAGAAAAAGTAAAATATTTCTATTATTTAGATACTGCTTCTAAAATATTTGGAAAGACCAGAGTTCGAATCCCGTCTATCACACAAAGAGCTTTTATTAAGGTTTTTCATATAAAGGTGAGTTAACCAGTCTTATACATAGGTGTCAGCTTTCTCCCACAGAAACTCGAGTTTTTTCGTTCCTCAAGCTGGTAAACTGGGAAGGGGAACATACGCAATTGACAGATAAAAATACATTTTAACAAATTGATTTAAGTTAATTTCATAGGATGATGGTACCTGCAGGATGGGCTTCACACCATTGTATCCTCATACGCTAATTAAATATTGAAATAGACAACAGAATAAAAGTTGGTATAGTAAGGAGTTATCTGAATATATATATATATATAATACGATAGAAATTAGTCAAATTGCGCTACCTGTACAGTACCAATATTCGAACCAAATTTAACTTATGGATCTAAAAGCTATTTTAGAAGAAGAACAGTTAATCAAAGACTAGAGACAGCAGATTTGAGAGTTTGTGAAAAATTAGGTGTGCAGACAGATGGCATGCATAGCAGAGTCATTAAAATGAAGATTGATAGTATTCAGAAAATCTCGCAGTGCTAATCTCAGGTTGGTATGGTCGTCTAAACAAAATATGAATGGAAAGATTAGCAAAGGAAGTTTGATGCCAGGATGGTAGGAAAAGACCAAGGGAAGAGCAAGATCTAAACGGATTAATGCAGTCAGAAGTGTGAAGTTAGACCCTTAGAAGACTGACAAATACGATCCGAAGAAGTGGTGGAGAGGATACAGAACTGAGTAATAAACATTGTGGCAGGTCTATGGAACGCATCCTATGAGAATAGGTTGAGGGTCTGTGGACTAATAGCATATGAGTTATTAAAGGAATTTTAAGGATTGGCACTGAAGATTTCTTTCAGTACATGGCAGGAAGGGAGAGAACGCGAGGCCACCAATGGAAATCGTATAGGAGTATGGTAAGCAAGGGTATTAGGACTACATTTTTTGCTTGGAAGCAGTGAATGGGTTGCCAGTGACGGTTGGAGTGCTTCATCAGTGAATGAGTTTATGAATTATGATAGCTATCGTGATAATAATAGCTAGAGTGAAAGCAATGGACTCCAGCGATCAGTTTTTTAACCCCATGGGGATACCTGTATAATAATAATAGTAATAGACTGAGGATTCCGTCCAGGTAATTCAGTATAAAATTCCTGGGAATTTTTATAATCTTTCTTGTCTCGAGTTCTGGGAAAAACAGCTCGAAACCTCTCATAACTTTAAATTTACAAATCTGTACAGAAAAGGGTTAAATGCATTATGTATTTGTTTAAATTTTTATTATAGTCAAATGAGTATTGTATCATATAGATTATAGATGATGATAAATTTTATTAAAAATTGATGATACTATTTAATAACTGCAATAAGTATAATATTATTCGTTATTTCATATATCGATTTGTTTCTCTTAAACATAATACAATAATATCATTATATGACTGCTGTGGGTGTTAATAAAGTGCAATTGGTTATGCGCTACAAGAAAATGATGAGGATAGAGATCTTAGGATAATGGTGGATATGAATTTGAAGTTCGAAGGTGACATAGAAAATATGGCAAATACAACTCAGACGATAGTTGCAATGATGTAGCTAACCTTGTCATCTAAGGACAAGGAAGTCATTTTGCCTTGATAGTATCGCACCTGGACTACCGTGTACAGATTTGACCTCCTGGATTCCAAGGTAATCAAGCTGTGGAAAGGGTACAAAGAATTATTACAAAAATTATATAGCGATGATGCAATCTAAATTATATAAGGGCAGATGGCGAGTATGCTGACTACAGACTCTGGTTAATAGGAAAAATAAGGGTGATGTGATAGAGGCGTACATCTTATGAATGGGTGTCATAGGATGTCGTCTGATTAAACATTTCATTATATGAAAGGTGAGGAGAGAACATGAAGACATCTCTGGAAGTTAAGTTTGCTAGCGGTTAAGAAAGTGTGAAGACCTAGATTTTCTCTTCCAGAGCATTGGGTGAATAGAAGTTTGTGAGGGAATCTCATGTGAATGAGTTTAAGGATAACACACCTCGTTTGGGTGATGTATAGCCTCCTCCATAAGTTCTTGACTGCCTGATCTCAGATAATAATTACACTTAGTAAGTTTCTAATCAGTTCGAAAATTATCAATGTTATCATATAATTCGTGGAGCCTGTGTAGCTCAGTGGATGTGGCGTTTGCACACCACCGCGCTTGGCCGCACGAAGGAATACTTCATTTCGAGTCTAGTCGGCGACTAGAGGAAATTTTTCCAAGCCTTTTTTCGACCGGTTCCCGAATTAGTCGATCTCTGGCACGGGAAAGCAGGTTTTTCCTCCCGGAAACTCGGGTTTTTCGTCCTGTAAACTCAAGAAATTCGACCGTAGAACCCACATTATTTCAGACATTAAATATAGTGTTAGGGACCACGAGATGGCGGCACATTTGAGCCGTCTCTCTTCACTGCGTACCGCTTAATTAGTGATAGCTTTGGGCCATCTGTCTCTGATTGGGTACCAGTGGAGATTGAACTGCCCACTCAGTCTCCAAAAGTTAGATAGGGCTAAATGGCCTCGCCTACTCCCGTATACGGGAATAAAAAGGCGTTAGCTGATTTTTTTCCATATAATTCGTTAATTAACGAAAGGAAAAAATCACTACCAATAGGAACATACTTTCACACGATAATGGATAGCGAAGTGTATTTATCAGTTTCATATTTACATGTTGAATACATTTGATAACTTATTGGTAAGATAAAAATTGCTATTTTATAATTTTAATTTTTCTTAATTTATAATTTTAACATTTTCATTTTAGCTTTAAAATGAAAATAAATCAATCCGAACTTTGGAAATACTTTAAGAAATGAAAAATGAGGAAGTAGCTTAGTGCAGTTATTATCCAAAGCAGAATCCGTGTGAAGATCCAACACTGAGTGGATTGATAAGGCATTTAGAAAGTTGCATGAAAAAATTTTAAAGGCGATGAACATACAGAACCGTCAAGTAACAAAAAAAAAAAAGAATTAAGGTTGATGGGTCAATTCTAAACTTTTGTTTAACAAGGATTTTAAGTGGATTTGTATCTAGATCGGAAGCCGAAGATAAAATCTTATTTTGAACAACTCCAATTATTCTTTTATATGTGAAACAATATCAAAGAATTACGTATTACCAAAAAAGGACATATCTTAAGAGCGATTATTAAAAATTAATTAAGGAAATGAAGCATCGTTTTTGTCTTACTTGGGATGAGCAGACCCGCATTGGAAATTAAGGATATTTCAGTACTGTTGTTCATTCAGGTGATGCAAAAACTTTTAATTTACGATTAGTTTGAATACCAGGACAGTTGATATTCAAAATATTTTAGTCTTCTGAATGTAAGAATAATTTAAAAAAAATATATTGTAGCTATAATGAAAGATGAAGCGAGAATAGTGCAGAAATTTGGATGTGACAGTACATTTGAAATTTGCTGTGCCTCAATCATGCAGCTGTTCACACATTTTATATAAAAATATAAAATAATCACCTAACTGTTTGTATTCAATTACAAGGAGTAGGCAAGGCATTTTAATCCTGACTTTTGAAGGCTTAGTGGGCAATTCAATCTCCACAGGTAGCCAATTAGAGATATCTGCCTATGCCTATCACTAAGTATAAGAGGCAACCGATGAAGAGACGGAAAACAAGTGTTGCCATCTCTCAATCCCTAATCCTAACAGGGTATGTTACTGTAGAAAAATGTGGATTCTGCGGTCGATTTTCTTGAATTTACAGGGAGAAAAAGACCGTTTGCCCCTGCCAGAGATCAACTTACTCGAGAACCGGTCGAAGAAAAGCTTATAAAGGATTCCTACAGTTGGCGACTAGACTAACTTAAGTCTATCTTCGAGCAGCCTAACGCAGTGGATGCAAGCCCCGCTTCCACTAATCTGTCTCTATGCCCTTCTGCCATACGGCCGTGGGTATATATTTTGATATTTTATCCAAATACGCATACACTGTACTCAACGGCAGCTAATGCATAGGCACTGCAGAACTCCCAGTTTTTCTCGATATACAAATATATTAATTTATTTATATATGCTTGTGATATTCAGTTTTATCATCAACAATCCTCTTATTTTGTATAAAAAATAATAAAAATCAATCTTGTAGCACTTAGGAGCGCAAAGGACGCTAGAAGCACTGTGTTTATCAGTGCCATATTGCTATGCGCACAAACATATGCTCGTCCTAGTGAGATGCGAGCTATTAGCGTAATGCGACACTGTCCATCGCGCAGTTCCACTGTTGTTGATATGCAGTTTGAGCCAGTAGTCGAGTGTTCGTAGTGCTTATCGTGTTTACTCTGTCTCTTTAAATATTTGGACATTACAATTAAAGACATAACATTTGTTATAGTTTTTATTTTAGAACATTATTGGGGTTATGATAATGGCTTTTATTTTTAAGTAATTTTGAATTATACTAAACCGTATAATTTTATCGATAATAAACAATATTTTCATGAAACAAAACAAGAATATATTTTATTTTAAAGTAATTTTGAATTATACCAAACTGTATAATTTTATCGATAATAAACAATATTGTTTCATGTTTAATTTTATTAAACATGAAACATTAAAAATTCATGTTTAATTTGGATATTCTATCCAAATACGTATACACTGAAAGTACAGTGTGCATATTTATATTTAGAAAGTTGCAGTATCCCCACGATTTCAAGCCACGAGCCGCCACTAGAAGTAACATCTTTCCGGGCAGTGGTACAAATAGAGCCTGTGTAGCTCAGTGGATGTGGGGTTTGCCAACCACGGCGCTTGGCCGCACGAAGGAAGACTTGGTTTCGAGTCTAGTCGGCGACTAGAGGAAATTTTTCTAAGCCTTTTTTCGACCGGTTCCCGAGTTAGTCGATCTCTGGCACGGGCAAGCAGGTTTTTCCTCCCGGAAACTCGGGTTTTTCGTCCTGTAAACTCAAGAAAATCGACCGTAGAACCCACATTATTTCAGACATTAAATATAGTGTTACGGTTAGGGACCACGAGATGGCGGCACATTTGAGCCGTCTCTCTTCACTGAGTACCGCTTAATTAGTGATAGCCTTGGGCCATCTATCTCTGATTGGTACCAGTGGAGATTGAACTGCCCACTCAGTCTCCAAAAGTTAGATAGGGCTAAATGGCCTCGCCTACTCCCCATATACGGGAATAAAAAGGCGTTAGATGATTTTTTTTTTATTATTTGACACCTCCAGGGAGTCCAAAGACTCATCGAGGGAGAGTGTGCCAACAGCATCGAACGATTGGACTCCTTCCAACTACTAACCGCGCTCAAACTTACTTAACTGAGCCATTAGTAGCAGAGGCTCTACCAACCTTTTTTTTTTTTTTTTTTTATTAATATGAAACCAGATTAGTAGAAATAAATGCAATCAGTTACTCACAAGCAAATAAACGCCGATTAGTTGATCATTCGATATGCAGTTGAACAATACCGCGTAACACAAGTCGGAAATACGACGAATAATAGTTACAGACTGTTACCTAAACACGTTCAAAGGGCAGTGGCGTAGCTACAGCTTTTGCCGCCCGGATGGTCGGCAAAAGCTGTAGCTACGCCAAAATTACTGCAAAAAATCAAAACGACGTATAGGAAAATAAATTAAAAGACTTTATTTTTGAAGTAAAATTTTTAATTTCAATATTCTAAAATGTTATTTTTCTTGCTTTTCTGGTATGATGACACTGGCGAAGTCTATTTCATAGTAATGTAGGTAATTCTTAATCAATTTTATTTAGAAAACCTCCTCTCACAACTAGCAACACTTACAGCAATTGTGAGGAAAATTTGCAGCGGTATTACAATATTTGGAACTGAGCTCTGGAGAATGTATTTTAGAATTAAATGCAAAAAGTTCAAAGTGCCACCAGGGGCGGACCGTCCCCACCGCAACCCCCTAGATACGCCACTGTCAAAGGGTGATACGTGCATTTCGCCGCCTATAGTATATTAGTACCATGAGTGAGCTAAGAATTTTTCATCTTTTTTTTTTAAATTAATTTTATATTGTTTGTACTTTTAAATGTACAAATAATATAAAATTGTTGTATATTGTTTGTACATTGAAAAGTAGCAGCTAATGCCTTTTATTTTCCAAAACAGCATTAATATTTCTGTCTGGTATAGTGTAAGTTCTATGGTCAATTTTTTTTTTTTTTTTGAGTTTACAGAATGAATAACTCAAGTTTCTGGTTGAAGAAGTCTGTAAACTAGAGAACCAGACGAAGAAAAACTTAGGCAAACTCCTCTAGTGGGCGACTAGAATTCAGCTTGCAACAGCTGAATTCTAGCAGCCAAGTGCTACAGATGCACAAATGCCATTTCCAAGGGGGCTACACAGGCCTATTCATTAAGACTATCTATGGCATCAAATAGTGAAATTTCAATCAAGAGTTTTGGATTTAGTTCTAACATCAGAAGATGCATGATTGCTTTCACCATCCTGGGACTTTGATGTCAAACTTGTCCCAGGTTGACATCCAAGGTTAGTTCATCGAAGGATGAACAGGTATCAAGGAGAAAGACATTTATGTGGAATTACAATAATCTATCATTTATCCAATCACATCAGGAGGGCAATTTGCCATTTGGATAATTGAAGAGTCAGTAGAGAATATAATTATAACAGTTGCAGAAATTGGGGCAGATTCATGGACAGATGATTTTGAAGGGAATGTCCGTGCGGTTAACCTAATGGCCGAGCGCTTCACAAACATATGCCTGGGGAAGGTGTCTCCTAGGTTCGATTCCCATCAGTAACGTGAGGAGCTGAAGGATCTTCCTCAGCCATAGCCAAGTTAGCCGATCTTCGACATGGACAGTAGGGTTTTTTCCCCAGTTTATCCTGGGATTTTTCATCCAGCAAAGCAGGCAAACTGGCCTTGAGAACTCAACACTACAGGACATAGGATACACCGGGGTGTAGGGCTGACCACCTTATCCTGTGAACGATTTGAGTTCCGATGATTAATAAACTCTCGACACCGCAAGGTAAAAGAGGGTATAACGAAGATGAGATGAGGGCTATCAGCTAGATACACACATACCTTCATCTGTTGATCATCTCACTAAAGTTAAGAACTTGGAGAACTACATTCAGCATCATCTAAATACTCTTTCACTTACTCACTTCTAGGATGCCTAGACCCACAATATCCTCTGAATACTTTAGTTTTCCTGACTCTGTACTTCCGAACTCTTGCTGAACAGCACTTTCTCACACGTCACTCCAAATCCATTCAGCCTTTTACAAGTCCTTTAGTCCAGCACTTCCCAAACTGGGCCACGGCCCCCCTTGGGGGCCATTAGTTTTGTTGAGGGGGGGGGACTGTGAAATAATGAAAACAAATTTAAAATGTTTTAACACTAAGTGTGCCATCTCAAATGTGTATGTAAGATACTAAAAATATAATATTTGCATTTGATTTCTGCCATATTCGCTGTGTATGTTTTGTATTGAATATAAATATAATACATTTCTGCATTTCGATTTTTTTTTTCCAATGGGGGCTGTGAAATGTTTTAATTTTTAAGGGGGCCTTTACATCCATAAGTTTGGGAAGCACTGCATGAAACTTTACTTCACACAACCACATATTCTATACCATTCTTTCTGCACAACCTGCGCACTGACTAGTTTGCAATCAAAACTCTTCTCAGCTCATTTATCATACAGTGGCAAGAGAATCACAGTCTTTATTCTCTATCTCACCCTTTCTATTTGCTCATAGTAGCAATCATTAGTACTTGCCAAAATAATCATTTCTTTCACTTTTCCTCTCTGCATCCTCACAGCAATGCTAACATCTTTAATCCTGACTCTAGGGAAACTAGATTTCGTTACACTCTTCTCAACCACTGTTCTTATGAGATCTCCATGCATAACTCAATCACTATCTATCTTCTGCTCTTTCATAATCAGCCTTCTCTGCCCTCATATCCCCCTCTTCTTTTGGTTCTCTGCCATAACACTTGCCATGAATTTCTCCTACAATTCTATTTCACATTTTGTTTTATGAAGAACTCTATATAAGATTTTTTGTTATCATTACTCATTTTCCACCCATTTCATTCTAGTTATTATTCTTACTGTGTACATCTTTGCTTTCTTCTAACACTTTACTTGCAACAACAACCCTGCCAACATTTACACTTACATTTTCCTGCCTTTCATCATTCTACTCTCTGCTGTCATTCTTACCCTTCTCACTCACTTTTAAAATGTTTCTGACACAAGCACTCGCCAGTTTCACTCTTTCCACATATCTTTCAATATACAAAATGAATATGTTTCACACACACTGCAGTCAAGAAAATCACACACACATTGAAATTGCATGCAATTGTTCTTTGCATTGGTGCTATAACACAATACAGATAAAAATAACCTGGTCTTATTTTTATCTGTCTCATTACAAACAAACAAACACTCATAAAAATAGAATACCACATATCTTTCAATATACAAAATGAATATGTTTCACACACACTGCAGTCAAGAAAATCACACACACATTGAAATTGCATGCAACTGTTCTTTGCATTGGTGCTAAAACACAATACAGATAAAAATAACCTGGTCTTATTTTTATCTGTCTCATTACAAACAAACAAACACTCATAAAAATAGTAATCCAGAAAAAAATGAATCAATTATCATTAATTATATTCATAAACAATTTATCCTGGTTGAAGAAAGCCTGAATGCGAGTGAAAATAGTGGCTCGATAGGGAATTGCGGTGTACAAGATGGCAATGTGAGCGGTGATCTAAGAAAGAGTGAGAGCAATTATACAGAAAGAGAAAATGGCTTGAATGATAAAAAAAATGAGGAATTATTTGTAGGAAGTGAGATCGCTAGGCTGCGTGCAGTGATACAAGATGCGCAGCGGCAATTAGAGCACCTGCAAAACTCTTTCCAGAGTGATTCGGCTAACGTAAATAAACAGCGTGGGCGAGTTTCCGAAATGAAGGAGAGAGTGTTGTATGGTGACTCGTTATTAAGAGGAGTAATAGATGGGAGTGTAACTAAATCGTACTTACCGGGTGCGAAATTTAAGGATGTAAGTGAGAGCATTAGAGTGCAAAAACAGAGGGTGAAAGAAATAACAATTGTGGCTGGTACGAATGAATTGAAAGGTGATAAATTTTTTATGAGAGAGGACTTGAAAGTATTGTTAAAGGTAGCGAAAGAAAAGAGTGACAGAGTTAGAATGGTGAGTCTGTTACCGCGGTATGACAGAGAGGAGTTTAGAAGGAGGGCCATAATCGCAAATGATATTATGCGCAGGTTATGCGGACGGTGTGGTGTGGAATTTGTGGACGTGTGGAATGAGTTTGATGGGCGAAAGGACTTATACAAGATGGATGGACTGCATTTGAATGGACTTGGTGTGCGGAGACTGGAAAAAGTGTTGCTGAATGAAGTGAAAATGGATGTGCAGAACCAAGGAAACTAGAACTACCAAGGAGGGGGGGAAGTGGATATCCAGACATCAGTGAGACAGTTGAGTGTAAAAATGTATATAATGTACCTGAGCTAGCAATAAGGACAAAAAATGGGAATGGGATATTTAGAATAACGCATCAAGATAGGGGTGGGACAAAGGGAACACTGCAATTCATGTATACTAATGCCAGGAGTATTAGGAACAAGAAGGGAGAATTTTTGGCCTTGATTGGCTCTTCCTGGCCACAGGTTATTGGCATTAGTGAAACATGGCTGACGGAAGATAATATAGTTAGTGGGATAGAATGTGTAGGTTATAGTATGTTTAGGAGGGACAGAGAGAATAAAATTGGGAGAGGGGTGTTATTGATGATAGCTGATGAACTGCAGCCAAGGAGAATTGAAGTATTGCAGGATAGTGAAAGGAGCTCATTTGAGGCTATTTGGTGTGAGACTGATACTGGCAGAATAAAATATACAGTTGGGTGCTGCTATAGACCAGGTGATGGAATAGATGGTGGAGATGGTATGCATAAACAAATTGATGAAATGAGTGGAAGGAGGGTAATTATTATGGGGGATTTCAACTATGGTAACATTGATTGGAAGGAGGAGAGGACACATGTGAGGAAGGAAATGGATTTTATTCAATTATTAAGGGATAACTATCTGAAACAGCATGTAATTGAAAATACTAGGGGTGTGAGAGTGCTTGACCTGGTAATAGTATCTGAGAATTTGACTGTAATGAATATGACCATGTTACCACCTATTGGTGAGAGTGATCATAAGGTCTTGACCTGGGAGGTAGCTAAAGGTGTGAAATTTGTGATTAAGACAGGGTATATGTGGAATTACCGTGCTGGCAAGTATGACAAGCTTAGGAGATTGCTTGGATCAGTGCCATGGCATGTACAACTGCAAGGGCTGGACGTCGATAGAGCATGGGAAGTGATCAAAGAGCATTTACAGGAGGTTATGGCTGATTGTATACCTAAGGTCCGAATAGTGAAACAAGGAGGGGTTAAATGGATGAATAACACCATTAAGCTTGAGCTGCAAAAAAAGAAACAACTATGGAGGGAATTTAAAGAAAGGGGTGACCTGCAGGCACACGAACGGTATAAAGTACAGGCTAGAAGGGTAACGAGTGTGGTAAAAAACAGCAAAAGCCGATTATGAAAGGAAACTAGCTATGCAAGCAAAAGAGAATCCCAAACAGTTCTTTCAATATGCTGCAAGCAAGAAAAAAACTGTACATGGCAAAATGATTTTAAGGAATGACGATGGTAAAGAGTTCACTGAACCAGTCGATATAGTGGAGTTACTGAGCGTGCACTTTGCAAAAGTATATCATCCAGGTGGTGACGTTGAAAAAATGAAGGAACCATTAGTTTATATGGGAATTGTGATGAATGAAGTGGAGGTGAATAGTCTATTACAGAACCTTAATGTGAATACATCTGTGCGATTGGATGGTATACCGGCACGGGTCTTGCATGAAGCGGCTAATGAATTATCAATGCCCTTGACCATGTTGTTTAATCTGAGTCTCAGGTCTGGCTTAGTCCCGAAGGCGTGGAAAGAGGGGAAAATAGTTCCACTGCATAAAGGAGGATCCAAGACTATGGTTGCAAATTACCGACCGATCAGCATATCAGGAGTCGTTGTCAAGGTCTTGGAGAAAGTAGTCAGGGGAAAAATACAGGAATGGATTGATGAAAATGAGATACTGTACAGAGGACAGCATGGCTTTGTGAAGGGTAGATCATGCCTCAGTAACTTGCTCAAGTTTTATAACAAGGTGACGGCTGAACTGGATAAGGGAAATGGGTTTAGTGATACTGCTGGACCTGGCAAAGGCGTTTGACAGGATACCACATGGAATTCTAATCCGTAAACTACAACATATGGGAATGGATATAGGGTTGGTGAGATGGCTGGCTGGGTGGTTGATGGAAAGATATCAAAGAGTAGTTTATTCAGGAGTAGAGTCCAAAAAACGGCCTGTGACTAGTGGTGTGCCACAGGGTTCTGTTCTTGGACCACTGCTGTTTAATCTGTTCATTAACGATATAGGGAAGGGTCTAAGTGGGACAGTTCATTTGTTCTCTGATGATGCAAAGTTGGGTAGGGCGATAGTGAATGCAGAAGATGTCAAAGTCTTGTAAGATGACTTAGATAGATTGGAGTTCTGGACTAAGGAGAATGGATGTCAATTTAATGTGACAAAATGTAAGGTTATGCATTTCGGAGTGAAAAGATTAGCAGCAGTATACCACATTGGTGGAACTGTACTCCAAGAGATTGATGAGGCCAGGGACTTGGGAGTGTTGGTGGATAGGGAGATGAAGTTTAGGGGGCACATTGCGAAAGTAGCTAAATCAGCTCATCAACTCACTTGGTTGTTGAAAAATACCTTGACGAGCAGAGAAAAACAAGTTATTGTACCTCTGTACCGAGCCCTGATAAGACCTCATCTCGACTACTGTGCCCAGATTTGGTCACCTCGGTTCCTTCTTGATGGGGAGGAGGTTGAGAGGATCCAGAGGCGAGTGACTAAGATGATAGCAGGTCTATGGAATGAACCATATGAGAACAGGTTGAAGATTTGTGGGTTGCAGAAACTAGTTGATAGGCGAAAAAGGGGAGATATGATTGAGACATTCAAATTGCTAAAAGGATTCTATAGGATTAATTCAGATGATATTTTTGAGATCAGGACTGGTGGTGGGAGAACTAGGGGACACCCATGGAAGCTGGGCAAGAGTGTGGTTAGCAGGGGTGTTAGAGCTGGGTTCTTTACTTTTAGAGTGGTAAATGAGTGGAATAAGCTGCCAGAGTCTGTTGTGGGTGCTATGACAGTGAGCGAGTTCAAGGCAAGGTATGATAGATACTGTGAGAATGTTGAACAGCTGTGTGAACATGATGCTTAGGGCTTCCCTCGATGAGTCTAAGGACTCCTGGAGTAGCCCGTGCTAATAATAATAATAATAATCTTTCAGCTCCTAAAATCCCAAATTCTAACTGAAATACCTTTAGGTGGTAAAGGAATTTCATCAGCCAGTGTGAGCATACTTAGCAGAGGCTTAAAGTGCTTAAAAGTACCATGTTTAACATCTAGAGTTTGGTATATGCAATTTTCTTCTTCAAGCCTCCTTTATGCAATGGAATTTCCCCTTTTTCTACTCCCTTGAGATCCCACAAGGGCAAAAACTTTAACCATCTGACCAAAAATCTGATCTGGTCAATTTCTAGGAACTAGCTCATTCTCATAATGTATGAGCTGATATCCCATGTAATCCCATAGCTGTAGTCACATTAAGATTCTTTAATATCTTATGCACCTCTACATCATCTGCCTCTGTCATATCTGACACTGCTACATCTTCACCTGGATAAAGTGATCACTCAGGGATTACCTTTGACTTACTAATTCCCATTCAGGCCTTATGTTTCTGATAATGGAAACAATGTGGCCAACTTACTTATAAGGAGTTTGTCTGGGAAATTCATGAACTTTTGAATTATCACACCAACAAGCACTAGTAGCTGCATGCTCCATATGCTGTAATCTAGCAACAACATTGGGAAATAGCTTAGCAAAAACTGCAACATGATATTTTTCTCAGTTATTGTACTACATCTGTTTGAGTAGACATTTGACTGGTAAATTTTTGTTGTGTTTAAAATGAGCGATTTTTATGATCAATGAACTTGTGCAAAGTTTTGCATGAAATTGAGAAAATCTTCCAGAGATTTGAAATGCTAAAAACAGCATTTGGGAATGAGGCTTTAGGCTGTACTCTATGGGTGGTGGAAACATTTCAAAGATGGCCCAACTTCAGTCAATAATGATCCCTGTTCAGGACGATCGTCAGCAATGACAATTGACAAAAATGTTGCAAAAGTTCATGAAGTCATCCATTCTAACTGTCATTTAACTGTTCGTGAGGTAGCTGAAGAAGTAAATATTTCAAAAAACTGTCTATCATGAGATTCTTACTCTTTAGGCATTCATTGCATTGCAGCCAAATTTGTTCCTCACCTTTTGACGGACAATCAAAAACAAATTAGAGTTGTTGTGAGCCAAGAGATTTTCAGTCGAGCTTACAAGGATGAAACTTTAAAAAACATCAGTGCCAGGGATGACATGCGAGTTTATGGTCATGATGTCCAAACCAAAAGCTCAATTGTCACAGTAGGTGTCAAAAGGGTCACATTGAGGTAATGCAATGTCTTTGTGAAGCTATCAGGAAAAAAAGGCCTGATGCTTGGAGGGAAACTGATGGATACTTCATTATGATAATGATGAAGCATCCATCATGATTAGTAATGATGTGTATGCACATCATTACTAATCCAATTTTTGGCAAAACACAAAACAATGATCATTCCACAGTCTACTTACTCGCACCAGCAGACTTTTTTTTTATTCCACAAACTGAAATGAATGTTGAAAGGCCAACATTTTGAGCTGATTGACTCAATAAAGAAAAAAAATTGCTAGCAGAACTGCACAGTATCCTGAAAGAGGCATTCCAGAAATATTTCAAAGGATGGAAGAAACACTGGCAGCCATGTATACAAAGTGGAGGAGAGTACTTTGAAGGAGACGAGGCTTCTAAGTTAGACAGGAAAATTTTTATTTAAAAAGTTTGGGAATTTCCAGGATAAACTCTGTAGACAAATCCTGTGATGCATTCACTAAATCCACTGCTCTCAAAGACCATCCATTACATGCTCTCTAAGGTAATATTCTTTGTATCTGCATAAATTCCATTTCATTCTGCTCATATGTTCTTTCCTCCTTCATGTTCTCCATAGTTGAAGTCCCCATAATAATTTGAGCTACCCCATAACAGCAGCAACAACAGCACCAGTAATTATAAATAATGTCAGTAAAGTAGTTGGTAAAAGAGGTCTTATTTTATTTATTTAATATATACGAGCTGTTTTTATGAGATACCATCATATAAATTTATATTTATTACCCTTTTAAATTCAAGAATTAATATTTATATCTATAGCTCAAGACTAGCCTTCTAGCCTTCTGTAAGGACCTCTGATGTTAAGTGAGATCCCTGATAGTTTCGAACACATCTTCAGTTAATGTATTAGGTCTCATGGCCTGATGCAACCAAGTAATTTGACTATATAAACCCAATTATTACCAGGATAGGGAAGTTAACTGTACTTCCATGGTCAGCTATATCTCTCAGTTGTCTGTACTCTTCAGGATGGACAAGCCTATCTGTTCCACCACATGACACTGGCTAACTTACTTTTAGCTGCAAAACCTTTATAAGTATTTCTCACAACCTGAACAAGAGAATTTGAATGCATTCCATTCAAATTCTGTTTGAGGAAAAATAGTGCTCTTACCAACCAAAGAGTACTGTTTTCCTACTTACTATTCTATGTAATGCAGTAGACAAAGCAGTTGTGGATAGTGGTGGACAAGTAGGTAAATTTTTTTTGAGGGGGGTGGGGGTGAGACACAGCAAAGGTGACAAATGATAACTCAAGAGGATTACTGCAATAAGAAAGATAATGAAATAAAGCAGAAATTATATTGCATCTAGACCTGATTTTTGATTATCATTAGTTTTTTTTTTATGAAGGACAAGGATGAAAAACTTTGGAGAGGATATAAAATACATTAACAAAGAAATCTGAGATTTTGGTAGATAAGAAGAAAAATCATATAAGTAATAATAAAGGGGGGGGGGTGCTATTGATGATAGAGAAAGAGTTATGTCCATACAAAATAGAGATGCAAGAGGGGAAATAGTGCCAGTGGTTTTAAGGAAGTATGGTGTGAGATAGAGGTGAATGGAATGAAATTCTTGGTTGGATATTGTTATAGACCAGGAAATGTGGATGGTAGTGACTAGGAAATGCATAATCAAATTAGCCAAGCAAATAAGAAAAAGAGTGATCATTAAGGACGATTTTAATTATGGCAATATAGACTGAGATAGTAACGCGAAGTAAAAAAAATGAGTTTCTTGAGTTTTTGAGGGATAACTACCTCAGACAGTATGTAACAGAGGGCACACGAGGATTGAGGGTCTTGGATTTGGTCATCTCATCAGAGAATGTAATTATAAATGAAGTGTCAAATCACCCACCAACTGGTGAGAGTGACCATGAGGTGGTTACCTGAGTGGTTGCCAGCAGTGTGAGGACCTCTGTAAGAAAAAAGTATATGTGGAACTACAAGGGGGGGGGGGTGATTATGAAGAGCTCAGGAGACAGCTTGCAGGTGTAGCATGGAATGAGGAGTTAGCTGGAAAAGAGATCAATGCGGCTTGGGGGATTTTCAAAAACTATCTAATAGATGCAATGTCTAAATGTATTCCAAGGGTGAGAAGGTTAAATAAGGTAGGTGTGAAATGGATGAATAAAGAGATTAAGCATGCGATACAGAGAAAAAGGGCCGGCCTTGACTTGACATTATGGAGGCAGCATAAGAGAAGTGGAAATGACTAATGACTTCCATGAGGACTACAAAGACCAGGCAAGGCAGGTGACTTGGTTGGTGAAGGTAACTAAAGAGAGGTATGAACAGCAGTTAGCTAATGAAGCCAAAACTAATCCTAAGGAGTTCTTTCGATAAGTTGTCAGCAAAAGAAAGAATGATTATGGAAGGATGACATTGATTGGAGAAAATGGTATAAAGACAGCTGTTGCAGAAGGTGTGGTGGAGATACTTAATGAGCAATTCATAAAAGTCTTTCAATCTTGTGAATGTCACTTCATGGAGAGATTGAAAGCAGTTGATGATGGGGAAAGAGAGACTGACTGTAAGTGAGCAAGAGGCGTTTGGGGAGTTGAGCAAACTAGATGTAAATAAGGCTGTGGGACTTGATAATATATCACCACATATTCTGAAGGAATGTGCCAGGGAGTTGACCCTGGCCTTGACATATTTTTCTTAATTACGAGTCTTGCATTCAGTCAAGTTCCTAAGGAGTGGAAGGAGGGCAAGATTGTGCCACTTCATAAAGTAGGTGACAGAACTCAAGCATCAAATTATAGGCCTATCTGCGTGTTGTGGTTAAGTTGTTGGAGAAGCTCATGAGAACTAGGATCCAGAATTGTGTCGACAACAATGATATTATCTTTGATTGCCAGCATGGATTTGCTACAGGGAGGTCATGTTTTAGTAATCTACTTACTTATTACAATAAGGTGACTGCTTCCATGGACAGAGGAGAAGGATACACAGCAATATACTTAGATTTTGCAAAGGCTTTTGATAGATTACCACATGATAAGTTGATAGTCAAACTGGAGTGGATGGGGTTGGATATTAGATTGGTGCATTGGATTGGAGACTAGCTATCTGATAGGTATCAACACGTTGGGTATGGGGAGTGATATCCAGGAAAAGGAAACTTACTCGTGGTGTGCCTCAGGGGTCTGTTTTAGAGCCATTGCTGTTTAACTTGTATATTAATGATATCGACGAAGATTTGGAAGGAGATATTCAGTTGTTTGCAGATGATGCAAAGTTGGGATGAACCATGAAGAGTAGTGAAGATGTTGTAGCCTTACAAGAAGACTTGAATAAATTGAGTGATTGGGCATGGAAATGGGGATGCGAGTTCAATGTTGCAAAATGTAAGGTTTTAAAATTTGGAAAACAAAAATGGGATGCAGAATTATGCTTAGTGAGGATATATTGTCGGAGGTGAAGGAAATAAGAGATCTGGGGGTGATGGTGGATAAGGATCTGAAATTTAAGGGACACATAGGCAAAATTGTGAAGACAACACAAAGGCTTCTGGGAATGATGTGGAGGACACTGACTTGTAGAAATAGGGAGATTCTTGTTCCATTGTATAATGCTTTGATTAGGCCACACATGGACTATTGTGCCCAGATTTGGTCACCTGGTTTTCAGAAGGATGAAGAGATGTTGGAGAAGGTCCAGAGGTGACTGACTAAGGTAGTTTCTGACCTCTGGAATGTCGAGTATCAGGAAACATTGAGAAGATGCAACTTGCCGAGTCCATTGGATAGGAGGAGGGAGATATGATAGAGACCTACAAGTCATTAAGGAGTTGTTATAGGATCAATGCTGGAGAGATTCTACAGAAAATAGTGGGAGATCAGGGGAAGAGCCAGAGGTCATCCCTGGAAGGGTTTAAATAGGGGCATGAGAAGCAGGTTTTTTCATGCAGAGTTGTGAATGATTGGAATGGCTTGCCTGAGATAGAATGTCTGCAAAGAATTTCAGTGTGTTTAAAAAAAAATCATGGTATGATGAGCTGTGTTTGATAAAAGGACCTCCTAGATGAGTCTTTGATTCCATGGAGTCTTGGGTAATAATAATAAGTAGTAATAATATATTGTAAAAAAATAACACAATATAAACATAAGACTTTACAGGAGACAAAAAAAAATAAGAAAAAAAAAAAGAGGAGGAAATAAAGATAACAAAGGAAGTAAGAAGTATATATTTGCGTGGAGAGTGGTGAGTATATGAAATGCATTGTCAGCAGATGGAGTGTACAATCAAGAAAATAAGGTGTGGTGTGTTGGGACCGGCTCACATCGGCTTGTGCGAGCCGGTTATTAAAATTTTTCAAATTTAGCGAGCCGGTTGTTAATGTTTTTAAGTTGGGCGAGCAGGTTATTAAAATTCTTTATGAAAGGATAGATGATGAATGGTGGTATACACTTTTTCTCGTAAATATTTTGAAATTGTATAATAAACACTTACATATATTATTATTATTATCAAAAATAAATGCATAAAAGAGAATTCACAAAACACAAACTCAATTTACGAATGGGAATTTGGAAACAATTTTATTTACTAAACAATGTCTGTATTCAATAAAACACAACGTGTTTGTGTTTTAATGAATACAGAACTAGGTATTTGAATAAACAATAATGCCTTATTTTTCGGCGAATTTCCAAGAACTTGCAACATTAAGTTCTTGGAAATGCAACATTGTTGCACTATTGATAAATACAAAAATTCATCGCGACGGCTACAGTCTCTGGTCATTTGATCAACTACGAGTGGTAATATTAGTGTTACATTTTTTTTGTTCAGGATTTCATTTGATAATAGGTAAGTTGTAGGTAATATAGGAAAATTTTCTTTAATATATGTTTTTATTTCGGTTTTTTCTTTGTTTTTTAATAATTAAAATAATTTTAATCAGGGTTAGAGTTTTGTGGTCGAAAAGCAGATAGCTGTTAGTTGAAAAAATGAAATAGAACGAAACTTCTTAAACATTAAAAGGACAAAATTTGAAGAAGCAGAAACAAAGACATCTGAAGATACAATAGAACTTTGTGAAGAATCAAATTTTTCATAAAGCAAGCCAGTTGTTAAAAATTTACCAACACACCACTGGCTTAGACTGTGACATACATTTACAGCAGACCTCCCACAATGAGTCTTTTGTGCTCTTGGAGAGCTAGTAATCATAATAATAAATGCTACATAAATGTGTTGCAGTGTTTTGGGATAGTGATCCTACTTTGAAATTTAAGGTCCTAGTTCAGCCCCATAAAATGCAGGCTCCTGTCTTTAACCTACATATCTCTTTAGTATTACATTAGAGTTTTCCAAGTTTTCCTTAAGTCTAAGATGGAAATTATTTTCTGCAGTATCATTTAATATAATATCATAATGCAAAATATGATATTATATTAATGTCATATTTTGCATTATGAGAGATCCTCCATAAGTCATTCAACAGTGACAATGCACTTTGATTGGAAAGATCAAGGTTTGCATTTTGTCTAGGATGCAAGCAACTTATAATAAGAGTTCCATGCATCCTAGACAGTATGCAAGGAACCCTAATATTGAGGGCAAGTTCTTCAATCTCATACTGAGGTGGAAGGGTTTTTCTTGCAGAAAGAACCTTTATAATTTGTAATCTGATTTTTTTTTTTTTTTAATCTAGGATGATATGTTATCATGTTCTCTCTCGATGTATCTATAGTAAAAAAAAAATACATGTTAACACTCATAGCACTATATTTGAATATGTTGAATGTAGCACTGAACTTTGCAACATTATGATAACCTGTATATTACAATTCTTTAACTTGTTATGAAGATATATTTAGTGCTCAACATTGTTTAACTAAAAAATCCTCAGCTCAAGTGAAATAGACAAGCATAAATTCTTTTTCATTTCAGTAAAATTATGGAAACTTTACAAACTTTGTTATGCTTGTTTAATACTAACATTTATCCAAAGAAAAGAAACGTAAACAAATAAAAAAATTTATATCAAAATAATACCGTATTTACAGTGAAGATAACTGGTAATTAGCTTACGGAATTAACAACACATAAAAAGGATATGAATTAAAAGCAATTTAATGAATAACTTCAATATCGGCAATGTCGCGTTGCCATCTTCAGGAACATAAAAGTATGGTATGTGTACGCAGGCGTACACATACAAAGTATGTGTACAATTGTACACGTACAAAGTATGGTATGTGTACAAAAGCAAATGAGGAAGAAGGCAAGGAACTAATAACGTTCCTAAAGTCCTAATGATGCCCCTCTGGCAGTCTAATTTGGTTGTCTTGGCCGTTGGGCTGAAGTTCTCATAATGTAAGTCTCCCAAATTTGGGGCAGTTTCATGCACCCAAATTTGTTGACTTTAGGAACTTTAGGAACATTATTAGTTTCTTGCCTTCGCTTTTGTTAGTGCCTGCGTGCACATACCATAATTTTATCTTCCTAAATATGGCAACGTGACACTGCCAAAATATTGAAGTTATTCATTAAAGTTGCCTTTAATTAATATCCTTTTTATGCGTTATTAATTCCGTAAGTTAATTACCAGTTATATATGACCAACATATAAGCCTTGCTACTAGAATTACAGTGAAGAGGTTTTAGAATGGCCAGGGTTAACAAAAATAGTAAAACAATTACAATTATAATGTGTATAAAAACCCACAAAATACTGCTACTTTATTAATATTTAATCTTTGGAATGGTATTTGGCTTTAAGTTTCTCTCTGATTAGAAGTCCCTTTATTAATTTTTTCCAGTTTCCATAAACTCTTTTCTCTCGTTTCTAAAATAAAATAAAATAATGCATTAAATTTAATTTACAAAATTAAATATTATTACATCATATCTTCATAGCTCAAAAGATTAATGATAGAAGCCTCGCACTAAATCAGAGTTTCCGAAAGTATGGGGTATAGGGATATAATGTTGATATCCAACACTTTTTTTAAGCAACACATGGAGAAATGTTTTTAAATCTCCTTGGCTGAAGTATTTTAATTGATACAATACTATATCAACTAAAATTCTGCTGTACTGTAGTTCATAAAGTAATATGGAAATCTCTATGAGGATTTTTCTTTCAATGATGGTTACTAAAGCCTGCAGTGAATGTTAATTTTTTAAAATGAAATTACTAAATAATGAATTAAGAAACAGCATGGCACAGTCATGATTAAACCACCTAAGTTTAATGAACATTGATCATTAACTTTGATGACCTAATACATGATTTTGCCACGTCAAAATGTAGAAAAGTCACTTTATGATGTTAGTTTTGCTATGGGGAAGCAAGTGGGTGGGAAGGAGTGATTTGTTGTGTTATTTTGTTTTGAATATCGCCTTCACATCCACCGATGGAATTGCTTGAGACTTCAAAATCAACGAGTATCTTATTATTATTACTGAACATTAGGAAATATGATGGGGGGCCTCACATTTCTCTTCGCACTGGGGGGGTGACAACAAGAAGGTGTTGATTTGGGCCTGGGTGAAGGAATTATTATTTTTAAATTGAGAAATTTATTACTGATAACATTTATTTAACATGATGGGGATTGATGAGGGATCAAAGATTCCATGAAGGGGGTCAATGGTCTAAAACGTTTATATGACAAATCTCAAATTTGGTCCCCAGCATTTGAAGGGGATAAAAATTAACTGTGGAAAGGGTGTAGAGGTGGATAAGAAAGATGGTATCAGAAGTGTACAATGGTAGTTATGAAGCCAGGCTGAGGGAATGGTGGAAAGAAGGAGAGGTGATATGATTGAGACTTAAACTGTTGAAAGGTAGTTACACGGTTGACACTGGGGAGTTCTTTTGTTTGGTGGAACAGGAGAAAGGAGCGAGGACAAGGGGCCAACCCTGAAAGTTAAGAAAGGAAGCTGTGAGCAAGAGGAGTGATTTCTTTGCATGGAGAGTGGTTGAACAGTGGAATGCAATGCAGTGCCTGATACAGTGATGAGAACATGAATGGTCAATGAGTTCAAGGAATGGTATGATAGACTTTGTACAAATTAAAGATGTCAAGAAATTATATTCTTGGTTTAATCCTTTATCCAAGTGTAAGCAAACAAAGCTTTCACGTGAAGTGTTTTCGGGACTGGGAACTCATATATAGAGTATAATGACTTCACATCACTTGCCTTAGTATCCCATAATGCAAAGGACAAAATGGACATGTATAATGCTATGCATTATGGAAAGGGTCACTATCCAGACTGGTTTCAACTTTTATTGAAGTTCCATCCACTTTATCCAAAAGTGTTCCATTTTTGGATAAAGTGGATAAAGTTCACTTTATCCATCCACTTTATCCAAAACACTTCAGGCGCAAACTTTGCTTGCTTATATTTGGATAAAGGATTAAACCAAGAATATAATTTTTTTTGGCATCTTTAATTTATAGTATATCCAAGTGGAAAAACTTATAACAACCATCTCTAATCCAGAGTACTTTAATAACAAGGTGTGACTCCTTTTGGCTACTCATATAGGAAAATATGACTTGTGCATTACATCACCCTTGGTATCACCTCTGGGTCTGGCTCCCACTGATAAGACCTCAATAAAAGTCGAAACTGGCCTGGGTAGTGGCCCTTCCCATTTTGCATAGCATTATAGATGTCTGTAAGGATATGTGCTTTGCATTATGGGATACTAAGAGTCATTAGCCTCTATATACAAGTTGCCCAGTGCTGGAAAAGTTTCAGGAGTAAACTTTGTTTGCTTACACTTGGATAAAGGATTAAACCAAGAATATAATTCCATGGAGGACTGAATAATAATAATAGTAATAATAATTTGCCCTAGTTCTAGAAAGGGGAAGTGAAATTTATAAAATATTTTCAGGGTGGGTGCAAGGTATAAAAATTTATTTGGTAATCTCTGTTATAAATATATAAAATGAAAATAAGGAACAAAATGCAGCATTACCTCCTGTTCTTTTTGTTTCATACTTTCCTGCTCTTTTTCCCATTCAAGTAACAGAATATTTTCAAATTCTTTACATACAATCCATCCATCAAATCTGTTTTAATAGAAGCAATAAGTACACTAAGCATTAACACAATCATGAAAAATAAAAATAAAATGTTAATTTTAAAACTTTTAATAATTTGAAAATGAGAAATTTGATTTTCTATATTCAGCAACTCCATCACAGTACAAACTAACTTAGGACAGAGAATATGTGGTGAAACAGGTATGGAGTAGAGCTGCACTGAGTAGTATGTAAGCCATTTCACAGTCTATAATAATTTAAAGATTAATTTAGATTTGATTATACCTAAAAGACTAGAAATAGATCAAATTTATTCAACTACACAAAAGTGGGTTGGGAGGGGACAAGATTAAAACTTTTTTTTTTATGTTGCTCCTACCCAAAAAACGTTTATTTCATAAATATATAGCACAAATGTATGGTATGTTTATAAAAACATCTGTACAATTGTACTATATTTTTTCTGCTTTTTTTATTAATTTTATATTCAGTTGACCCTTGAACAATGGGGGGGTGCAGCCCCTCCTGCATTTTTTAAAAATCTGTGTATAACTTTTGACTCCCCCCAAAACTTAACTATCCTTACCAGAAACCTTACCAATAGCATAAACTGTCGATTAATACATATTTTGTGGGTATGTATGTATTATATATTATATTCTAATAAAGTAAGCTAGAGAAAAGAAAATGTTATTAAAGAAAATTGTTAAGTGAAAATACATTTACAGTACTGTATTTATTAATACTGCAAGTTTACGTTGTCTGTTTACTAGATGAATCTTATGTCTATATTGTCATCAATATTGTCTTATATAATACAAAACACTGTAGATGTTATATGTATTATGTATATGTTATATGTTACTAATACTACACATCAAAAATGAAAAGATAATGTGAAAAAGAAATTATTCATATTTATTTACAGGTATACCTGTGCCCAGATTTGGTCACCTCGGTTCCTTCTTGATGGGGAGGAGGTGGAGAGGATCCAGAGGCGAGTGACTAAGATGATAGCAGGTCTATGGAATGAACCATATGAGAACAGGTTGAAGATTTGTGGGTTGCAGAAACTAGTTGATAGGCGGAAAAGGGGAGATATGATTGAGACATTCAAATTGCTAAAAGGATTCTATATGATTAATTCAGAGGATATTTTTGAGATCAGGACTGGTGGCAGGAGAACTAGGGGACACCATGGAAGCTGGGCAAGTGTGTGGTTAGCAGGGGTGTTAGAGCTGGGTTCTTTACTTTTAGAGTGGTAAATGAGTGGAATAAGCTGCCAGAGTCTGTTGTGGGTGCTATGACAGTGAGTGAGTTCAAGGCAAGGTATGATAGATACTGTGAGAATGTCGAATAGTTGTGTGGACATGATGTTTAGGGCCTCCCTCAATGAGTCTAAGGACTCCCTGGAGTAGCCCGAAATAATAATAATAATAATAATAATAATTCATGCATTGATTATTATACCTGAAATAGAAGCAGTCATATCGATTGCAGTAGGCCACTATACAGCTGCTTCTCGGTAGCCTATCCTGTACACTAATGAATGAATCATTATAAAATGTTTATTTTATGCTAATTAAATAAGTTTAACTAATTAATTTATTAATACAGTTAATTTTATGCAGTTATGAGTTAATACTGCATCTAAGTTTGTTTACATTTTTGTTACTTGATTGTGAATGGTCATGTAAGGTCTGTAAGTGTTTGTGTGCTTAAATATTAATAAATTTTAACTTTTTTTATAATAGATTTGAGTGTATTTTATAGTAGTAAATGATAAAGACTAATATCTACATCAATTGTGCCTGATGAAAATTTTAAATGGGGGATGCTGCATATACAAAATAAGAAAAAATAATTAATTTTTTCCTAATCAGTAACCAATTTATTAATAAGTAAATTTACATATTAAAATATTGCTTTATTAAAAATATTTCACCCTCACCACGAACACACACCAATAATAAAAGTTTTGTACATAGAAATAACACACACAAGCATGCAATATATCTGTAGCGACACTGCATTAGATCGCAGTGCATTTGTTTCGTGTAACGATAATTGAGAAAATATAATTCTTTTCATATTTACAATAGTGACACTCTCATTATAATTCATCCTCTTATTTATAATAAATAAATAATTATATGTTATTTTAACAGAATAAAATAAGATTTACCATAAATATTTCACCCTCACCATGAACACACACCAATAATAAAAGTTTCATATCTCACAGAAATAACGTGAGCAAGCATACAATTTATCTGTAGCGACACTGCTCAACAAGCAGTGTCGGATTCACTTGTTACGTGCAGTGACAAGTGCAAACGAATATCCGTGAGTCTAGACAGAACTGACCGAACACGATAATTCTGGCACTGTTAGATCGCAGTGCATTTGTTTCGTAATCTAAAGCGTAAATCGAACAATTCCAATTATTAACTATTCAATCAATGTCAAAACACAATATGTAACCTTTAACATGTTGTATTGCATTTATATAATGTTGTAAGCATTGTTATTATTTATAAACACAAAGAAAATTTAATTTTTTGTTTTTTCCTTGGGGATGTTGCAGTGTCGCAGTGCTTATGTACAAGCCGCCACTGATCTACGAATAGTTTTGCATTCACGACATACCTAACTTTTTCTTAATTTTTTCAATATTTCTAAGACACGTGGTTCATCTGTGAGTTTTTTCAAATTGTCAAAATCTCTGAAAAATTTTCCAATATATTTATTAAAAAAAAAACCATACAAGTAGATTCATGCAGTTCAAACACACGTTCTTCAAGTGGAAACTGTATTTATTTTTTTGTATTTTTTATTTATTTTATACATAGTCCTGACACCATGCGCTAGATACCATACATAGAATTTTTTTCACAACACTTCAGGCCTTTAATAAGTGGGGAGTTGGTTTTACACTGGATGATCAATTTCATCATCCACCTAAAGACGTTCATAAATATACGTGCCCATGGTGGAATTCGGACCTGCTGCCTGTTAGTTAGAGAGTGGGTATGATAACCACCCAGCCAACCAGACCAGTAAAAATGGCTGGTTCATAATTACAAGCCATCTTTGTATTTGGAATGTCAGTTAAAATGGTAGAGAATGGTGCAGGCTAAAAATCCTGGTCTGAATTGGTCAGGATTATCTATGAGAATCAGCATAAATTTATTAAGAGAGGGTTGTGTTTAACAATTTACTTACATATTACAATAGGATGATAGATGTATTAAATAATTTTATATATATATATATATATATATATATTAGTCAGTCCTCTACTTATGATTGGGGGGGGGGGTATTGACCCTGTCAACTTATAACAAGATCGAGCAAAGAGAACCAGACATGTTTAGAGTTAACATGTCTGAATGCTAAAATATAGGTCTGTTATATTTCTTAACTAATTTCACTCTTTGTTTACAGTGAAACATGAATGTACAGCGTTTCTATTCATTTATCACTAAAACAATTGGAAATACATGGAGCAATAGTAATTATTCAAAGCTGCTGTTTTATTAATAGGACAATTCATCAGAAGAAGCAGGGAGCAGCTAGGTAATTAACAACATATTCTTCAAATTCAGGAACTGCAACAAAGTGTTCTGAGGATGGTTCACCAGATGCATAACCCTAGGCAAATTTCATGGGCTTCTTTAAAAAATGTGTATATTATATCCAGCTGAGTTACACATTTGCTTTTCTTTTCTGCATAAATTTCTCTGCAGCAAGCAGTTGCAGTTTACATCATTCTACTAAATCTCTCCATGTTGGGATCCATTTCCCCAAATGAACCACCTTATTAACAGGCCAATTTTCCACTGTAAAACTTTTAGCTTCCTCTCATTGTTTTCTGATCTTTTCTGTCTTCTTTTTCTTCTTTTGCAACTTTCTGCTTTTAGTTCTATAAGGTCTTAGCTTGAGAGCTCTTCTCCCACAGCTTCCAACAATTGCTCTACATCTTCCAAGTCAATATGCCTTAATAACACTCTGATCCACAGGAAGCAGGACTGAAGTGGTATTCGGTGAATGTGTTAATGGGATGGCCATCATAAGTATGAGTGGTCATAAGTTGTATACATTGTAAGTCGAAGACTGATTGCTTATATAAGCAGCATATCTAGATTTTTGCAGAGGTCTTGGACAGGTTGCTATATATCAAGTTGGAATTTAATTTAAACTAGACTAGGTTGAATAATATATTAGTAAGTCAAATAGTACAGTGACTATTTCCCCAGGTATCAAAAGCAAGTTGTGCATAGAGAGGCATTATCCCAGAAGAGAAAAATCATTAGCAGTTATCCACAGGATTTATTTCATTTTTATTTTATGGTAAGCTGACTCAGAAAAGGGATGTAAACCTATAATCATTGTAATGGCACTGGAGATGGACTAAGGATAGCTAATCTGGAAATCTTACTCTAAAGATCAAACCTAGAACTTTTTTGAGCTATTTCAGGCTTCGATTACAGGTGGTGATTGCCTCATATTGGACAATAAAATTTAACAATAACTTAAAAATCTTTATAAACATTATAAAGATTTTTTTAAACATTATATAAACATCTTTTTAAACATTTGTAAACATTATAAACAACAGGAAGTAGAGACACTATCAAGTTCGATACACAGTCTGATGATTTAGAAAACATTGTTTAATTATTATTATTATTCACGCCTCCATGGAGTCAAAAGACTCATCGTGGGAGGTCATTTCTAAGAAACACAAAGTCTATCATACTACTCCTTGAACTCATTGACTGTTCTTGCTCTCACCACTCTATCAGGCAATGCATTCCATGGTTCAACAGCCCTCCATGCCAGTGGCGCACTCAGGATTTACTCTTGGAGGGGCCAAGTACTCAATATTTAGTCGGGAGGGGGGGAGCACTCATGATTTAATCTTGGGGGGGGGAGTTCAGTAGACGATTTGAGAATACACGCTATGCATCATATACGACCTATGACTGAGCATCTGCAGCGATCGCCAATACATGATACCCATAATCTCTGGCCGGGCTCGGGCAAACAAAGTATCGCTCGAGCGCTACTTCGTTCGCCTTACGTTCACAACGCCCGTGATTCCCAAGAGCCAGAGGGTATTCCCACCTTATCTGAATACATAAGTAGTATAGCAACAGAAGACACGACACAACATAAATGAAAAATTTGAAAAAAATACAACATAATTTGAAAAAAACAAAGAATTTTAATTAGGAAAAGATTTTTGGAAAACTTTCTAGTCTTTTTCCCTTTTTCTTTTGGGGTGGCCAGGGCCCCTTGGCCCCCTTCCTGGGTGCACCAATGCTCCATGCAAAGAAACCACTCCTCACCCTCTTCCTCACAGTATCCTTTCATTACTTCCAGGGATGGCCCCCTTGTCATCACTCCTTCCCGCTATTCAACCAAGCGAAAGAATTCCCCAGTGTCAATCCTGTAACAACCTCTCAACAGTTTAAAAGTCTCAATCATATCACCTCTCCTTCTATCTACCAAACTCTGCAGTCCACATTCCCTCAGCCGATCCTCATAACTAATATTGTACAGTCCTGAAACCATCTTTGTTATCTGCTTTTGTACCCTTTTCACAGTTAATTTATCCCCTTCAAATCCTGGGGACCAAATCTGAGAACCATAGTCTAAGTGTAGTCAGATCAGAGTCTTATACAACGGAATGATAACTTTTATCTCTGCAGGTCAGTGTCTTTCTCATTTTCAGTTTTTAGAAAACACACACATACAGGCAGATACTTACACAAACAATCACACCATCATCCTTCTCAACAATATGGCATATTAAAAACGCTAACCCATAGAGCGAGAGCAATCTGTTCCAATGACAAGGCTCTTACTACTGAACTGACTCACTTACGCCACACCTTCTTGGCCAATGGCTACAATCCACATAAAATAAACAAAATACTAAACACTCCTAAGAAACCCCTCCCACCATCCACCACAGAGAACTACAACAAAACAGTCACCATCCCTTACATTAAAGGCACATCCGAAAAGATCTCAAGAATTCTCAATAAACATAAACTACGCACTACATTCAGACCATGTAGCAAATTAGCCACCCTCATCCGCTCACCTAAGGACAGCATTCCTCCTTTATCACATCCAGGAGTCTACCAAGTACCCTGCTCATGCAATCAAGCCTACTACGGTCAAACAGGAAGAACTGTGAACATCCGCATCAGCGAACATAAAAGATACGTCCGGAATTATCATTATGGGAAGTCGGGCCTAGCAGACCATGCTCTGGATACCCCTGCACACAGGATCAACTGGAAAAACACAAAAGTACTACACAGAAACCCATATAAATCAGAGAGATTGTTCTGGTGACAGAAGCCCTAAAACACGCTCCAAATCTCAACAAATATGGCTGTATTAACTTGCCGAAGATCTGGGAGACAGTCATATTAAGAAAAAACTAGCACTTTTCTAGGACTCTAGTAATATATGATAGCTTTTTTTTTTTTTTTTTTTTTTTCAGATAGAGGGCACCAAAATCAGGACTCTAGTCTTTGTATTGCTGCTACAATTTTGTTTAAGTACACCATGTTGTTTTAGTCTCGCGTATTGTGACAAACAGTGTTTTTGCGCTCTGAAGATGCTGGTTATAACACCAGCGAAATATCAGCATCAAGTTAATAAATTAATTATTTACTTAGTTTCTGTATTCTATTATACTGTTAAAATAATAAACAACATTCTCATAATTCTCGCTCATTCATTCCCTCTCTTTTACTGTTTGTATTCTCTCCTCTTCTACCATTCTCATAACTCTCTTTCTCTCATTCCCACTCTTCTACTGTTCCTATTCTCTACTCTTCTATCATTCCCTCTCTTCTACTGTTTGTATTCTCTCCTCTTCTATCATTCCCTCTCTTCTACTGTTTGTATTCTCTCCTTTTCTATCATTCCCTCTCTTCTACTGTTTGTATTCTCTCCTCTTCTATCATTCCCTCTCTTCTACTGTTCGTATTCTCTCCTCTTCTATCATTCCCTCTCTTCTACTGTTCGTATTCTCTCCTCTTCTATCATTCTCATAACTCTCGCTCATTCCCTCTCTTCTACTGTTTGTATCCTCTCCTCTTCTATCATTCTCATAACTCTCGCTCATTCCCTCTCTTCTACTGTTTGTATCCTCTCCTCTTCTATCATTCTCATAACTCTCTCTCATTCCCTCTCTTCTACTGTTTGTATCCTCTCCTCTTCTATCATTCTCATAACTCTCTCTCATTCCCTCTCTTCTACTGTTTGTATTCTCTCCTCTTCTACCATTCTCATAACTCTCTTTCTCTCATTCCCACTCTTCTATTGTCCCTATTCTCTACTCTTCTATCATTCCCTCTCTTCTACTATTCGTATTCTCTCTTCTTCTATCATTCTCATAACTCTCTCATTCCCTCTCTTCTACTGTTCCTATTCTCTCCTCTTCTACCTTTCTCATAACTCTCTTCTATTGTTTGTATTCTCTCCTCTTCTATCATTCTCATAACTCTCTCTCATTCCCTCTCTTCTACTGTTTGTATCCTCTCCTCTTCTATCATTCTCATAACTCTCTCTCATTCCCTCTCTTCTACTGTTTGTATTCTCTCCTCTTCTACCATTCTCATAACTCTCTCTCATTCCCTCTCTTCTACTGTTTGTATTCTCTCCTCTTCTACCATTCTCATAACTCTCTTTCTCTCATTCCCACTCTTCTATTGTCCCTATTCTCTACTCTTCTATCATTCCCTCTCTTCTACTATTCGTATTCTCTCTTCTTCTATCATTCTCATAACTCTCTCATTCCCTCTCTTCTACTGTTCCTATTCTCTCCTCTTCTACTGTTCCTATTCTCTCCTCTTCTACCTTTCTCATAACTCTCTTCTATTGTTTGTATTCTCTCCTCTTCTGTCATTCCCATAACTCTCTTGTTCCATCTCTTCTACTGTTCCTATTCTCTCCTCTTCTATCATTCTCATAACTCTCTCTCTCATTCTCTCTTTTCTACTGTTCGTATTCTCTCCTCTTCAATCATTCCCATAACTCTCTCATTCCCTCTCTTCTACTCTTTGTATTCTCTCCTCTTCTACTTTTCTCATAACTCTCTCATTCCCTCTCTTCTACTGTTTGTATTCTCTCCTCTTCTACTTTTCTCATAACTCTCTCATTGCCTCTCTTCTACTGTTCGTATTCTCTCCTCTTCTATCATTCCCATCACTCTCTCGTTCCCTCTCTTCCACTGTTCTTATTCTCTCCTCTTCTACCATTCCCAAAACTCTCTCTCATTCCCTCCCTTCTACTGTTCCTATTCTCTCCTCTTCTACTATTCCCATAACTCTCTCTCATTCCCTATTCTCTTCTCTTCAATCATTCCAATAACTCTCTCTCTCTCTCACTTCTACTCTGATATGCCTTGCATTCGTCTCTTCCATTTGCCTAATCTCATCTTTCATACTTCTCATCTCATTCCCTAGCATTCCACCTGCTCTTTCAGCTCATCTATCACTCTCTCTTTCTGCAAGTCACCCACTCTTATTTTCCATTCATCCTCCCAATTGAGACCATCAACGAAAATTTCACTATCATTCAACCTTTCTATACTCCCCACTCTCATTATTTTATTCATATTTCTCTCGCCCTCTATCATACAACTCATCTCTCTATGTGGAGAAATCTCCTGTCTGACTCAACGAGGCAGTTATAGTCATCTCTAACTCACCAAGTTCCTCCCATTGCCTGCATTTTGCACATATACGAAATGCCCCCCCCCTCCCTCTTACGTGCCATATATACAACCGCCGGGACACATACATTCCGCAAGTCCCGCATGCTACAAAATCTATCATTTCATGCAAAATGGAGTCCTTAAATGGACTAAGACTTGGTGATATGCCAATTGCAATTTCAACTGCTGCCCTTATTCAAAATAGTATTGCTAATTAGTGTCAAATAGTGTTGCAACTAAACATTAAATAAGTATAAGAGAGTATAACTATATAAATAAAAGTACAAATAATTACAAACAAAACATTTAAGTATACTAAATATAAATAAAATAAAACAAAATAATGAAAACTTATGTTGCCTTCGTCTTGTCTTCCAGCATTATGCATCTGATTCCGACCCTGTCTTCTCGGTAACCAAAATACACAATATAGCTACAACAACTAATTTCCAAAACAACCACTGAAAGATACTCATATTCCAGAAAAAAATGTAGCACTACAAAAATGTATAAAAACAGACTATTCACCGATTAAAAAAGCACTTTTTCAGCACAGCTCAAATTCTCTGCCACGTTTTCTCCCCTGATAACCCTTCCCAGCTTCACATCATCTGCAAACAACTGAATATCCCCATGCAATTCATTGACAATGTCATTGATATAAAGGTTAAACAATGAGGTCCCAGTACTGAGCCCTGTGGGACCCCCACTTGTAACCCTCTGCCTACTTGATACTGCCCCACCATACACAACTCTCTGATACCTATCAGACAGCCAATCCTGAATCCAGTTGACTAACCCAACATCTAAACCCATATGCTGCAACTTAAATATCAGTTTATTATGTGGCATCCTGTCAAGTGCCTTTGCAAAATCCAAATAAAATGGCAGTATACGCCTTTCCCTCATCAGCTGCTCTTGTCACTTTATTATAAAAGGCAATCATATTACTAAAGCAAGAGTGCCCCATTAATAAATCCATGTTTACTCTCACAGATAGCATTACCCTCATCTGCCCAATGCTGTATATGATCCCTCACTAATTTCTCCAAGATTTTAACAACTACTGATGAAACACAAACTGGCCTGTAGTTAGACATATCCAGTCTGCTACTGCCCTTATGCAATGGCACTATTTTTACTTTCCTTTCATTCCTTGCATACCTCTCCTGTAGCCAGATTTTCATTGAAAAGCCAGGTCAACAGTGCTGTCAGTTCTCTCACATTCTCTCAAAACTCATGGCAAAATACTACCCAGTCCCACAGCTTTACTGACATCCAGAGTACTCAGTATTTGGAACTCACTCTCCTCCTGCACCTCTAAACCTTGAACCTGCCCTATCCCTCTAGTATTAAAACTTAGTTCTCCAGGACGAAATACTCCAATCAAGTGTTTATTGAACAACTCCAATATGTTCTCTGCATCAGTTACTCTATTCCCATTTTTATCCCACAATGACATTCTTCCACAGTTATTTCTCCTCCTACTGGTCGCATAGCTAAAAAATTCCCTAGGATTATCTTTGGATCTTTGTGCCAGTCTCTTCTCATATTCCAGTTTTGCCTTCCTTACCATATTAGTCACTCTCCTGGTCTGAATCTTATATACTTAATGCCCTCCACCCTTCTCCTTATATCTCTTCCATAATCTTTTTTTCACCTGCAGTTCCTGTTTGATATTGTTTGTCATCCACTTTACGCCAAATTGTGTCCTCTTCTTCACTCATGGAATAGAGCTTACTATTGCTGCCAACAAATATTCCTTCACAGTTTCCCATGCACTAATGATATCCCGGTCGTCTTCCAATTCTGCCCTCCATGGAACTGCCCCAAGTTGATATCTAAGACTATTATAGTTACCTGCCTTATAATTCCATACGTTCCCTTTTCTTTGGTACATGATGCAAAAAACTGGAAAGAACTATGATGAGTGAAAAACTGATGTTATGGCTTTTCAGGTAGATCTGAAAAGGCTGTATATATATATGGGGAAATGAACAGGGCAAGTCAGCAATGCAAAGTGTATGCTTCAAAATTTAGATAGAAAAATGGAATGCTATACACCTATTCAAACTGATTAGATATACTAAATGAAGTAGAAGAGATAATGGATCTGGAGATGATGACAGGCAAGAGACCTGGGGGGCATTGTGAAAACTAACAGTAAGGAGAATCAAAAGATTGTGGCAATGATGAGAGGTCATAAATGTAAACATGATGGCATTCCTTTACTCAGTCTTTATTTTTGACATTCCAGAAATCTGATGCAAACTTTCCTTCCTGGAAACTCTTCTTTTTTTCCTTTCTTAAAACAGATAATCCAGGCAAAAAATTAACACATGTGTGTGTGTTGTGTGGTGTGGTGTAGTGTAGCTTACTAATTCTAGAACATTTTGCTTTGTAATTCTAATCAAACCAAACTTGACATTGCTTCAGTCAATCTTTTCCGGAGTCTACAAAATCTCAAAAATCAGGTGATCTGCACAAAATAATCCAAATACAGCTTGAGTGATGTGTTTACATTTATGACCTCTCATAATTGCCACAATTCTATCGTTGTCATTACTGTTAGTTTTCACAATACCAAAGCAATCCTATGTCAGAGAGTTGTATTTTTTCATAAGTGAATTTTTGGTCAGTGCATAATTGTAATTATTGAATAAGAGCTTAAATGGCTTCATTTTTGCATTTATAAATCAATAGAAATACAGGGTGCCATGGACAACAACGGCCTTAGATAACGACGAGCAGCTGTAAGAAAAAAATATCTTCGTTAACGACTCTCGATTATGTAAACCTCTATCCGATCTAAAAAACCAGAATTTTCCGATCGCACTCAGCCATGCACGGGAAGACATTGTCAAATAGAGAACAGCCACACGGCATAGCTGTGAAGCTCAGATATGTTTGACCCATCATAGCCAGCTGTTTACGTTTTCCGTTTATTGTATAATATATTATAATATTATATATATTTTAATATATATAAAATATATTATATTAAAATTTGTGGTTATAAATGCATTTCATGATGAAAATGATATTTAAGCATTCATTTTTTATGTGTTGGTTTATATAGACAATAAATCGGCGGGTGCATGTCACTGTTCGTTCACCATCAAAAGGCAAAATCAAATCTCATCTGTATAATAATCACTGTATCTATAAGCTGCTAATCAGTGTATGTTATGGTAAGTGCTGTATTGTCACCTTACAAGCAAAATGTACTAAGTCAAAAATTGCAGGTTTCGAATTTAACTGTTAACTTTTATTTCCAAAAGTTTATTTTTTTGAACTTTTACTTTTATTTTCAGGTGACGATATGTTCTTTGTATCCCTTAGTGTTGTACAATTTGTAATAATACCGTATTTTGCATATCTTATTTTTTTATAGAGTGCATTTTTTTTACCGTATGACAAAATGGGTCCCAAAAAGAAAGCTAGTGAGGGGAAAAAAAACAGAAAAATTTTCTCTATTGAACAGAAGAAAGAAATAATAGCAAAACATCATGAAGGTGTAAAAGTTACAAGTTCTGAGGTAGATGATGATGATTTCAAAAGTAGCAGAGGTTGGTTTGACAACTTTAAAAAAATAACAGGAATTCATAGTGTGGTCAGACATGGAGAGGCAGCTAGTACTGACAAAGCAGCAACAGATAAATTTGTCATTAGTTGTTTTAAGGATACTTGCAAATTTAATGATTATATCATTAAATTTGTCATTAGCTTTAAAGGAATTATAGAGGAAGGAGAATACCTACCTCGACAAGTCTTCAATTGTGATGAGACTTGGTTATTTTGGAAGAAAATGTCCAATAGGACATTTATCACAAAGAAGAAAAAACACTTCCTGGGCATAAACCAATGAACGATAGGTTAACATTGCCTTTTAGCAGCAAATGCAAGTGGAGACTGCAAGGTAAAACCAATGTTAATCTACCACTCAGAGAATCCCCGAGCATTCAAAAAGTTCAATGTCTCTAAATCCAATCTCAGTGTTTTGTGGAAGTCTAACAGCAAAGCCTGGATCACAAGAATAGAATTTAGAGACTGGATTCGTGAAGTGTTTGGACCAACTGTCAAAGCCTATCTTGAGCAAAACAATTTGCCTCTAAAAGTCATTTTAACTTTGGATAACACACCTGGCCATCCAACGGGCATACAACAAGAGCTACCAGAGGAATTCGATTTTATCAAGGTGATTTTTCTTCCTCCCAAGACTACATCTCTGATTCAACCTATGGATCAGCTGATAATTTTTTTTACCAGGTGCTTTGAAATGTGAGGCTACCAACATAATAACCGTAAGAAAATTTTGGAAGGAAGAATTCAACATTGTCATAGCAATTAGGCTAATTGTAAAGGCTTGGCAAGAAGTAACAATGAAATGTCTCAAAGCAGCATGGAGGAAACTGTGTCCTTCCTTTGGTAATGAAGAAACTTCAGATGAAGGACACAAATTGGTAAAGGATATTGTGGCAACTGCTCATGATCTTAACTTGGAAGTAGAGGAAGAAGATGTTGAAGAATTATTGGAGATGCATGACCAAGAACTGACTACTGACGAGCTAAAAGAACTTTTCAAGCAGCAATGTGAAGAAAAGGAAATGGAAATTTCATCTGAAGATGAGGATGGAGAGAAAGAACAAATTACGACTGCTGAAATCAAAAATGTTTTGGCAAAGTGGGAGGAAGTTCAAAATGTTGCTATGAAATGGAATCCAAACAAATCTGAGGTTATCAGAACTGTAGATCTATTTAATGAAAAGTCCATGCAGTTTTTCAGAAACATTTTAAAAAAGAGGCAGAAGCAAACAACCCTAGACATTTTTTTACAGGTCCATTTGTCAAAAAACTCCGAAGTAAGCCCAATTATCCTTCTGGTGAAGATTGATAATTAAAAACTGTTTTCATGAACAATTCATTTTATTAATGTTAATTTTTTTGTAGCAAATACATATACTGTATAATAAATAAATGATATTTACCATATTTTTATGACATTTTAAATGAGTTTTATCTGCATTTTTAATATGTACTATGGTTGTGGGGAGGAGCCGGAACAAATTAATCGATTTTCAATTAAATCTTATGGGGAATCGCGCCTTGGATAATGACGGTTTTGGTTTACGATGGTAATCCTGGAACGCATTACCGTCACTAACCAAGGCACTACTGTATGCGATATTATAAATCCATCCTAATTTCATAACTGATTATTTAGAACATTAAAGAAAGCTTTTCAAAAATAGTCTAGAGAGCTTATGAGAATACAAACCTCTTCTACATTAGTCTGGCACAAATTGGTATCCTGACTTATATTTTTCAATCTTTTTATCACCTCTTCTCCTTCCCTAGGATCTACAGATGGCATTTCCTTACTCAGTTTTTATTCTTGATATTCCAGAGATCTGATGCAAACTTTCCTTCCTGGAAATTCTTTTAAGCCTCTCTTAAAACAGGTAAACCAGTTGCATAAAATTAACATATGTTGTGTTGTGTGGTGTAGTGCAGTGTAGCATTTTGCTTTGTAATTCTAACTAAACCAAACTTGATACTGCTTTAGTCACTCTTTTCTGGAATCTTTACAAAATCTCAAAAATCAGGTGACCTTTTTTGTGAAAATTAATAGGAAGGAAAATCCAAGGATTTTGACAATGATGAGAGGTCATAAATGTAAACATGATGGCATTCCAGAGGTTTTTCACTTTTTCTCTCTCTCTCACGGTTTCGTCTGCCTGGTATCTAATGAGAAAAAGTTTAAAAGTCAGGCCAGTGAAACCTATAATCACTAATAAAAGACAAATGTACAGGCTCCTGGGCATACTTTGTGTCTCTAAGTTTTGCAAGCAAAGGCAAATTCAAGGCAAAAGATTGTATTCTCGTAAGCTCTCTGTTTTTTAAACTTTTTCTATACATTTGGCTATGAAATAAGGATGGATAACATACCCATTTCTATTAATGTAGAAGAGATTTTCATAAGGTGCAAAACAACAAATCATTCCTGGAAGCCATATAAGCAAGGTGTGAGCAAGAAAGTGAGGAGCAGGTTTTTTCACTCTGTCAGTGGAAGAGTGAGTCAAATGCATTACCTGAAAGTGTGGTGAGTATGGAAATAGTGAAAATAAATTCAAGGTATGGTCCATGAACTCTGTGTCTGATGGTATGGAACTCAGTGAATTTTTTTGTATTCAAGGTGATCTAGTGATAATAATAATAATAAATGCATAGGGACCAAAGAAATAGTTTGCTGGAAAGGTTTGCTATTGATTCCGTGTGCCTTTCACACCTTTTTTTATTTGTGATTATGGTGGAATGAAACTATAGCTGAGGAAACTAAGGGCATGAGATTTTTTATTTATTAAATAAAAAACAGCCTGGTTGGCTGAGTGGTTAGTGTATTCGCTCTCTAGCCAAAAGGCTGCAAGGTTTGAATCCAGTCGTGGGCATGGATGTTTGTTGTTTGTGGAAATACTAGTGGTGGTGGGCCAGTAACTGGTTTCTCTGTTTTGTTGGGGAAAAAAAAATTGAGTTCCCCAAAAAAAACCCTTTTGGTTCTGCATAATGGCTAACTTATCTTTAGCTGAACAGCACCTGTACAAAGGTTCCTCATATGACTTCTGCATTAATTCAACCTTCGTATTTTTGCAGGTTTGGCTCCCACTGATGAGACTTCAATAAAGGTTAAAACCAGTCTAGGCAGTAACTCTTCCTATAATGCACAGCAATATACATGTCAGTATGGAAGAATGCTTTGTATCATTGGATACAGAGGCAATTGATACTCTACTCCTCATAGTTTGTCCTAACTTTGCATCATCTGCAAACAGCTGTATATCCCCATTCAAAGTCGACAGCCTCTACATACAAATATCCTAGTGCGAAAATATGATATCCTCATCATCATCATCATCAAATTCCTGCCATGTACCCTCAAGGGGGTGTACAGGATATGATAGTACTACATGAAAAAAATTACATCATTATTAATTTCCTATCTACAATTTTCCTCCAAATCAGTCTGTTACTTATCAAGACTACAACATTATCAGATCTTATATTTCTATCGTCTAAAGCACTTTGTACCGTATCAATCCACCTATATCTTGGTCTTCCTCTGGGTCGTTTTGCTGCCAACCTGGCAGAGAACACTTGTTTTGCTAATCTTTCCTCGCCCATTCTGTTTAAGTGACCATACCACCTGAGATTAGCTCTGCTAACGAATTCCTGGATGCTGACAATGTCAAGTTCTTTCCTAATATCCTCGTTTTTAATATGATATTGCCATTGATGCCATCTGTTCATGCCTCTAATCTTTCTCAGGACTCTCATATCTGTGGTCTCTAGTCTTTGGTCAAGTGTTTTACTTCTGACCCAGCTCTCAGATCCATAAGTTAAAACTGGTTTGAACACTGTCTTGTATACAGCTAATTTAGTGTTCCGACTAATTTCTCTCTTATTCCATATGAATTTATTCAATTGACTTCCCACCATACCAGCTTTGCTGATTCTGTTGTCTATTTCTATATTTAATTTACCATCTTCAGTAAAAATCGTGCCTAAATAGCTGAAATGTTTTACTTGTTCCACAGGTTCTCCATTCACAACACAGTTGACATTTTCAATGATTCTCCCTATTTTCATTGCCTTTGTCTTTTTATTGCTGACCTTCATACCATATCTATTACAACAGCTATTCAATTTAGTCAGAGAATCTTGCAGACTTGTAGCGGATTTATTTAGAAGTATAACATCATCTGCATAAAGCAAAGAGCTGACATTAACATCTCCAATTTTGATATCATGTTTAATACCACTTTCCTTCATAATGTGATCCATATAGATAATGAATAACAGAGGGGATAATGTACATCCTTGTCTCACACCAGATTTAACATTAAACCATCTTCCTGTACTTCCTTCAATTCTAACTGCTGATTTAAAACTCAAATACAGACTAAGTATTGCTTGATATAATGCCCCATTGACACCATATAACTGAAGCGTATTGAATAGCTTCTCTCTTGGCACCTTGTCATATGCCTTTTCCAGATCGACAAAACTTAAATACAGATCTTTGTTATATTCCGATGCTTTGTCGACTATTTGTCGTAAAGTGAAGATCTGATCCTGACAGCCTGTATTTGGCCTGAATCCACCTTGTTCTTCACCAAGCTTTTCTTCCACAATTCTTCTCAACCGTTTCTCAAGTATACTTGCATAGATCTTGCCAGGAACACTCAGTAGGGAAATACCTCTGTAATTCTCACATTCAGTTTTATTTCCCTTTTTATATATGGGTACTATGAGAGGTCTACTCCAATCATCGGGAATTCGTCCCTCTGTCCAGGCTTTCTGAACTATGCAGTGCAGCCACTGTAAGACTCTTACACCACCATACTTCAGCATTTCTGGTCGAATATCATTTACTCCTGCTGCCTTTCCACATTTCAAGCCTTTGATGGCTTTTTCTACTTCAAGTATGGATATGTATTCCTGACTGCATGCCTGGTCAGTGATTTTTACCACTGTGCTGTCATCACTGCTTGTTTCATTTAGCAGTTTTTCAAGTAATTACTCCATACTTCAAGGATATCTTTTTCTCCCGTTTTCATGTCACCTTTATCATCTCTAATTCCTTTTACAGCACTCTTTCCTCCATTCTTAAGCTTCTTCAACAATCTCCAGAATATTTTGCCACCTTCTTGATATTTATTTTCTGTATTCTTGCCAAACTCCTCCCATGACTTTTGTTTAGCTAGTTTCACACAGTGTTTAGCATTCTTGCATTTGTCTCTATATTCTCTAAGAGCACAAGCTGACTTATTTGACAGGAATTTTTGATATGCTTTCTTCTTTTCCTTCACTGCCTCTTTAACTTCCTGTGTCCACCAGGGAGTTCTGATTTCTTTATCCTTACAGACCACCTCACCACATGCCTCTCTGGCAGAATCAATCAATGTTTTCTTCAGAGTTTACCAATGAATCTCCAACATTCGATTCCTGTTCTTAAACTCTTTCATTTTTACTTCAATAATCTTTATGTATTTTAGTCTACAGTTCACATCTAAGAGCTGCTCAACTTTTATTCGCTTTAAAACATTCTTACATGTTATTCTTTTCAATATGAAATTCAATTTTATCCTGCTCAAGACTAAATAGTGATCAATTCCAATTTCAAATCCTCTGTACACACTGATGTCCTGCACCAGGGAGAAAACATCACTATCAACAATAACATAGTCAATGAGACTTTTCTTATTCCTAGTCTCTTCTCTCCATGTGAATTTGTGCACATTTTTATGTTGGAACATGGTGTTAGTAATAACCAGTCCATGTCCTGAGCAGAAATCCAACAGATATTTGCCATTATTATTAGCTTTGCTCTTTTCTCCAAATTTTCCCAAAATATTTTTGTATGTCTCACAATCATTTCCTACTCTGCTATTTAGATCCCCAACAAGGACCAACTTTTCATTTTTCATTGTGTCAGTTGCTTTTTCTAAAGCCTCAAAAAACTCCTCCACTTCTACCTTAGTATAACCTTCTGTGGGACCATAGGCACAAATAAGTCTCATTGTCCAGTTCCACATTTTCATATTTGCCCACATTACTCTACTTGAGACTGACTGCCATTCAAGAAGATTAGCCTCGTATTTTGTGTTGTATACTATGGCTACTCCTTCTTTTCCTTGATTGTTATTGCCTGAATATAACATTTTGTATTTATTGCTCAGAAAGATCTCACCAGTTTTGGTCTTTTTTGTTTCAGTCACCCCTATTATGTCGATCTGGTACTTATCTAATTCCTCAGCTAGCTCCATTTCTTTGCCATTCAGGCTTCCTACGTTGATAGTACCGATCTTTAACTCTGGTGATGTTGAGTTGGGGTTTGTTTTCAGATTTGTTCCAATAGCTGACTTTTCGCTGTTCGCCCTGGTTCCCTGGCGAAAACAACGGGGACCTTGTTTAACCGGGCGATGCCCCAGCCGGCATGAAATTCTGTCATGTTGTACCATCATTTTTTTTATTTTATTTTGGTTTAACCAATAAGAATACAATTTGGTCGGCTAAATCCCAAATTGCCAGCCCATCCTCGTTCGTTCAGTATCCAAGTAGATACCCAACAGGGTGCACCACGAGAAGGTGAGGATTGGACATTAGGTCAGAAGCCCTGGTCGGTTCTCCGCATTCCTTTAAAGGCTATGTGGAGGTCTCCTCTCAGTTATACAGCTTTGAGACCCTTAAGCACCCCGAAAATATGATATTTCACCTGCAAACTTCCTTTGTTTACACTTGGGTCAAGGATTAAACAGGAATATAATTTCTTGGCCAGTATAATTTATGTTGATGATAGAAATAATTCTGTTTTTTTAATGCAAACAATTATGATTTAATTTTTATAGATTTTATCTGATGTCACTTGGTACATAAAAATTTATGAATATTAGAAATATAATATACTTTAAAGGCAAAGAAAACAGACAGAATTCATAAAAATGGACTCACACTGGGAATATGCCAAAATGTTTCACACTAAAACCGACCATTGCTTGTGCACAGTCAATTCCCAACTTTTTAGCAACACGATTTATTCCAGGAACTAAACCAAAGAAGATTATTATACTAAATTAAATTGAAAACATAATGAAAATAAAAAGCTGCATTAAAATGCTGAGTTATAATAATTTTAATTTGTTTCTTAAATATAAAGAGCCAATAGGCTTCATTTCGGCGATATAAACATTGTTTAAATTAAGGGGATATTAAATCCCACATTGTTTTAAAACCGAATAAGAAACTCAAAGATTGGAATCAGAGAGTTTCATGCCGAATATAGCATAATAAACTATAAAAGTATCGGCGACTACTAGCGTGAGCTAATGCAAGCAGTCCAATACGTAGTACAAACTCAGGTAACTCGCAACAAAGGTGGTAAAGTTCTGATCGCTATTCTTGGTATTTTCCATAATGTTAAACACATTTCCTAGGAAATATATGCTGTTATTACATTATGATGGGAGGTCACTACCCAGACTGGTTTCAGCCTTTATTGAGGCTTCATCAGTGAGTAGCTAGACCAAATTAATACCAAAGGGTATAGAAAAAGAACTTATATTCTTTGTTATACGAGTTGTCAAAAAGGTGAACCAATTAAGTTACTTAAATATAAAGAGCCAATAGGCTTCATTTCAGCGATATAAACATTATTTAAATTAAGGGGATATTAAATCCCACTGAAACCGGTCTGGGTAGTGACCTGCCACCATAATGTTATTTCCTAGGAAATGTGTTTTACATTATGGAAAATACCAAGAATAGCAATCAGAACTTTACTACCTTTGCTGCGAGTTGCCCGAGTTTGTACAACGTACTTGGACTACTTGCATTAGCTCACGCTAGTAGTCATCAATACTTTTATAGTTTATTATACTATATTCGGCATGAAACTCTCTGATTCCAATCTTTGAGTTTCTTATTCGGTTTTAAAACAATGTGGGATTTAATAACCCCTTAATTTAAATAATTAATTTGTTTCTTTATTGAAACAAATAAATAAGAATGCATTAATAATTTTGAACTTCAGATAACAAATAATTCCATAATAAAATAACAACTTACATGTTGGACTTGAATTTTATAATGAAATTTTCTTCATCATATAGCACTTTATTTTTCTTTTTTGTATACTATAATAATTCTATAATAAAATAACTTACATGTTGGACTTGAATTTTATAAAGAAATTTTCTTCATCGTATAGCACTTTATTTTTCTTTTTTGTATACTTTAATGATTCAGTAAAGCACTCATGAAAAATATTTCTATAATATTACATGTAACAGAGTATTTCTTCAGATCCTAAATTATTTCCAGAAACTTAAATATCTTTTTTATATTTTCTAAAGTAAATATTTTCAAGTAGACACCAAATTTCACAATCCAGATGTGTGTCCCTTTTGGAAGTGACATTTGCATCCTCAGCACTAAGCTCTCTGAAAATGCTTAAGTTCAAATCTAGTTGCCAACTAGAGGAACTTTTTCTAAGCTTTTCTTCGACTGGTTCCCGAGGTAGTCAATCTTTGGCATGGACAAGTGGGTTTTTTCTTCCAGAAGTTTTTTTTGTCCTGTAAACTCAAGAAATTGACTGTATAGCCTACACTATAAATTGAAATAGTGTTTATTTCAATCTCCACCAGTAGCCATTCAGAAATAGCTGTCACAAGACTATCACTAATTATAAGAAACATCTGATGAAGAGATGAATGGCATGTATCACCATCTCGTGTCCCTTCAATGGATGCCTCTTATAATTTGTGATAGTCTTGTGACAGCTATCTCTGATTGGCTACTGGTGGAGATTGAACTGTCCACTCGGTCTTCAAAAGTTATATAGGGCTAAAACAGCCTCACCTATTCCCTATAAGGGAATAAAAGGCAGTTGATTTTTCTTAAATCAACAATCCAAATCTGACTATGAAAGACAAAGTGAAGAAAATTTGCCTCCTCTTCAAATGGCAGTTGAATCATCTAGCCCTTTGCCAAGCAAGGTATCATGTTTGGCATCAGACATCTGCTCTACTCTTCATAGTTTGTCCTAACTTTGCATCATCTGCAAACAGCTGTATATCCCCATTCAAATTCATTTTAGAAATTATGAACTTTACGACCATGTTATAAATAAGTATTTTAATTTCCCAATGTTTTGACCTTCATATTAAGGTCATCATCTGGAGTATATATACAAATATACAAGGACAAACTGAGTTACATTTCACACAGTAAGCTAAAGAAACAATGATTTGATCACTGGTTATTCTACTGGCAGTACCTCTAGTGAAAAAAAAAATTACAGGTAAAATTACAAATTAATTCATTATTTAGAAACTACATCTAAGTTAAATTCTATTTAAGATAACATGAGAGAAACATCATTTCTTATAGATAGTCTTCTTACAGTAACAATGACGTCCTGTTTTTAACATTACAATTGTTATATTAGATTTAGGATTCTTGATTATCTATAGTCCTGTTTATAGTTAACTCTTATGGAGAAAGGTTCCGTGAGTAGAATATGTGCCTTCCATATGCTTGGGATTTTTAGACTATCATTATTGTTCAGATTGGGGTGGTTGATAAGAATCTCACAGGCTTCCTTAAATTTGCGTTCATACCATGTTTAACACAAATTTAAGGAAGCCTGTGAGATTCTTATCAACCACCCCAATCTGAACAATAATGATGGTCTAAAAATCCCAAGCATATTGAAGGCACATATTCTACTCATGGAACCTTTCTCCATAAGAGTTAACTATAAACAGGACTATAGATAATCAAGAATCCTAAATAATCTAATATAACAATTGTAATGTTAAAAATAGGACATCATTATTACTGTAAGAAAACTATCTATAAGAAAGAATGTGAAACTTTTGGTAACACTTAATATCAGTAAATTATTTATTGCTGGAGTTAATAATTTTTTATACTAATTTCTATGAAACATGTTATCTTAAATAGAATTTAGCTTTGATGCAGATTCTAAATAATTAATTAATTTGTAATTTTATCTGTAATTTTTTTTTTCACTAGAGGTCATGCCAGTGGAATAACCGGAGATCAAATCATTGTTTCTTTAGCTTACTGTGTGAAATGTAACTTGGCTTGTCCTTGTATATTTGTCCTTACTCCAGATGATGACCTTAATATGAAGGTCAAAACGTCGAGAAATTAAAATAGTTAATAAACTTTATGGACTTTATAACCGTGTTATAAAATCATGGTTGTAAAGTCCATATTTTCTAAAATGAATGCTGATCACCATGCAACACTAAAAGAAAGGATTCCCATTCAAATCTTTCCCCAATATCATTAACATAAGGTTAAACAGCAAAAATGGCCCTAAAACAGACCCGAGGCACACCACTAGTGACTTTCCTCTTTTGTATCTTGCTCCCTCATACACAACTTATTGATACCTATCAAACAGCTGATCTCCAATCCAATGCGCTAGTCTAATATCCAACCCCCATATACTCTAGCTTGTCTATCAACTTATCATGTGGTAATCTTTCAAAAGCCTTTGTAAAGTCTAAGTATACTACCGTGTATCCATCTCCCACATCCAATGCTGCTGTCACCTGATTGTAATAAGTAACTAACTAACTAAAACATTTAGCAAATCCGTGCTGTCCGTCAAAGATAATACCATTCTTGTCAACTCAACTCTGGATCTTGATTCTCACCAGTCTTTGCAACACTTTAACCACAACATCTGATACAAAGACTGGCCTATAATTTGATGTTTGAATTATGTCACCTCCTTTACAAAGTGGTACAATCTTATCTTCCTTCCACTCCTTTGAACCTTTAATAGACTTATATTAAACAAATATGTCAAGGCAGATGTTAACTCTCTGGCACATTTCTTCAAAATATGCAGATATTTTGAAGCCAGCCCACAGCCTTATTAATATCAACTTATCCTTTGCAGCAGTTATCCTTATACCATTTTCTCCAATCAGTGCCACTCTGCCATAATCATTATCATTTTTGCTGGCTGCATATCGAAAGAACTCCCTGGGATTTTTTTTTTTTTGACTTAATTAGCTATAGCTAACTGCTGCTCATACTGAACATTTGCTATCCATACCAACCACATCACCCTCCTTGCCTGTTCTTTGTATTCCTCATGGAATTGATTATTACCACTCCTCTTATGTTGCCTCCATAATGCCTTCTTAATTTCTTCATTCATCCATTTCACACCTACCTTATTTAACCTTCTGACCTTTGGAATACATTTAGACATTGCTTCTACTAGATGATTCTTGAATATCATCAAAGTGGCATTGATCTCCTTTTCACCCAATTCCTCATTCCATGCTACAGCTCCAAGCTGTCTCCTAACATTCTCATAATCACCAGCCTTGTAGTTCCACATATACCCTTTCCTCACAGAAGTCCTCACATGGCTAGCAACCGCCCAGGTAATCACTTCATGGTCACTCTCACCGACTGGAGGAGATCTGACACCTGATTTATAATAACATTCTCTGGATGAGATGATCAAATCCAACACACTCAATCCTCCTGTGCCCTCCATTACATACTTCTTGAGGTAGCTGTCTCTCAAAAACTGAAGAAACTAATTTTCTTTATTTCCAGTTGTTATCTCATCATCCCAATCTATATTGCTGTAATTAAAATCACCCATAATGATCATCCTTTTCCCATATGCTTGGCTAATTTACTTATACATTTCCTGTTCACTACCCTACACATTACCAGTTCTATAGCAATATCCAACAATGTATTTCATTCTATCGTGTTTATCTCACACGATACTGCCTCAAAACTAATGTAGTGCCATGTACGAGGGTGGTCTGAAAAGTTCTCAGCCTAACAATGAAAAAACGAATTTATAATTTCAAAATTATTTTTATTTTTTTAACATAATCTCCCTTAAGACTAATACATTTATTCCAGCAGTGCTCCAGCCCCATTATTATTATTATTTGATGCCTCCAGGGAGTCCAAGGACTCATCGAGAGAGGGCACAATCCTGTAGTGCCTTATCCTGTAGTGGTTCTCAGTAAGATCTACAAAATACTCTTCTACAGCAGCAATCACCTCTTGATTTGAAGAAAAATGCTGACCAGTGAGAAAGAGCTTTAGTTTTGGGAAGAAATAGAAGTCAGAGGGAACCAAATCAGGGGAATAGGGTGGATGTTCCAACAATTCCTAGTGCAGATCCCTTAATTTTCCCATTGCCAAAACACCTTTGTGGATATGTGCATTGTCCTGATAAAAGATGATTTTTTTTCTTCTGCAAACTCGGTCTTTTCTCACAAAATTTTTTTGTCTAGTCTGATTTGAAGATCGGAATAATATTTAGCATCCCAAAACACCGATGCCATGACCTATCCTGCTGATGGAACCGACTTTGTCTTCTTTTGCACTGAACAACCGGTTTCTGCCCACTGTTTTGGCTGCTGTTTGGATTCTGGTGTGTAATGATGAATCCACGTCTCATCCATAGTAATAAGTGGAAGCATAAAATCAGTTTTATTCTTGTTAAAACGCTCCAAGCACTGTTCAGAGATTTTCATGCGAGTGCGTTTTTGATGTGCTGTGAGCAAGCAGGGCACCCATCTTTGCCTAAAGCTTTTTCATTTGCAATTCTTCATGCAAAATATATCCTATACATTCTTTTGAAATGCCTATAGTCCCAGCAATTTCATGCACTTTGACTCGCTGGTCATTCAATACCATATCGTGCACTTGATCAGTGAGTTCTGGTGTTGTTACACTTTTTTGAATGCCCTTCGCGTGGATCATCTTCAATGCTGGAACGGCCACATTTAAACTTGGCAGCCCGTTTCTTAATTGTCAAAAACGAAGAAGAAGAGTGCCCATAAACTTTTATGAACTTCGAATGAAGTTCATAAGTTTTTTTTTGCCGTTAAACCTTCTTTTACAAAGAATTTTATAACTAGACCATACTCAATTTTATCCATTTCAAGGAATACAGACAACACTTTTGCTTCAGACAGCTGTATAAAACAAACTACTTGATAGAATGACTTGCAGTTTCACATGGATGCTTATGACATATGTACCAACTTAGAAAAAAAAATCTTGATGATAGTGTGGCCATCTATGGTCGAGGCCGAGAACGTTTCAGACCACCCTTGTATGAACATAACTCTTTTTCTATCATCAATAGCATTCCAACTTCCTTTCACCCTTTCTATCTTCGTGAAAAACATTATACCCTTTCGTCTCTATTCCTGTCAGGATGTCATCCTCATTCAACCAACAATTTCTCACTTATTCCAACAATCTTTGGGTGAATAAACTCAATCAATACAATCATGTCATTTCCCTGGTTTCTGTTACTTCTAGCATTTGTATAGAAACAGTAAACATAACAACTCATTCCTGGATCTATAATAAGATTCACTGATAGCATTCAGTAGATGTGACTTCTCCATATTCCTCAAGCCATTTCTTTTTCTCCTTACTTGTCCCAGAACCTTCTTCATATCCAACTGTTTTCCCTATATCCCATGTCATCCCCTTCCCTTTTTTGTTTACACACACTCATGCATTCACATCCTCTTGGAGCGTCAACTTTTCTGACACTGTGTTTCCCTAACTTGCACACTTGTTCTGTCATTCTCTACACTCATGCTCCCCACTTCAATCTCTCATTTTTACTATCCTGCTGTATTACTTTCCCTTCCAACAGCAGTCTCTTCAAATGACTCACACCAAACTCATTCAGATGTAGTCCATCACTCTTATACACAGTGGTGAGCTAAGGAAATTTTAACAAAGGGCTCGCATCATCGACGAAAAAAAAAAGGTCATATTTCACACAAACAAAAACTTTTATTAATACAGCTATGTACAAATGCCAATCAAAAAGTATGAAGGGACAACCTGTAAAGGCTATCATTTTTAAACCAATATTTCATGATCTAAACATGAAATATTTGCACACGATCATCTGTGTTAATTTATCTTACACAAGAAAAACATTTTTAACTATCAAAATATAATAAGAATAAAATCTTTTATAATGGCACATTAAATGGTCCGCATTTTTTATAAACAAAATAAATTTCTTTTGTTTGCGACAGAAGTTTTATGACAAACAATCTATAAATAATAAATAAATATTATCTAAACACAATAATATTGAAGTACATTATATTGCTCTTTGTTTTTATATTTCAAGTCATAATCAAAGGTACCAATCAAGGGGCATTATTTTATAGTCCTATTTATTTATATGCGATTACCAAAAGGGAATTCTTATTTGTAAAATGGTAGTAACGGTAACTACAATATTTTATTTAATAAAATCACCTTGTTAGGTTACCGTATGAGTTTGTTGCTTAACATATTTCAAAAAATTATGTTTTGTTTTTTGAAGTATATTCTTCTTGTTTACTTTTTTTATTTTAATAAAAAAGTAATTCTTCTTGTTTACTTTTTTATTACCTTGTTTACTTTGTTTACAGCTCGCAAATTTGAGAAAAAAATAACAAAGGGCTCGGGCGAGCCCCTTATAGCTCACCACTGCTTATACAGTTCAATTCTTTCTTCAAACTCATTCCACACATTAACAACCTGCACTCCTTTCTCTACACACATTTCTGCTAACATATCATTCGTAATTCTTGTTTTTTGCCTCATTCAGCACTCTTCAAAGTAATTACTCCATACATCTAGAATATCTTTATCTTCAGTTTTCATGTCCCCTTTATCATTTGATTCCTTTTGCAACACCTCCTTTCTTCATTTTTAAGCTTTCTCAATAGCCTCCAGAATATTTTGCCACCCACCTGATATTTATTTTCCATGTTCTTACCAAAGTATTTCCATGACTTTTGTTTAGTTAGTTTGCACACTGCTTTGCAAACTTTCTTACATTTTTTTTGTATTCTTTCAGAGCACATTGTGGCTTACTTGCCAAAAACTTTCAAATGGCTTTCTTCTTTTTCTATGATTGTCTAACTTCCTAAACCTGATGTGGAATTTTGATTTTTCAATACTTGCAGTTCAGAACACGGGAGAATCAATCAATCAATGTTGTGAGAATCTAGATAACAGTGATATTCGAGGTATGAATGAAGATATTTGTGTGGTAGTACCTGATAGCTGTGAGCGTGACGTTGTAAGAGAGAATAAAGTTAAGCATACAGAATGATTGAATGAATCATCAGAAAATAAAAATGACGACACTGATGCAATGAGTGAAATAGCTCTATTATGCGGAGCAATACATGGAGTAAACCAGCAACTGGAACGTTGGCAAAAATCTTTAACAAGCGTACCAGCTAATAATTGGCAAAAGTATGATAAAAAAAATAAGGGTATGATAGTGAGTGTAAACAAAATGAAAGAGAGTGTGTTGTATGGAGATTCCCTAGTAAGAGGTGTGTTAGTTGAGAGTTGAACAAAATCGTACCAACCCGGTGCGAAAAGAATGTAAGCGAGTCAATTAGAATGTAGAAACAATGGGTGAAGCAACTGATAGTGGTAGTGGGTACAAATGATTTGAAAGGAAACAAAAAGGCTATGAGTGAGGATGTGAAGAAATCGCTTGAGGTAGCAAAAGAAAAGAGTGAGAGAGTTAGGATGGTGGGTCTGTTGCCACGGCATGACAGTGAAGAGTACAGATGGAGGGCCATAATTGCTAATGACTTTATGCGTGAATTATGTTTGATGAGTGGTGTGGAATTTGTGGATGTGTGGAATGAGTTTGATGGGTGAAAGGATTTATATAAAATGGATGAATTACATTTGAATGGATTTGGTGTGTGGAGACTTAAAAAGGTGTTGTCGAATGTGGTGGAAGTGAATGTACAGAACCAGGGAAACTAGAGTTATTAAGGGGGGAGAGAAGAAGATATGCAGATTTTAGGGAGACAGTTGAGTATGTGAATGTGTGCAATATGTAATATGTGTAATATGTAATATGTGTAATAAGAGCACATTTGAGGCTATTTGGTGTGAGATTGAAACTAGCATAACAAAATATACAGTTGGGTGCTGCTATAGACCAGGTGATGGAATAGATGGTGGAGATAGTATGCATAAGCAAATAGAAGAAATGAGTGGAAGGAGGGTAATTATTATGGGAGATTTCAACTATGGTTAACATTGATTGGAAGGAGGAGAGGACACATGGGAGGAAGGAATTGGATTTTATGTGGTTATTAAGGGATAACTATCTGCGACAGCATGTAATGGAAAATACTATGGGTCAGAGAGTGCTTGACCTATAATTGCATCTGAGAATTTGGCTGTAACGAACATGACCACGTTGCCACCAACTGGTGAGAGCAATCATAGGGTCTTGACTTGGGAGGTGGCTAAAGGTGTGGAATTTACAATTAAGACAAGGTACATGTGGAATTATCGGGCTGGTAAGTATGACAAGCTTAGGAGATTGATTGGTACAGTGCCGTGGCATGTAAAACTGCAAGGGCTAGAAGTTGACAGTGCATGGGAGGTGGTTAAGAAGTGTTTGCATGAAGCAATGGCTGATTGTATACTTAGAGTCCGAATAATAAATCAAGTAGGAGTTAAATGGATGAATAACACCATTAAGCTTGAGCTGCAAAAAAAGAAACAACTATGGAGGGAATTTAAGGAGAAAGGTGACCGGCAGACACATGAACAGTATAAAGCCCAAGCCAGAAGGGTAATGAGTGTGGTAAAAAAAGCAAAAAAGGATTACGAAAGAACATTGGCCATGCAGGCTAAAGAAAATCCTAAACAGTTTTTTCGATATGTTGCAAGTAGAAGAAAAAATGTATATGGCAGAATGATTTTAAAGAATGCTGATGGTAGGGAGTTAACTGAATCAGTTGATATAGTTGAATTATTGAGTGAGCACTTTTGCAATATCATCCAGGTAGTGACATTGCAGAAATGAATGAACCAAAAGTTTATACGGGAATTGTGGTGAATGAGGTGGAGGTGAGTAGTCTATTACAAAGCCTCAATGTCAATACATATGTGGGATTGGATGGTATACCAGCTCGTGTCGCAAAGCGGCTAAAGAATTGTCAGTACCCTTGACCATTCTGTTTAATCTGAGTCTCGTGTCTGGGTTAGTCCCGAGGGGGGTAGAAAGAGAGGAAAATAGTTCCACTGTATAAAGGAAGTTGCAAGACTGCTGTTGTAAATTACCAACCGATTAGCATATCAGGAATCGTTGTCAAGGTCTTGGAGAAACTAGTCAAGAGAAGAATACAGGATTGGATAGATGAAAATGGGATACTGTATGGGGGACAACATGGTATTGTGAAGGGTAGATCATGCCTCAGTAATTTGCTCACGTTTTATAACACAGTAACGACTGAACTGGATAAGGGTAATGGGTTTTCAGTGATTCTACTGGACCTTGCCAAGGCCTTTGATAGGATTCACCATGGAACTCTAATCAGTAAACTGGAGCAGATGGGGATGGATATAGGGTTGGTGAGATGGATAGGAGGGTGGTTGAAGGAGAGATACCAGAGAGTGGTTTATTCATGAGTGGAGTCCAAAAGACGGCTTATGACTAGTGGTGTGCCGCAGGGTTCTGTTCTTGGACCACTACTTTTCAATTTGTTCATTAACGATATAGGAAAGGATCTGAGAGGAAGTGTTCATTTGTTTGCTGATGATGCAAAGTTGGGGTAGAGCAATTGTGAGTGCACAGGATGATAAAATTTTGCAGGATGATTTGGATAGTTTGGAGGACTGGGCTAAGGAAAATGGATGTCAATTTAATGTGGTAAAGTGTAAGGTTATGCATTTTGGAGTGAAAAGATTAGTAGCAGTATATCACATTGGTGGAACCGTACTCCAGGAGATTGATGAGGCCAGGGATTTGGGAGTGTTGGTGGATAGAAAGTTGAAGTTTAGGGGGCACATTGCAAAAGTGGCTAGAACAGCTCATCAAATCACTTGATTACTGAAAAATACTTTAACGAGCAGAGACAAACAAGTTATTGTTCCTCTATATCAAGCCCTGATAAGACCCCATCTGGACTACTGAAACCCTGGCACCCAGATATGGTCACCAGGGTTTCTTCTTGATAGGGAGGAGGTGGAGAAGATCCAGAGACGAGTAACCAAAATGGTGGCAGGTCTGTGGAATGAATCTTATGAGAACAGATTAAAGATGTGGGTTGCAAAAATTGGTTGATAGGCAGAAAACGGGTGATAAGATTGAGACATTCAAATTACTGAAGGGTTTCTATAAGATTAATCCAGAAGTTGAGAATAGGGCTGGTGGTGGGAGGACTAGGGGCCATACATGGAAGTTGGGCAAAAATGTGGTTAACAGGAGTGTTAGAGCTAGGTTCTTTACTTGGAGAGTGGTAAATGAGTGGAATAAGCTGCTAGAGTCTGTTGTGGGTGTTATGACCGTGAATGAATTTAAGGCGAGGTATGATAGATACTGTGTGAAAGACGAATAGTTGTTCTTGACATGATGTTAGGGCCTCCCTCGATGAGTCTGTCGACTCCTTGGAGTTGTCCGTAATAATAATAATAATGTTTTCTCCAGGGTCTCCCAGCAACTCTCCAAGGTTTGGTTCTCATTTTCAAACTCTTTCATTTTTTTCTTGAATAATAGTTGTGTATTTGAGTCTACAGTTCACCTCTAAAAGTTGCTAAACGTTGATTCTTATTAAAAATTATTTAAACAGTTCTTTTTTCAATATGGTATTCAATTTTATCCTGCTTAGAACTAAATAGTGATCACTTCCTATTTCTATTCCTCTGTATACTCTTTTGTCTGGAATCAACATGAAAATATCACTATCAACAATAACATAATCAATGAAACTTATTTTGATTCTTCTGTTGTTTTTTTTTTGTTGTTGTTTTTTTATATCCCCATGTGTATTTGTGCACTTTATGTTGGAACATGGTGTTAATTGATACCTAGCATTGATAATCTAGCAGGTATTAACCATTATTATTAGCTTTACTTTTTTTCCAAATTTGCCTAATAGATTTCTATCTCACTTTTATTAACTATTTCCCTCTCCAGTTTTTCCATTAGCAGCAAAGAGCAAATGAATCTTACTGTTATTTCTTGGACATGCATGCACTCAAAGACTCATCATAAGAGACCCACTGTAACCACTGTTCACACAATACTTATCAAAACTCTGCTTGAACTCATTTGCTGATGAGGCACCCCCCATCCTGCAAGCAAAAAATCCAGTCCTAATGCTCTTGCTAACCACATGTATACAATTTGCAGGGGTAGGTGCTTGTTTTTCCCCTTCCTGGTATATAATGAAAAAGTCTTTAGTGCCCTTTTATTAAATAATTTAAGCCTACTACAACACCTGCCAAAAAAGTATCTGATCAATGTTGTTATCACTATTACAACTGCAATACACACTGTACATTTCTTGGAAAGTTTTAGCATGCAAGAAATAAAATAACTTACTTTAAAGTATAAAAAGAAAAGAAAATTTTTTGTATGACTCAAAGATTTAAAGGCTAATTTAAAGAAAATAAATTATCTGTGTTAGAAAAAAGTATCTGATACTGAGGAAACAAACATGTATCATTTCCCGATATGCAAATCTAGAATTGTCTGTGCATGCGTAAAGCATAAAAGAAAATGTTTATAAGGAGCAGAATCGTGATTGCAAAATCTGAATTGTATCTACAGTATTAAAGCATGGCTCCTGTGAAAGAACCTTCGAGCAATTTAAAAAATAGAATGATTGAATATCTCAAAGACAAGTAGCTACATTACTAAAATGTGCTCAAAGTATTGTGTGTGACATTTGGAAAAAATATTGTTCGACTAATATTGTTCCACCTCATGCTGTCTGCATGAGGTGGAACAATATTAGTTTTGTTCAGAAAACAGAGAACCAGTTTTCTGTGCTTCACAAGTTCAGCACAGAAAACTGGCTGAACTTGTGAAGACCATGTGAAGTTCAATGTCCAAAGCTGCATCGTCAAACTACAAAGTGAAGGTAAGTGACTGCACAGTACGAGATCACCTGAATGGTCAAGGATTTCGTTTCACTTTTGCAAAGCAAAAACAAAACCTTTTTTGACAAAGCAACATAAAAAAGTACATTTCCAATGGTGTAAAAATCATGTAAATTGGGAATTTGATGACTGGAAAAAAGTAATTTTTAGTGATGAATCTCGATTTTGCCTTGGAATCGGTGATAATTACGGTACCTTTGTATGGAGAAGAATTGGTGAAAAGTTCTTCAATGAGAGCATTAATACCAAGGCTAATTTTCACCCTCATTTACCGTTTGGGGTCGCATGACATCACAAGGTGTTTGAAAACTATGTATCATGTTGCATAGAGTCAACTCCAAAGTCTACAAAGAACTTTTAGAGCATTTTTTGGTTCATAGTATCAAAAAATCATTCCAGGATTCTGATGACGTCATTTTTCAAGATGATAATGCATCTTGTCACCACAGCAGATGAATCAAGAACTATTTGGGAAACAATGGAAACACTCCAATTAAAACTATGACCTGCCCTTCGAATAACCCGGACCTTTATCCGATCGACAATGTTTGGAATATTTTAAAGCAAAAAAAAAAAAAAGGCCCACAAATGTCATCGAATTATGTTAAGAAATCACGGAAAACTGGAGTAAAATTATGCCGACTGACTATCAAACGCTTATTGTTATTCCTCCTTTAGCCATCACTTGGGCTAAAGGAGGAATAACAAAATACTGAGTTAGGTGATTGGATACATATTTCCCGATCAAAAAATATCGCATACTTTTTTCTTCAGTGTTTGATTTTCCATTCACCTAATTTCTGGTTAAAACATAAAATTTTTTTGTAGTAAATTTTATTTCTATGTTAATCATATTTATATTCATAACTGTTCAAATTGAACAAAATTTATGTATTGAGGAAAAATAAATCCTAATCTATATCCAATGTTAGTGTTATATTCATTGATCAGACGCCTTTTGCCGGGATTGTACATTATGGACGATGCAATGTTCCTACATCATGGCAGTTTTAAAGAACAGAGTGATGTGTCTTTCAGCATGCCAATACATAATTAGTAAGAAAAGCAAAAGCAGATTACGAAAGGAAATTGGCCACGCAGGCTAAAGAGAATCCCAAACAGTTTTTTCAATATGTTGCAAGTAAAAGGAAAAATGCTCATGGTAGAATGATCTTAAAAAATGCTGAGGGTAGGGAGGTAACTGAATCAGTTGATATTGTGGAATTACTGAGCGAGCACTTTGCAAGAGTATATCACCCAGGTGGTGACTTTGCAGGAATGGAAGAACCAACAGCTTATACTGGAATTGTGATGAATGAAGTAGAGGTAACTAGTCTATTACAGAACCTCAATGTCAATACATCTGTGGGATTGGATGGTATACCAGCTCGTGTCGTACGTGAAGTGGCCAAAGAATTGTCAGTGCCCTTGACCATTTTGTTTAATTTGAGCCTGAGGACTGGGTCAGTCCCAAGGGGGTGGAAAGAGGGGAAAATAGTTCCACTGCACAAAGGTGGTTCCAAGGCTGCTGTTGAAAATTACCGGCCAATCAGCATAACAGGAGTCATTATCAAGGTCTTAGAGAAAATAGTCAAGAGGAAAATACAAGATTGGATAGAAGAAAATGGGATACTGTATCGGGGACAGCATGGTTTTGTGAAGGGTAGGTCATGCCTCAGTAACTTGCTCACGTATTATAACACAGTGACGGCTGAACTGGATAAGGGTAATGGGTTTACGGTGATTCTACTGGACCTTGCCAAGGCCTTTGACAGGATACCACATGGAATTCTAATCAGTAAATTGGGGCATATGGGGATGGACATAGGGTTGGTGAGATGGATAGGAGGGTGGTTGACGGAGAGATATCAGAGAGTGGTTTACTCAGGAGTAGAGTCCACAAGACGGCCTGTGACTAGTGGTGTGCCACAAGGATCTGTTCTTGGACCACTGCTGTTTAATTTGTTCATAAATGATATAGGAAAGGATCTGAGAGGAACAGTTCATTTGTTTGCGGATGATGCGAAGTTGGGTAGGGCAATAGTGAATACAGATGACGTCAAATTTTTGCAGGATGATTTGGATAGATTGGAGGTCTGGGCTAAGGAGAATGGATGTCAGTTTAATGTGGCAAAATGTAAGGTTATGCATTTTGGGGTGAAAAGATTGGAGGCAGTTTACTGCATTGGTGGAACCGTGCTCCAGGAAATTGATGAGGCACGAGATTTAGGAGTGTTGGTAGATAAGGAATTGAAATTTAGGGGACACATTGCAAAAGTGGCCAAATCAGCTCATCAAATCACTTGGTTGCTGAAGAATACGTTGACAAGCAGAGACAAGCAGGTTATTGTTCCTCTGTATCGAGCCTTGATAAGACCCCATCTAGACTACTGTGCTCAGATTTGGTCACCTAGGTTTCTTCTTGATGGGGAGGAGGTGGAGAGGATCCAGAGGCGAGTGACCAAGATGATAGCAGGTCTGTGGAATGAACCGTATGAGAACAGGTTGAGGATTTGTGGGTTGCAAAAATTGGTTGATAGGCGGAGGAGGGGAGATATGATTGAGACATTCAAATTACTAAAGGGTTTCTATAAAATTAATTCAGAAGATATTTTTGAGAACAGGGCTGGTTGTGGGAGGACTAGGGGACATCCATGGAAACTGGGCAAAAGTGTGGTTAGTAAAGGTGTTAGAGCTGGGTTCTTTACTTTTAGAGTAGTGAATGAGTGGAATGCGCTCCCTGAGTCTGTGGTGGATGCTGTGACAGTGAATGAGTTTAAGGCGAGGTATGATAGGTACTGTATGAATGTCAAATAGTTGTGATGAATATGATTTGGGGCCTCCCTCGATGAGTCTAATGACTCCCTGGAGTTGCCCGTAATAATAGTAATAATAGTAATAATGTCATGTTGTGACATGGTTTGAAGAAAAGATGTGGAAAAACTGGCTGGCCTCTGCAGAATGCTGATCTCAACCCAACAGAACACCTTTGAGACTGATTATAATGTTGAATATGGGCAACAGCAGCTTGAAGCAGGATGTATAAAATGTGAGCCTAAGCTCATGTTAGTCACAGTAATAATGATAACATTTTCATATGACCAGTTGGTAGAGATGACCAGTTTGTCTTTGATAATTGGGAGACAATTCAAAACATCATAAAAGTCAGAACCAAAACTAGATTAGCTTCTCAGCTGGATGAAAAACATTTGTCCTTTTTTCAAAAGAAAAATGTATTGTCTTATAAATTGGAATCTACATTTTGAGAAAATGTAAAAAAAGTATTCTCTACATTTAAAAAAAAAAAACTTGTACCAATCCCAAAGCAAAACATTAACAAAAAAATTACGAGCCTGGTTGGCCAAGTGGTTAGTGTATCTGCTCTCCGCCAAAGGCTGCAGGTTTGAATCTCGCTGTGGGCATGGATATTTGCGTTTGTCTGTGAAAATACTACTGGTGGTGGGTGGTAGATGACGTTGGTGTAGTTGCATTTCCAGGTAGTTGGTGGATTGAGTGGTGGAGACAGAGAGTTGTAGAATAGGTGCCCTCCCTCGATGAGCCTTTGGACTCTCAGGAGGTGTCACGTAATAATAATAATAAATGAAATATGAACTTACGTTGAAGATGAACTGTTCCTTTAGGTAACATAGATGACTGAAAGAGTTCTACATTCCCATACTCATTACGAGGAACTTTTCCATCCTTTGCTTCTGGTGGAACATGCTTTTCTGTCTGCCAATAGCCAAACAGCTCCAAAGGAATATCTTTCAAAATCACTTTTGCTACCTATGAATATAAAACACACAACAGAAAACAGCTTTTTTTTCTCTAAATGTTTTCTTTTTTTTAAATTTCATTATTATTATTATTCAGAACATCCAATTACACACATGACTCATCTTGGGAAGTCCATCTTAAACACAAAAATCTATCATATCATACCTTAAACTCATTTACTGTCTGCACTCCCACTATCCTCTCAGGCAAAGCATTCCATTATCCAACCACTCTCCAGGCAAAACACTACTTCTCTTCCTCTTAGACATCACTTCCTTTTGCAATTCCATGGGTGGCTCCTCATCCTTGTTCTTTCTGCCTAGCATTTAAGGCAGAAGTAACAAAGTTGAAGGAACAATTATCCTTGTGTTCAACCATATGAAAAATCTCCCCTAGTATCAATCCAGTAAATATTATTATTATTCATGCCTTCATGGAGTCGAAAGACTCATCGTGGGAGGTCCTTCCTAAGAACATAAAGTCTGTCAAGACTCATCGAGGGGAGATCCCCCCCTAAGAAACACAAAGTCTATCATACCACTCCTTAAACTCATTGACCGTTCTCACTCTCACCACTCCATCAGGCAATGCATTCCACGGTTCAACCACCCTCCAAGCAAAGAAACCACTCCTCACCCTCTTGCTCACAGTTTCCTTTCATAACTTCTAGGGATGGCCTCTTGTCATCACTCCTTCCCGCTGTTCAACCAAGCGAAAGAACTCCCCAGTGTCAACCCTGTAACCACCTCTCAACAGTTTAAAAGTCTCAATCATATCACCTCTCCTTCTTCTATCCACCAAATTCTGCAGTCCACATTCCCTTCATCTTCTATCCACCAAACTTCACAGTTTGCATGCAATCACTCTATCCTCACAGCAAGCATTATATGAGTTCTGATTTCAGTTATTCCATTTTAGTTATCTGTCTCCATATCCTCTTCGAGGTTATTTCATCCCCTTCAAATCCCACTGCCCAGATTTGAGCACAGTAATCCAGATGTGGTTTGATAAAACGGTATACACTTTTTTTGACAAGCCATTTCATGAGGAATGTTGGTCAATGTCTCTCTCAGTACTGTGGCAATCCAATGGACTGCCTGCACTATGTTTGCAATATATTCCATGAACAGTTAATTTCTATCAGCCATCACTCCAAGATCAGTTGCCTCCACCAGTTACTCCGATATAATTCCAACAGAGTATACAACCTTCCATTGGTGGATCACAAATTTCAATACCTTACATTTAGTTGCATTAAACTGACATTCGATTAACTTGTCAACCTTTCCAGCTTATTCAAATCCTCTTGAAATGCCACATCACTATTATTCATAACTTTCCCCAGTTTTGTATCATCTGCAAATAATTGCATTATCATTATCAGCCATTTCATGTCCACTGCTGGACGAAGGCCTTCCTCAAAATCCTCCATTCAATTCTATCTTGGATTTTTCTATGCCACTGAATTCATAGGCATCTCTTTAATCTCATCCTACCACCATCTCCTTGGTCTTTCTGTAGCTCTCTTTCATTCTCTGGAATACCATTCAGATATGTGTTTCAATAAGGAAATACCATGAGTAGGTATATTTAAATAAATTATAATATCAGAATAAACTGATGCAAAATTATTTTATTAGTATAATTTTCATCTAAGTATGAAAGACATCTTCAGTACGAAGCTAATCGAACAATAACTGACAATTCCAAAAGATGCCACGTAATTATCTCCTGTAAGATAGCTAAAAAAAGATCATTAAATTTCCTAACTTATTAAAAATAAATAATTAATTAAATTATTATTATTATTACCCCAAGACCTCATGGAGTCAAAGACACATCTGGGAGGTCCTTTTATCACACACACACACACACACAGCTCATCACACCGTGCTTTGAACATATTCAAACTCCTTGCAGACACCACACTCTCAGGCAAGGCATTCCAATAATTAACAACTCTGCATGAAAAAACCTGCCTCTCACTCCCCTATTTTTAAATATATATATATATATTATAGTTAAAAATAAATTAATTTAAAAAATAAAATAAAATAATAAATAAATAAATAATAAAATAAAATAAATTTAGGAAAGATTAGCTGATTTATAAAGTATTATCTGCCACAAAGGGGATACGCTTAAACCATCAGGTCAGCTTAAGTTAGGAGAGTGAAGTAAAGTTTCATGTTTCTTTATAAAGTCATTCCATGAGGAACCAGCATTATATTTATTATTATTATTATAGCATTCATCATCATCATTAGTGTTCTGTCTCTTGACAGGTCCAATGGTATAACCCAGCAGATTCTCTTCCCTCAATTTCCTCTGTCTCTTGCTTCCTCCTTCATTTCCTGATATCTTCTTGCTCCCATTATATCATCAGGCATCGTTAGTCATCTTCTTCCTCTTGGTCGCTTTCCTTCAATTTTCCCTTCTATCATTCTTTTCAGTAGGCTGTCTCCTCTTAATACATGTCCTATTCAGTTATGCTTTCTTCTTCTGATGGTCTTTAGTAAATTCCTTTCTTCTTCAACTCTTTGTAATACTTCTTCATTAGTGATTTTTTCTGTCCAAATTATTTTCTCCATTGTTCTCCATAACCACATTTCAAATGCCTCCAACATTTTAGCTTTTTTCTTTCTAATTGTCCATGTTTCTGACCAATATAAGGTCATACTCCAAATATAGCACTTAATAAGCCTTTTCTTTAGATTTTTATTCATTTTATTAATAAACAAATTTTTCTTGCTATCAGAGGATATTTTCCTTTGTTAATTCTTTCTTTTATTTCCATGTCACATTTTCCATTTTCTTGTATTATACTACCAAGGTATTTGTATTGTCTCACTTGCTGTGCACTTTCTCCATTCATCATCACCTTGACACTTCCTGGTTTCCTGGAGACTCTCATCACTTTTGTTTTCTTTGTGTTAATTTTCATACCATATTTCTTGCATATATTTTCAAATTTTTGGAATAGGTGCTGTAGTTCATCTTCGGTATTACCTAACATTTGCTTGATCATCTGCAAATCTAATATTTTGTATTGTTCTTCCTCCAATAGTGATTCCTCTTTCCTCTTCATAAAATGCTTCTTTTATCATTTCTTTTGCAAATATATTGAAGAGCGTCGGTGACAGGCAGCATCTCTCTTACACCTCTGCCAATCACACATTTTTTAGTTTTTCCTACTTTTGTCTTTATTATGGCCGTCTGGTTCATATATAATTCAGCTATTAACCTTCGGTCTCTCCAATCTAAACCTATTTTGAGTAATATTTCCATCAGATTTTCCCATTTCACCATGTCAAATGCTTTTTCAAGGTCGATGAAACAAATATGAACTTCTTTATTTACTTCTATATTTCTTTCGCATACGGTCCTCATTACTCCAATTGCATCTCTGGTTCCTCTGTCTTTTCTAAATCCAAATTGATCATCCCCCAGAAAATACTCCACTCTATTATCTGACAGCATTGAATTACTATGACAAGAATTTTCTTCAGACATTGTTCAAATATTTGATTTTGGTTATTTTTCCTCTAATAACAAATTATATCAACAAATTGAAGGAACAGCAACGGGCAATCCTATTTCTCCTGCTCTTGCCAACCCCTTTATGGAGCACTTTGAACAACGTATTTTCAACATTTTACCTAGACCTACTCACTGGTTCAGATATGTAGATGACATTTTTGCTATCTGGAATGACTCTTATGAATTATGACAGTTTCTCTCTAAATTAAATGCACTTCATCCAAGGATCCAATTCACCCTAGAAGAAGAAGTAAATAAGCAGTTAGCCTTTTTAGATCTTTTAATTCTTCGTCAACCAGATGGTAAACTACATTTCTCAGTTTTTAGGAAGAAGACTCATACAGGCCATTACATCCATGCTGAATCTCATCACCATCCCAGTCAAAAGGCTGGAACTATTAAAACACTGGTTCATTGGGCTCACTCCTTATGTTCTTCAGATGAATTATTACAGAAAGAATTACAACATATTATTTCCACTTTTTTATCTAATGGTTATAAGAATTCTTTCAATTGGTTATACTATAATAAATTTAGTTTAATCCTTTATCCAAGTGTGGGCAAACAAAGTTTGCGCCTGAAAATATCTTCAGGACTGGGGTAAGGTAGTACAACACTGGGCAACTCGTAGCAAAGGTGGACCAAGCTAACATCCCTTCTATCTCAGTATCTCCCATAATGCACACCGTATGGCAACTCCTATAGGTAAAGATGACCTCGCCATTGCTTCTGCCTGGTATCTCCACTTCTGGGCCTGGCTCCCACTGAAGAGACCTCAATAAAGATCAAAACTAGTCTGGCTAGTGGTCCTTCCCTTAATGCATAACATTATACATATCTGCAAGGAGATGTGTTTTGCATTATGGGAGATACTGAGATAGGAGTGATGTTAGTTTGGTCGTCCACCTTTGCTACGAGTTGCCCAGTGTTGTACTACCTTACTCCAGTCCTGAAGATATTTTCAGATGCAAATTTTGTTTGCCCACACTTGGATAAAGGATTAAACTAAATTTATTATAAGAATTCTTTCATCAAAAGAGCTTTAAGCAATTTTGGTATCACTACCTTTTCAAATACAGAAGAAATAATTCGTATCCCTATCGCTTTTTTGCAAGGCAAATGTTTTAAAACCACTAAATATTTTTGTTGCCTTTCGCCCCCCATCAGAAAAATCTCCACCTTTTTCACTTCTCCAAAGGACAAGCTTCCACATCTCAATTATCCAAGTGTCTACCAGATTCCTTGCTCTTATGGGTTATCTTATTTCGGACAAACAGGAAGATCTGCTTTTATTCAGCTAGAAGAACAGAAGTCTTATATTCAATACCTTGAACCTGAACAGTCTGGACTTGCAGAGCATGCTATCAACACTAGACATAGGGTTCACTGGAAGAAGACAAGAGTCCTTCACAAAAGTCCTTCACATAAAGAAACGTGAAACTTTACTTCATTTTTCTAACTTAAAGAGATCTGATGATCTATATATCTCCTTTGTGGGAGGTAGTACTTTTTAAATCAGCTAATCTAACCTAACTTTATTTTATTTTTAATTAATTTATTTTTTAACTATGTGTGTGTGTGTGTGTGTGTATACAGTAATACCCCGACTTATGCTACCCTGACTTACGTGAATCCAGAGTTACGCGGTTTCTTATATGTACGTATTCCCATCACGACTCACCACTAGTTGTATCTTTTCGCGCCAGCCACATTTGCCGGTGTCGCACATGCTGTGAACAAGTACTGACGTGTTTCGCGTGGTCTCCATTCATACACGATTTTTATAGCCTACAAAATCACATAAAAAATAATAATGTCGTCCAAAAGAAGCAAGTCCGATTCTTCTACAGCTAGCAAGAAAAGAAAAACATTGACTTTCGAACAAAACTCAACATTATTAAGGATTTTGAAGGCAGAATGAAAATTTGTGAGCTATCAAAGAAGTTCGATATACAGGAATCCACAGTAAGAACAATCATGAAAGATAAAGAAAGAATTCTCGCTGCTGTGAAAAATGGCCAATCATTGAATTCAAGCATAATTTGTAAATGTCATGGGATTATTGGTGAGATGGAAATGATGCATAAATTATGGTGTGATAATCAAGTGAGAGTAAAAAATTGCCCAGTTGATCAAACGACGATATGTAGCCAAGCCGAGCTGATTTTTGAGAGGCTAAAAGTAGAAGCTGGAGAAGCAGCAAAAGAAGAAAATTTCGTGGCCAGTAATGGTTAGTTCAACTGATTTAAAAATCGCTGTAACTGGCACAGCATCACAGAGAGTGGAGAGGCGGCAAGTGCTGATAAAAAGGCTTCGTCTGCTTTTCCTGAGACACTTAAGACTATCATCAAGGAAGGTAGCTATAGCAGTCAAACCATGTTTAATGTAGACGAGACCGGCTTGTTCTGGAAAAAGATGCCTAAGAGAACTTTCATCGCACATGAAGAAAAACCGTTTCCTGGTTTTAAGGCTTCTAAAGACCGGTTGACAGTAATGCTTGGTGGAAATGCAGCTGGTGATTGCAAGTTAAAACCTCTCTTAATTTATTGCTCCAAAAATCCAAGAGTTCTGAAAAAAAAAAACAACTAAAGCTGGCTTGCCAGTGATTTGGAAGTCAAATTCTAAAGCTTGGGTGACAGCTTCTATTTTTGAAGACTGGTTTGGTCACCACTTCATACCTGAAGTTGAACGTTATTGCCAGTTTAAAAAAAAATTCCGTTTAAAGTTATGCTCATTATTGATAATGCACCTGGTCACCCTCCTGCAACTTTAATTGATTTTGATCCACGTGTAAAAGTTGTTTTCTTGCCTCCAAATACAACCAGCTTACTTCAACCGATGGACCAAGGAGTTTTCAAAACATTCAAAGCGTACTACACACGCCGTTCGTTTGCAAGTCTGAATGAAGCTATGAGGCAAAATGAGCAACTGCCTGTTAAAGAGTTTTGGAAACAGTTTAATGTTTTAGATGCTGTAAGGATTATCTGAAATTCTTGGGGTGAAATTTCCCAAAAAACCTTGAATGGTGTCTGGAAAAAACTTTGTCCATCCTTTTTTAAATGCGAAATGGAAATGTTGCCAAAAACTGATCAAGTTGCTGAGGCAATAGAAGAAGTTGTCAACCTTGCCATGCAATTAGATTTAGAAGCCGACAGTGAAGATGTCAGCGAGCTGTTAGACTCACATAACAAGGAGCTTACAATCGACAAGCTCATAGAGATGCATAAGCAAAACGCTACTGAAGAGACCGAAACCTCAGATCCAGTTTTACCAGAAAAGCACATAACAATTGCAAAATTAACAGAAGGTCTCAGCTTAATTAAGAAAGCTTTACAGATTTTGGAGGACATAGATTCTAATGAGGGAACGAATTGTGGCCACAAGGTAAGGAATAAAAAAAATCACTGGCTTGCAATGAAGAAATTTTGCATGAGAAGAAAGAGACATTATGCCGTCAGACAAATCTATTAGATTTTATGAAACCATCGACTTCAAAATAACTTTCTTTTTTTTATGTACGAAAAACTACAATTATGATTACTGTATACTTCTTAAAAAATATACGTGTTTTTGTAAACCTTGGTCCCAATTGTATGTTTGTATATATAAATTACATGCAAAATTATACCCTGAGTTACCCGAATTCGACTTACACGCTTTTCATTGGTCCCACCTACCGCGTAACTTCGGGGTATCACTGTGTATATATATATATAAATATATATATATATATATATATATATGTTCATATTCATATATACTGACTATAACCAAGACTAGAATAACAATTAAATTTATTCAAAATGCAACATGTTTTATCGGATTGTCCGACTTCCTCAGGAGTGGGAACATAAAAAGCAAATAAACACTATAAGAAACATCGTATCACTATACAAACGACTATTATAAAATTCAATTAGTTTTGAACTGTAGCTACAGCCCGTGTTGAAGTTCTATTGTTAAGCAGCTGCGTGCGTCTGATTTCACGAATGTGCCAATATCGGATAGCAGAGCTGAAAGAGTCCGGTAGATTATAGCTAAGGTTATTATTTATGTGATGAGGGTCCATAACAATTTCCTTAGACTCGACTATGCGGCGCTCCACCTCGTCATGGCATATATGAAGGTTTGAGGTTGTTGTCCAGTTTATCTCATGTTGACGGCCTTCATCATTATTCATTTAGATTTTATGAAACCATCGACATCGAAATAACTTTCTTTTTTTTTATGTACGAAAAACTACAATTATGATTACTGTACATTTCTTAAAAAATATAGGTATTTAAATAAATAAATAAATAATAAATATTTGTTTTGGCGTAACAGAGTGCCCCGTTCCAAAGATTAGTCACATTCCCTCAACATACCAGGTCTCTTGCAGTTGCAAACTGCAAGAGACCTGGTATGTTGAGGGAATGTGACCTTGTATTCAGATATTCTGATATTAGCTGTCCTGCCTGTTATCAGAATATCCGAATACAAAGACATCTGGTTCCACCATTATCGCACTCAAGATTTGCTGACCATGTTTTGACACCCACCACAGGATATGCGGTAAAAGGCCACTCTATCAATGCTTTAGTATGCATTGTTATTTCCTCAAAAATAATAGTTATGAGCAACCAACATATAAGCCTATCTACCAGGATTACCATCTACTCCCTATCAAAGGTATTTTTTGTCTGTAAATTGCATGTGTTCTCATGGCCATTTGCCTGTACGCAGGATGAAAAACCAGTTTCTGGGACTATTACTATGCTTCTTCTTCTTCTTCTTCTGCAGCTTCTCCCACTTAAGTGGGGTCACTGTTGATGATGAGTCTCCTCCACATCCGTCCTGTCTTGGGCTGTCACCAGGTCCAAGTTCTTCATCCTCAAGTCCTCTTCTACCAGCTCCTTCCATCTCTTCTTTGGCTGCCCACGCTTCCTACTTCCTTGCACATCCATCTGCATGACCCTTCTTCCCACATATTCGTCCTCCCTCCTCATCACATGACCAAACCACCTCAACCTTGCCTCCTGTATTTTCGCTCCTAAGTTCGTAACTCACTGTTCCCCTAACATAGTCATTTCTCAGACGATCCTTTCTGGCACTGCACATCCACCTAAGCATTCTCATCTTTGCTACTTCCATCCTGCTGATGTTATTTCTCCTCAGGGCCACAATTTCTATAGCATACGTCATAGCTGACCTCACTACTGTCCTATAGATTTTGCTTTTCAGATTGATTGGCACCCTCTTATCGCATAACACTCCAGCCATCTCCCTCCAGTTCCTCCAACCCGCTTGTATCCTGCATCCCACTTCCTTCTCAGCTCCTCCATCTTCTTCCACTGTTAAACCTAAGTATCTAAAGTCCCTCACCTACCTGATGACATTTCCTTCCAGCTCCAGGTCTGTCTCCTGGCCGCCGCCCACTGTGCAACACATATACTCTGTCTTACTTCTGCTCAGTCTCATACCTCTCTCTCTTCCAGTACTTTTCTCCATCTTTCCAGTTTAGTTCCCGCTTCTTTTGAATCTGCACACAGCAAGATGTCATCTGCATACAACACTGTCCAAGGCGCATCTTCTCTCACCTCCTCCGTTACCACCTCCATCACAATGTTAAACAGAAACAGACTTAAATGCCGACCCTTGATACAAGCCAACTGTTACTTGAAAACTTTCTGTCTGTCCCAGACAGGTCCAAACACTTGTCTTCACATTTCTGTACATCTCCCGCACCAACCTGACATATTTCTCCAGAACCTTCGTCTCCCTCAGACACCGCCAGATTTCTTGCCTTGGCACTCTATCGTATGCTTTCTCCAGATCAATAAATGCCAGATGTAGCTCCCGTTGTTTCTCTCAAAACTTTTCCATCATCTGCCATAACCCAAAGATAGCATCTGTTGTTGCTCTACCAGGCATGAAGCCAAATTGTTCCTTTGCAATCTCCACCTCCTTCCTCAATCTTTCATCAAGAACCCTTTCTAGGATTTTCATTGTGTGGGACATCAACTTTATTCCTCTTTATTTATTACTATACTATTTTTTTAATTGATTTTTTTAAATAATCTGGACATCCTGATTTAGAGGCTAAACATGGTACTTTTCAAGTCACTTCAGGCATCCAGCGAGAAGGGCAATGATCTCATACTGCTGAATGAAATTCATCTTCCACATAAAACTATTATCAAATATCCATGCTCACAGTGGGATTCGACCCATCAGCACTTGGTCAACTAGACCAGTTCCGAAATGCATCCATCAAACCTTCTTGTACATATGACCTGTGAGCACAAGGCAATATTATAATTAATATTGTATTGTATTTATAGAATACCTAGCTCAGTCTTTTCTAACTTCTGGCCTCCTATAAGCAGATTGCACATTGAACAATGAAAATCGCCTAAAGATGTTAATAAAATATATCTGCCACAGCCTTACTGGGTGAATAAGGTTGGAAAGCCTTATTCACCCAGTCAATTAGTCCAATGCAAGGCAGGAAGAAGGTTTGATGGATGCATTTCAGAACTGGTCTAGCTGACCAAGTGTTCAGTGTATATGTTCTCTATCTACGAAAAATTAAGTAGGAGTGTAGTTGGAAAAAGTATGGACGAGGCTAGATTTTTTCCCTTGTAAAGGAGTGGAATGGATTGTCAGTAAGCATGGTGAATATATCATTGAATAAATTTAAGGAGAGAGCATAACCGAAGGAATGCTATCAGCCTAATTGGCTGAGTGGTTACCATAATATGCTTTTCTCCAACTAACAGGTGCTGTGGGCCCAAATCCTACCATAAGCATGGATGTTTGTAATTATACTTACGTAGGAGATGACTTTCATCACCTGATGCGAGACATCCTCTCTGCTTGCTGGAGATCCAAGTAGCTTAAAAAAGTTCCTTGTTTGGTCCCTAGAGCAGGATTTCAGGATTTTGTAAAAAATAAAAAAATAATAAAAATCCTTAACTCACCCATATTAATGTACATAGGTTTACAACCTTTCTTGAGTGAGAGTCCCCCCCCCCCTCCCAAAAAAAATGTGGGTTGAATGAATCTCCATAATGAGACCTTGGACTCCCTGGTAAGTGCCTCCATAGTGCAATTGGAAGAACGACGGTACATTGCACCCTTCGATTGAAATAGGCCTAAGTTTGATTCTCTCTCTCTCCCTCTCTGCTTGCTGGAGATCCAAGTAGCTTAAAAAAGTTCCTTGTTTGGTCCCTAGAGCAGGATTTCAGGATTTTGTAAAAAATAAAAAAATAATAAAAATCCTTAACTCACCCATATTAATGTACATAGGTTTACAACCTTTCTTGAGTGAGAGTCCCCCCCCCCCTCCCAAAAAAAATGTGGGTTGAATGAATCTCCATAATGAGACCTTGGACTCCCTGGTAAGTGCCTCCATAGTGCAATTGGAAGAACGACGGTACATTGCACCCTTCGATTGAAATAGGCCTAAGTTTGATTCTCGTCGCAACGGGAGGAATCTTTATCTGGAAGATTTCAATCGAAGGTGAGTTAGCCAATCTCATACAGAGGTAGCAGGGTTTTTTCTTCCAGAAACTCGGGTTTTTCATCCCGCATACAGACAAATTGGCCCTTCAGAACACACGCAATTTACAGACAAAAAATACTAGTTGTGGTGGACGGTAGATGGCATTGATGGAGATGATTCGTAGTAGAGGTTCAGTGTAGTGGTTGAGACAGTTGTAGGTGTCCTCCCGCGATGTGTCTTCGGACTCCTTGGAAGTGTCAGGAATAATAATAATAATAATTACTTATTTAAACAGTGACGTGTCATGTACACATGCTGTGTTATGCTCGGATGATACTGATCTGAAATTCAGTGAAATATAAAGCAAGTTAATAAAACATCTTTTTATAAAATAGTTTGATGTCACCAGTAGAGTGAGAAGAAAGTTTTTTTTACTTACTTCTCACTACTTCTTTCTTACTGAAAAAAGTTAGTAAAATAGCATTTAATGAATTTAAGGAAGAGCTCAAGTTGACCTCTAACAATCAATTATAAGAGTGATTCCATGAAGTTCTCGGGATATAATTTTCCTCTTCATCTAACAGCATTTACTATAAAAGCTTAAATGTACACTGATATATCAAAAAATATCAATGCAACTTACTTTATCCCACTTCAGTGTTTTCACAACATTATAAGGTTCTTCTCCAATTTTCACAACCCGTGCCGCTTTCATCCAGGATTCTCGAGAATGCAATGTGTGAATACAATCTCTGGCATATATTGGCTCCCCTCGGATGAAGCCTAAAGTTGGTGCATCTGGAGGATAAATGGCTTGAAATTTGAGAAGATGACGTTTTAAAGCATACAGTGGATGATCCTTGAATCTATGAAAGGCATTAATAAACATTCTAAACTTTTTTTTTTTAATTGCTCACTGTGATTTTTCATTATTTCTTCATGCAACATAAATCATTAATCAGAGTTTATTTAACTTTGATTTAACATTTGAATACAATGACAGCTGGCAATTTCACTCTAATGCAGTGTTTCCCAACGTGGGGCATATGCCCCACAGGGGGGGGGGCAATTAGAAAATGATGTTGCATTCGTCATCTCATCACCAATATAGTCAAAAAAATCACCATTGTCGACGATAAATTGTCGATGTTGCAATCCTGACTTTCCGAGAAAAAAGTTGACAACTCTAGTACAGCAGTCAACATAAATACAGTATCAAGAACTCTCAGAAAAGCAAAATGATGAGTTTATTAGAATTTTATTCAACATAAAAAGAACAATGACATGGCTTTCTGACAAGACAGAAACGAAATACTGAAATTCAACTCGTTTTGCAAAAAATTACTGTTGCCCTTCTGTCGTCATATTTAGTTGAATGTGGCTTTAGTGCTGTAAATTACTTGTTATTGAAAAAAAAGAAATCGTATGGATATCACAAACCATGGGGATTTGAGATTGAAATTGACTAAATTAGTATCTCAAATAAAAACTCTTTGCAGCAGACATCAAGTTCAAGAATCACATTAACTTGGATTTTATTTTTCCAAGTTCAGTTCGATTTATGTTTATAATATTTATATTCATAATAATATAATATTTAAATTCTCAGGCAAGGCATAATCATGCCTTGCCTGAGAATATGGTGTCTGCAAAGAGTTTGAATGTGTTTAAAACACGGTATGATGAGCTGTGTGTGTGTGATAAAAGGACCTTCCAGATGAGTCTTTGACTCCATGAGGTCTTGGGGTGGTAATAATAATAATATAAAATTTATATTCAATTCATTGAAGAAAGTCAAATTAAAAAGTTTTATCTATGTTCCTTTTTTATTTAAAGTACCTATTTATATTATACATTTTCAGAACTTGGCTGACTATTATACTAGAGGATGCGCATCAAATTCTTTGAGGCATTGAGGTGGGGCAAAATGCTGGGAAACACTGCTTTAATGTGACCAACTTAATCACAGATAAATAACTGAGTGGCTAGTTTATTATGTATATCCTTATCATCCACTGAATCTACCACTTTGTAAGGAATCTGTGTGTGTTGGGGGGGGGGGGGCATATATAATTTAGCATGATAATGAAGCCACATAGAACTAACTATACAACCTAGATGACTTTGAATGACTGTCTTCCAAATCGTTTGTAGATTTATACAGCCATACTTGTTGAGGTTTGGAGTATGTTTCAAGGTTTCTGTTGATTCCAGGAACAATCTCTCTGACTTGTAGGCTCGATGACACGAACAGGGCACTTCATAGACTTCGGGTGTGATAAAGGAGAGAATCTGTCCTTAGGTGAACATATGAGAGTTGTCAACTTCACATAAGGTTTAAATATGGTGCATAGTTGGTGTTTGTTAAGTAGTCTACTATGGACAGACAGGAAGAACTGTGGACATCTGCCTCAGTGAACACAAGAAATATATCCAACACTTTTGCTATTGCAAGTCGGGGTTTAGCAGACCATGATTTGGATATGGTAGCACACAGGATCAATTGAAAAAAAACAAACGTGCTGCACAGAAACTTTTACAAGTCAGAGAGGTTGTTCCTGAAATCAACAGAAGCCTTGAAACATACTCCAAACTTCAACAAGTATGGCCATATAAATCTACCAAAGATTTGGGAGACAGTCATCCTAAGACCAAATCAATACCTACTTTCTCTCTCATTTTTTCTTTTTTTTCCAACTTAGATGGCGGCTAATTAGGACTTTAGTCTTTGTTCTGCACGCTACAATTGCTCATATGAGTCCCATTGTTATACTGGATTGTGGTTGCCTCACTACTGTAACAAACTTTGTGTGCTCTAAGATGCTGGATAGAATACCAGCAAAATATTAGCATTTAAGTGAATAAATAGTTATTTTTTTATACAACTGGTTCCTGAATTAATTGATCTCCAGCACAGGTAACTAGAAGTCTTTCTCCTGGAAACTCAGGTTTTTAACCATATAACTCAGAAAACTTAACTGCAGAATACACATTATATCACATAATAATACCAGTTTAGTATTAAGACTATCATGTGGAAGCATTTATGTGATATACCATCATGCTTTTTTTTTCTGTGCTTACCAGTAGAGATAACACTAATTTTTCAAATGACTTCCAATCAATTTTCAAGAAGTTAAGATTTGAAAGTGCTACTACCTCCTTTGAGGAGAATAAAAGGCATAGGCAATTTGTTTAATGAACAGCATTACTCTGACACTTGACTCTGAGCAAAGCAGCAGAGTCTGTAAGATACATGCCAATGCACATATCATAGAAGCTGCTGTATTGATTAAGTGTTCATAAACAGTCTCAAATACAATGAAAATAATTCACAAGAGACATCTAACAGTCTTGTGGCAGAAGATAGCTTGGAGGAGAGGTAGGCAGGGGATTACAAGAATCAAGTAGTCTAAAAAGATGAACCACCGATGGGCAGATGGTAACGTAATATAGCAATGGTCTACAAAAGGGCATACACAATTGGATTAGACTGTCATGGATGCAATATAGTAACAAATAATCTCACCTGGTTCCACTCCTGTCAGTTTTTTTAACAAGCAGTTAAGGATAAAGTGGACGTGATATCCAGTGTCAGTGTTCAATGATGCTGAACACCTGAGTAGTGGAAAAGGGTTAATTTTACCAAGATCCACCTCTGTCAGGTAAAATTATGTAACTACATTTGTGTAGGCCCAAACACTCAACAATAAAGAATGAACAAACATTGCTTGATTTGATTAATTCTAGTTGTTCCATGATGATAGCAGCATAAGCTCACTGCTATGTGCAAGCTAGAGGTAGTGTAATGGCATAATACCACGGCCCTTACATATATTTATTTATTTGATATTGGGTTCTCCCCCATCCCTTAGGACAGGTTGAGCCCTAAGTGTAGATCTGTGTGTGTGTTCACAGGGCCAGTTTGCCTGTTCTAAGGGATGAAAAACCCAAGTTTCTGGGTGAAAAAAAGACCCTACTTCTGTATTAGACCAGCTAACTCACCGTTAGTCAAAAGAGACCAGATAAAGGGTCCTCACATCTTGGATGGGAATAGAGCCAAGGTCTTTCTGACCAAAGGGCTTCATCTATACTAACTGAGTTATGGAGGCTCTCATATATATATATATATATATATATATATATATACACAGTGGTGACTGGATTAACGACGGTAATCCATTCCAGGATTACCGTCGTTAACCAAAACCGTCGTTACCCAAGGCGCGATTTCCCATAAGATTTAATTGAAAATCGATTAATTTGTTCCGGCTCCTCCCCACAACCATAGTACATATTAAAAATTCAGATGAAACTCATTTAAAATGTCATAAAAATATAGTAAATATCATTTATTTATTATATAGTATATGTACTTGCTACAAAAAAAATTAACATTAATAAAATGAATTGTTCATGAAAACAGTTTTTAATTATCAAACTTCACCAGAAGGACAATGGGCTCACTTCGAAGTTTTTTGGCAAATGGACCTGTAAAAAACATGTCTAGGGTTGTTTGCTTCTGCCTCTTTTTTAAAATGTTTCTGAAAAACTGCATGGACTTTTCATTAAATAGATCTACAGTTCTGATAACCTCAGATTTGTTTGGATTCCATTTCATAGCAACATTTTGAACTTCCTCCCACTTTGCCAAAACATTTTTGATTTCAGCAGTCATAATTTGTTCATTCTCTCCATCCTCATCTTCAGATGAAATTTCCATTTTCTTTTCTTCACATTGCTGCTTGAAAAGTTCTTTTAGCTTGTCAGTAGTCAGTTCTTGGTCATGCATCTCCAATAATTCTTCAACATCTTCTTCCTCTACTTCCAAATAAGATCATGAGCAGTTGCCACAATATCCTTTACCAATTTGTGTCCTTCATCTGAAGTTTCTGCATTACCAAAGGAAGGACACAGTTTCCTCCATGCTGCTTTGAGACATTTCATTGTTACTTCTTGCCAAGCCTTTACAATTAGCCTAATTGCTATGACAATGTTGAATTCTTCCTTCCAAAATTTTCTTAGGGTTATTATGTTGGTAGCCTCACACATTTCAAAGCACCTGGTAAAAAGTGCTCTTGTGTAAAGTTTTTTAAAATTTGCAATTATCAGCTGATCCATAGGTTGAATCAGAGATATAGTCATGGGAGGAAGAAAAATAACCTTGATAAAATCTAATTCCTCTGGTAGCTCTTCTTGTATGCCTGTTGGAAGCCAGGTGCATTATCCAAGGTTAAAATGGCTTTTAGAGGCAAATTGTTTTGTTCAATAGGCAAAAGCCTATCAGCAATGTTTTGCTGATAGGCTTTGACAGTTGGTCCAAACACTTCGTGAATCCTGTCTCTAAATTCTATTCTTGTGACCCAGGCTTTGCTGTTAGACTTCCACAAAACACCGAGATTGGATTTAGAGACATTGAACTTTTTGAATGCTCGGGGATTCTCTGAGTGGTAGATTAACATTGGTTTTACCTTGCAGTCTCCACTTGCATTTGCTGCTAAAAGGCAATGTTAACCTATCGTTCATTGGTTTATGCCCAGGAAGTGTTTTTTCTTCTTTGTGATAAATGTCCTATTGGACATTTTCTTCCAAAATAACCAAGTCTCATCACAACTGAAGACTTGTTGAGGTAGGTATTCTCCTTCTTCTATAATTCCTGTAAAGCTATTGACAAATTTATCTGTTGCTGCTTTGTCAGCACTAGCTGCCTCTCCATGTCCGATCACACTATGAATTCCTGTTATTTTTTCAAAGTTGTCAAACCAACTTCTGCTACCTTTGAAATTATCATTCATCTACCTCAGAACTTGATCCCTAAGTCTTCTTTTTCAAATCTTGATAAATCTGTTTAGCTTTCTTACAGAATACATTTTGAGGTGTAGTATCATCCACCGTTTCTCTTTCTTTGATCCAAATTAGTAATAGATTTTCCATTTGTTCAAAAAGAAGCCCTCTGACATTCAACCTTGAAGTTCCCTTAGCAACCTTAGCTACCATAAGTTCTTCTTTCTTAGCCAAAATGGTTGATATTGTAGAATGACTGGTTTCATATATTCGAGCTAGCTGCATAACTTTCACACCTTCATGATGTTTTGCTATTATTTCTTTCTTCTGTTCAATAGAGAAAATTTTTCTGTTTTTTCCCCCCTCACTAGCTTTTTTTTTGAGACCCATTTTGTCACACAGTAAAAAAATGCACTCTATAAAAAAAAAATACGGTATTATTACAAATTGCACAACACTAAGACAAGGGATACAAAGAACATATCGTCACCTGAAAATAAAAGTAAAAGTTCAAAAAAAAATAAACTTTTTGAAATAAAAGTTAACAGTTAAATTAGAAACCTGCAATTTTTGGCTTAGTGCATTTTGCTTGTAATGTGACGATATTAGATACAGCACTTACCATAACATACACTGATTAGCAGCTTATAGATACAACGATTATTATACAGATGAGATTTGATTTTACCTTTTGATGGCGAACGAACAGTGACGCGCACCCGCCGATTTATTGTCTATATGAACCAACGCATAAAAAATAAATGTTTAAATACTCATTTTCATCATAAAACGCATTTATAACCACAAATTTTAAAATAAAGCACAGTACACTACAAGAAAAGAAACAATAAATAGAAAACGTAAACAGCTGGCTATGATGGGTCAAACATATCTGAGCTTCACAGCTATGCCGCGTGGCTGTTCTCTATTTGACAATGGCTTCCCGTGCATGGCTGAGTGCGATCGGAAAATTCCGTTTTTTAGATGGGATAGAGGTTCACATAATCGAGAGTCGTTAACCAAAGCCTGTGTCGTTAACCAAGAGATTTTTTCTTACAGCCACTCGTTAACCAAGTACTTCATTATCTGAGGCCGTTGTTAACCAAGGCACCACTGTGTGTGTGTGTGTGTGTGCGCGCGTTCGTGCGCAAACAAGCATGTGTGTGTGTACACACACAGAGTAGAATCTGGTTAATCGGGGAGTTATTTATTTGGGACAAATATTGAAAAACTGAAACAAATCGAAAATATAACCCAAAGTTGCTTTGCTTATTTGGGCCACCTTGCCACTTTATCGGGACAGAGGCTGGCTGTAGATGCCAGCCTCTGCCCGTAACACCCACTGGATGCATAGTGGGTGTTACTTTCAGTTAGTGCCAGGAAACAGAGTAGAGAGGACGCAGATATTTTGGCAGTGTAACGATTCTACTTAGAGTGACTGCTAGGTAGTGTACTTTTGATTAAAACGTGTGTGTAAATTTTTTAGTAAAAAGTGTAACAGACAGTGTAGTGATTTTATTTATTTATTTTTTTGTTTTTATAAGGCCCCTGTCAAGATGCCAAGGAAAGATCTAACGTTAGCAGATAAAATCTGCATTACTTGACAAAATAAAAAGCAACCTTCCAACATCAGTCATCATCAAGTGGCAGAGATAAATGGTGTTCCAAAATTTATAATCGCACATTTGCTAGGCTAGATGGACAAATTGCAAAAAGAATAGGCATCACGCAAAGGGACAACAGGGAAGATCCCAAAAAACGAAAGCAAGAAAGATTCAGACATTATGAGGCTCTCAATCAATGGTTCTCTATTGTAACTGGATGAGGTGTGCCGTTAATGGTCAAGAGTTAAAAACCAAATCAGAAGAGTTAGCTAAAAAGCTGGGCCATGTAAGCTTTAAAGCTACAGATGGTTGGGTATCGTGATGGAAAGACATGAAATAAAATTTAAGAAAAGACATGGAAAGAAGGAAAGTGCTGATACTGTGAACGCTGATCAGGGGAAATCAACTAAGCTACCCGAATTGCTGCAGAAATTTAATCTTGATGAAATCTATTATGCTGATGAAACAGATAAGTTTTTCTTGCCACATCAGATGGTTCCCTGAGCTATACACTTGCAGCATTGTCAGTTTCAAAAAAAGCAAAGGATTGTGTCACCGTGATGTGTACTGTGTTGGGAAGTGACATATGGAAGTTGTTGGTTATTGGAAAAAGTGCTAAGCCTCGATGCTTTAAAGCAGTGCTTCCCAACCTTGTTCGCGTCACGGCACACCTCACAAGCATAAATAATTTCACGGTGCACCTCACAAGCATATAATTTCACAACACACTATGAAGGAACATTTTTCTATTAAGATGATTAATTTCTATTTCATACAGGGATTCAATTAATAAGATCTTTCTTACAAATATTTTTGCATTCTAATACATAAACATTCCAGCTAGACATTCGTTTGAGATAAGTCTTCTATGCAGTCATGAGCACGAAATAAATGAAACAAATGGAATAAAAATACCTAATCCATACATCCTTGGTGATTGATATTTGACATAGTTTTTATATCGCATCTATGAACTAAATTGTCAGATTTGACTGAGTGAAACTGTGATTAAATTTTTAGAACACTTATTTTATAAAATTATGATGTGAAAATACAAAAGTAAAATTAATTATACACAAAAGAATTACTGACTATGTATAAATATGCTAATAATAATAATAATTTAATGACAAAATAAACATGTATGTTGTAGCAAATGGTAAAAGACTGTTTATAACTTTTTTGCAGTTACCCAGAATTGAGATAATGGAACGTCCTTAAACTCAACTTCAAGGGTACGATCACGTTTTAAGTCTAATAACTCCTCCTTTTCTTTCACTGATAAATCGAATACCATGTGATCTAATGAAGATGCAAATGGATTTCGAACCCAATCAAATTTCTTTGTCTCTGTTAATTCAAAGTAGTGATGAAGCTTTCTCTCAAGCATGCATAGGTGTTGATCTACAAGTTTTAGTAGTTCTTTTTTTCAGGATTCGAACTACAACACCGACTAAACATTTCAAGTGAAGCATTTTTCACCACATCTTTCCAAAGTTGAATTTTGTTTTTGAATCCATTAATTTTGTCAGTACAAGTTAATATATTCTCAAGCAGTCCTTGCATTTTTCAATTAAGTTCATTTAGGTATTCAATATGTCAGCTAAGTAGGCCATTTTTTGCAACCAGTAATTGTCTTCCAACTTAGCTGAATACTGAGAGTTAACCTCAAAAAATACTTTTAATTCTTCTTTCAACTCATGAACTCTGGACAGAACTCTCCCTCTCAACAGCCATTGAACTTCAGTATGGAACAACAAAGTTGATGCTCTGATCCCATTTCATCACATAAAATTGAAAAAAAGACGCGATTGAAGTAGTCTACTTTTGATCAAATTCACCATTTTTGTCATTAAGTGTGGACTTTAATTCTAGAGGTAAATTATTTGACACGAGAGCTTCTCTATGAATAAAGCAGTGTATTATTTGAACATCAGGGTTTTCAGACCGAACTTTGGACGCCAAGCCTCTGACCCTTCCTGTCATTGCAGCCGCGCCATCAGTACATAAACTTACGCAATTTTTCCATGAAATTTTGATTGTATCAAAGTATTCATTGATCACTTTAAAGATTTCCTTCCCAGATGTTTGCTTCTGAAGTTCTTTGCAGAATAAATAATGCTCTTTTAACCCTTTCTCATCAGGAATTCGAACAAGTGCAATTAGCTGACAACAGTTGCTAACATCTGTTGATTCATCAACCTGTAAGGAAAATTTCTTAACTTCACAAATTTTCTGGATTAGTGTTCCTTCTATGCTAACTGACGTCTTCAATGCACCTGCTGATCGTATTATTTGAAAGCGGCACTTTTTCAATTTCTTTTACTTCATCGATTCCAAGCATAGTTTTGACAATTTCCACACAAGCTGGTAAAATGAATCATTCGGCAATTGTGTGAGGCTTCTTGGCTTTAGCTATCAATCTCGCGACTTTGTAACTTGCTTTTAGAGCTCCATTAGATACCATTGTGGCTGATCTCATGAAAGAACTTTGCATTTGAATTTGAGTTTGCAGACGTTTAAAATAGTTAAAATCCTTATCTATGTACGAAGGATGCTTGGTAGAAAGGTGTCGATGTAGTTTACTTGGCACCATCGCTTCATTTGACAACTTTTCCAGGCATATGAGACATTGAGGCACAGAAGAATTATCAGAGCACATGAAACCAAATTTCAGATAATCCTCTTTACATAGTCTATGACTATGTTGCGCCTTAAACTTTTTCTTTGGTTCACTTTCTTGGGCTTGCGAATTTGATGGATTTTCTGATTTTTTTTAAATATTTGTCCATTAAATTTAATAGAATTAAAATATATGCAAATAAACAAGCCATTGAATAGAAAGATATAAATCACATGAAACTAAAAATACTATATTATAATCGAGGATATCAAATAGGCATTGCAACTAGGGCATCCAAAATACCAGAACACACACAAAACTGTGTTAGGAAAATGCCTATTAATGACAGAAAGTCTATGTTTACCAAGCTTAAGCTATACAAATTACACGTTAATCATTTTGTAACTCATAATGTCAGCATCCATTGTCCAAAAAATATCTCAGATACCTTTTGATTCCAAAGAAAATACATTATGAAAAAATGGTTAACTATAAGAAAAAAATGACTCACCAGTGTTTATTTTATCATGCGAAGGTACTTCTTTCTTGTATGACCATTACAGCTTCAGCTAAAATGAATGTTATAGATCAACGGTAACAGGAAGAAGCATCTTTGTCAGCAAATAATAACGATTCAACTTATGTTCCACAAACTATCACATTTGTTAAAACACAAATTCAGAAAAAGACATAATAAGACATCCCCGCTAAGGTGTTTTACACAGACCACTTAGCAACACTGAACATCCATTTGAACGCAGTTCTTACAAAAATGATACGCTCTTGAAACACTTGACTGGTACTCTCACAACACAACAGACGAGTTTGGAACTGAAGCAGAGTAATGATCTTCTGAGTCATAGATGCAAAATGTGAGGGAGGGAGTAATGGCGCCTATGACATTCTGAGAGGTCGCCTTCACATGTGCATAGCTAGAAAAGAGCAATAAAGCAAAAAGGGAACCACTTGGCAGCCTAGCCCTCTGGTACCGTCGCCCCATAATCAGGACTTTGCGGTTAAATTTTTCACAGCACACTTCCAGTCCTTTCACGGTACACCAGTGTGCCATGGCACTTCGGGTTGGAAAGCACTGCTTTAAAGGGCTCAGAATGGACAGTTTGCTGGTTCTGTATTATATCAACAAGAATGCATGGATGACTTATGTTATTTTTCAGGAATGGCTAATGAGTTGCGATGCAGAATTGCAACAAAATTCAAGAAAAATTCTTCTGCTTCTGGACAGCTGTGTGGCATAGTCTCAATTAGATTATTTGAAAAAATATTCAACTTGAATTTCTTCTTGCTAACACCACATCCCTAGTACAGCCATGGAATCATAAAAAATTTTGAAGACATTGTATCTTGGAAGGTTGGTACACTACATTCTTGAAACAACTGAAGAAACCTACTGACATCTTCAACTGCCAAAGAAATCAGCACAAAGGTTACCATTTTACAAGCAGTACAATTTGTTGCAGATAGCTGGCAAGAAATAAGCAGCAAAACAATTCAAAACTAATTACTAAAATAAAGAGCAAAAAGGTTTTTTGGCTCTTTATTTTAGATGCAATACAATATAAAACCTTTTGGCTTTTTATTTTACTAATTACTTTTATGTATACCAAGAGTTCACTTACGAAAAGTACATTTCTCTAACATTTCAAGTTCTTTAGTACAACAAGAGTTTTTGCTCTTAAGGTTTCTGCCTGGTCTCTGAAGAGAACTAACCAGTTCGAAACAGCTGTCAGGCCAGTGAAACCTTATCAAAATGGACTAATAAAAGGCAAATATATAGATGCTTGGGCAGCGCCAATGTCTTTTAAGTAGTCCGCACTAAAGCAACTTGTGAATGCCAAGGAACGTATTCCTGCAAGCTCTCTGGTCAACTCATGAAACTTTCATAGTTTCTGCATTTGGCTTTAAAATAATGCTGGATCTAATATCCACTTTGCTTATGCAATTCAAAACTGCTTTACTCATTGTGGTTTTAAGAATTCAGACCAGGAAATGCCAGATATGACTGATAATGAAAATGAAACCATTTTGGAACTGCAACATGTCAGAAATTATAAAGAGTGCAAAAAACTTTTGTTGTACTAAAGAATTTGAAATGTCAGAGAAATGTATTTTTCATAAGTGAAACTCTCAGTATATGTAAAAGTAATTAGTAAAATAAAAAGCCAAGGCTTCATATTGTATAGCCAAACTAAAGCCTTTTGGCTCTTTATTTTAGTAATTAGTTTTGAATTGCTTTGCTGACAATAGCCTTCAATGTTATAATGAAAATGAAGATTGTGAGGATGCAGTCGTTGAACAAATTGCGACAAAACACCTAAAGATCCCAAAAGAGACACTGAGTGTAATGAGGATGACACACTTGAACAAGTGACTAACCAGGAAGCAGGAAATTTATTGCTGAATTATGATGCTACTTTATGCAAGAAGGCAGTGCTTTATCTGAATTAGATACCTGTGCTGATTTTGTTCAGCTGCAGCCTAGAAAGGGAATAAGTCAAGGTACACTCGATAAATTTCTCCAAAATAATTGTCAGGGAAAATACACTTCTTTGATAGATACTCACATATAATAGCTGAGGGCACTAAGGTCGCTGAAGCACGTGACAGGCGATTTGAGCCGTGGCAGGGAAAAGTGTTTTTTTAAACAGTGTATAGTGTGAATTCTTTTGTGAATTGTGCTGCATTTTTTTCTCAGTAACACAAGTGTTATTTAGCGGTTCTGCTTTTGGAGTTTCGTTGTTACCGAGTTTCGTTAGGTTACCGAGAAGCCCAGAGGTCACAGTCGGCAGCATTGCAGTAGAAGAGAAGATAAGTTTTTGTTATCTAGTATAGTTGATTATAGCGTTATATTTATATATGTTTATATTTAGCGTTTATTTATTTATATATCTGCAATACAGTGTTCATATATTTTTTTGGCAATTAGTTTAGTAGTTACGTACTTGGCAGTAAGGAATGATGGCAGATGCAACTGCAATCATAAACGGCGTGTCAGCGAGTCCTCTGCCATTTAAGAACTCTATTATATTTAATATAATAAAGGACTTTGCGGCATGCATGCTTCCCGGGAGTTGGATATGTGGCAGGTGAGAGAAGGGGTTGCATATATGACAAAATGCAGACAATGGGAGGAAATTAATGAATTGGATATATCGATAACCAAGCTAGTTGCTTCAGGGACGGGAAAAGAATATCGGGAGACGAGTAGCATGATAGGAGAGAATGATGAGTGAATTATGAACGAGAAAATAAGAGTTGGGAGTGTGGAAGGCTTGAATGACTGTGAAGTTTACGGAGATGGTTTTGATTGGGTAAAAGAATGGCAAGTAAGAGTGACTAAATTGCAGAAAGGGATAGATGAGCTGAAATATCTTGTGAATGAGATGAGAAGTATGAAAGATGAGATTAGAAGAATGGAAGAGATGTATGCAAGGCGAATCAGAGTAGGAGTGAGAGAAAGTTTTGGGAATGATAGAAGAGGAGAGAATAGAAGCAGTAGAAGACAGGGAATGAGAGAGGGGTATGGGAATGAAAGAAGAGGAGAGAATGGGAACAGTAGAAGAGAGGAAATGAGAGAGAGTTATGTGAACAATAGAAGAGGAGAGAATAGGATAAGTGGAAGAGAGGGAATGACAGAGAGTTATGGGAATGATAGAAGAAGAGAGAATGGAAACAGTAGGAGGGAGGGAAGGAGGGAATGGCAAGAGTTGTGATGTACAATGACTCAATGATCCGTGGTGTGCAAGATAGGATGCATGAGGAGTGTTTACCTGGAGCAACGAAGAGAATGTGGCTATGGCAATTAAGAGGGGTGAAAGCGTGGATGAGATGATTGTGATGGTAGGAACAAATGACTTGAGAGGTAATGTAAATTGGGCAGTGAGAGATATGAGATTCTTGCTTGAGGTTGTATGAAAGAAGACACAGAGAGGAAAGATAGTCTGTGTGTGTTGCCTAGGTATAATAGTGACGAGCTGAGCAGAAGAGCAGTAATATTGAATAACATAATAGCTAGAATGTGTCAGAAGAGAGGATTGGAATATGTGGATGCTTGGAGGGTGTTTGAGGACAGAAAGGAATTGTATGCAAGAGACTGCTTGCATTTGAATGAGGAAGGATGGAGGCATCTGGAGAGATTGCTGTTCTGAACGAGTCTGTGTCAATGCAGGGAAACTAGAATGCCCAGGGGTGAATGTAAGCAGGGGGGGGGTGGCCTCTTGTGCAAATGGGTACTTGGGAGAAGGGGGACGACATCAGGTAATGCTGAGCCCAGTGGAGTCTAGAGGGTATAATGCTGGGTAAAAAACAGTGTCATTTTTATTCTTTATACTAATGCCAGGAGTATCTGGAATAAAGGAGAGGAATTGGTTGCGCTGATAGCATCAGCCTGGCCAAAGATTACTGGGATCACTGAGACGTGGTTGACAGAAGAGGATATAATATCAGGAATATAAGTAAAAGGGTACAGCATTTTTCAGCAGGATAGAAAGGGAAAGCGTGGTGGTGGAGTACTGCTTATGATAAGTGACGACTTATGTCCTCTAAGAGTGGAGGCGTTGGAAGACGGTGACACTAATGATTTTGAAAACATATGGTGTGACATAGAGGTGGGTAGGACAGGATATTTAGTGGGGTGTTGCTACAAACCAAGGAGCACAGAGGGTGGGGATAGGAGATGTTTAGACAGTTGAGCTTGACAAGTGCAAGAAGAATGATTGTTATAGGAGATTTTAACTACAGTAGTATAAATTGGGGAGAGGAAGATGCATGTAGCAATAAGGGAATGGAATTTCTAGAATTCTTGAGGGACAAATATCTTAGGCAACATGTGATAGAGGGAACAAGAGGTTCAAGAGTTTTGGATTTGGTCATAGCATCAGAAGAGTTGATAATAACTGAGATGACATCTTTCCCACCAGTTGGAGAGAATGACCATGTGGTTTTGACTTGGAAGATGAATAGACATGCAGGAGTATCAAGAAAAGTGAATATATGTGGAATAATAGGGCAGGTATTTACAATAGTCTTACAGATCAACTTGGGGAAGTTTTATGGAGGGAGGAACTGGAAGGGCAGGATATCATTAGTACTTGGGAAATTGTGAAGGAATATTTGTTAGCAGCAATAGTAAGCTGTATTCCACAAGTGAAGAAGATGACACAATTTGGTGTAAAGTGGATGACAAACAATAATAAACAGGAACTGCATGTGAAAAAGAGGTCATGGAAGAGATATAAGGAGACAGGTGAAGAGCAGATGCATGAAGAATATAAGACACAGGCCAGAAAGAGTGACTAGTATGGTAAGGAAAGCAAAACTGGAATATGAGAAGAGATTGGCCCTAAGACCCAAAGAAAATCCTAGGGAATTTTTTAGCTATGTGGCCAGTAGGAGGAGGAGAAATGATAGTGGAAGAATAAGATTGTAGGATAAAAATGGGAATAGAGTGACTGATGCAGAGGACATAGTGGAATTGTTCAATGAACACTTTATTGGAGTATTTCATCCTGGAGGAGTAAATTTTAATACTAGAGGGATAAGGCAGGTTTGAGGTGCAGGAAGAGAATGTGTTCCAAATACTGAGTACTCTGGATGTCAGTAAAGAAGTGGGGCTGGATGGTATTTCACCACGAGTTTTGAGAGAATGTGCTAAAGAACTGACAGTTCCTTTGACTTGGCTTTTCAACGAAAGTCTGGTTACAAGAAAGGTGCCCAGGGAATTGAAGGAAGATAAGATAGTGCCATTGCATAAGGGCCGTAGCAGAGTGGAAGTGTCTAATTATAGGCCAGTTTGTGTATCATCAGTATTTATTAAGATCTTGGAGTAATTAGTTAGGGACTGTATACAACATCAGCCAGATGAGGGTACTGTTATTTGTAAGAGTCAACATGGATTTGTTAGGGGACACTCTTGTTTTAGTAATATGCTAGCCTTTTATAATAAAGTTACAAGAGCAGTAGATGAGTGAAAGGCATATACTGCCATTTTCTTGGATTTGGCAAAGGCATTTGACAGGGTGCCACATAATAAGCTGATATTTAAGTTGCAGCACATAGGTTTGGATTTCAGGTTGGTCAACTGGATTCAGGATTGGCTGTCTGTCTGATAGGTATCAGAAAGTTGTGTATGGTGGGGCAGTTTCAAGGAGGCAGAGGGTTACAAGTGGGGTCCCACAGGGCTCAATACCGGGACCTATATTGTTTAACCTTTATATCAATGACATTGTCAGTGGATTGCAGGGGGATGTTCAGCTGTTTGCAGATGATATGAAGCTGAGAAGGATTATTATAATAGTGCAGATGTGGTAGTCAAGCAAGAGGATTTGAATAAGCTAGACAGATGGACAAATGAATGGGGGTATCAGTTTAATGCAGCAAAATGCAAGGTCTTGAGGTTTGGGACACATCGATGGGATGCTGCATACTCTATTGGAGGAGATACTGGAGAAAGTAGGGGAGATGAGAGATCTGGGGTTGATGATAGATAGAAACCTGAAATTTAGGGGACATATTGCAAAGGTGGTGAAAGTAACACAAATGATTGCTGCAATAATGAGAAGGACGCTGACCTGCAGAGATAAAAGAGTTACCATTCTGTTGTATAAGACCCTGATCAGACCACTCTTAGACTATTGGTCTCAGATTTGTTCCCCAGGATTTGAAGGGGATAAATTAACTATAGAAAGGATACAGAGGCAGATAACAAAGACAGTTTCAGGACTGTACAATGTTAGTTATGAGGATTGCCTGAGGGAATGTGAACTGCAGAGTTTGGTGGATAGAAGAAGGAGAGGTGATATGATTGAGACTTTTCAACTGTTGAGAGGTGGTTACAGGGTTGACACTCGGGGGGGGGAGGTCCTTATGCTTGGTTGAACAGCTGGTTCAACCAAGCGTAATGCATTGCCTGATAGAGTGGTGAGAGCGAGAATGGTTAATAAGTTTAAGGAGTGGTATGAAAGACTTTGTGTTTCCTGGGAGGGACCCCTCCCTATGTTGAGACGATAGACTTGTGTTTCCTATTAAGGATCTCCTATGATGAGTCTTTTGACTCCTTGGAAGCTTAAATAATAATAATAATTAACCTCTTTAGGGATACTGATACATATGTGTACATTTAGTTTTTTTAAATAGAAACATGGTAAACAAAGGTTATACTGAAAGTTTGTCTATTTTTAAACATTTTTAACTTTTTGGAATATTTTAGCTGTTCCAATTACGTAAAATTTCACATAATTGGGACGAAGTGTCTAGTCTCGATATGTCCCAAATTAGCTGGAATCTACTGTATTCAATTTGGTAAGGAAGCTACTCAAAAAAAAAAAAAAAAATCTCTTTTCTGGTTTTAAAAATAAAATAAAGAATATGAACCCACAACAATCCAAAAAGAATAATTAATTTAATAAATACCAAAGGGGAAGCATAGCACTAATTAGCTTACTATTAGTTGTTAGTTCTATGTCCAGAGCAAAAAAAGAAAATTCCACACTCTTTTTAAATCAAGTTGTGTAAACTGGTGACTTATTTTAATTTTATCCTTAGACAAAAAAGAAAAAAATATATAAACATTTAAAGAGGTACATGAATTCTGTAAAACTGATATTACTAACTTGTTACCTACTTAAATTATCATTTTACTTTTTTTTATCCAGCAAATGATAGTTGTTTCATGGATGACAATGCTACCATTTATCATGCAAGAATTGTTCAGCAGTAGTTCAGCAAGCATGACAGCGACTTCAATCATCTTCCCTGACCTCCAGAAATCCTAGATCTGAACATGTAAGGGACATATTAGAAAAACAGATCAGGGAGCAAAGTCCTTTTCCATGAAATCTGAGCAAGTTAATGGATTGTCTGGTATGTTGTAGATCTAGATGCAATCCAACACCTTGTGGAATCTATACCAAAAGCATATGTACTATAACTCACACTAAAGAAGATCCAGCATAGTATTAAATAAAAGTTTCTAATTTAGTAACCAGTAGGATGAATGGACAAAATTGTATGCAGGATGGACTTGATCAGCAAGTGTTCAGATATTCCTTGGAGGACACCCACCCTTCCCACAATATCAGGGGACCCATTGTGTACTAACAGAACATGCCCCATACCATGACACCACCTCCAGAACACTGAGTAGTGTTTACAAGGCAAGCTGGGTTCATTCCTTCATGGAACTCCTGCCAAACTCTCTGCCTACTGTTAGTACAGAACAAGGTGTACCATGACTCATCAGATCACGACTTTTTTTCAGTCTTCTAGTGTCCAGTCACAATGTTCCTGACACCACTGTATAGATGAACTTTCCGATTCTTTGCAGAAATTAGTGGTTTCCACATAGGCATGCAACTTCCAATACTGATCCTCTTCATTCCCCTGTACATAGTTCAGTGGGGTATAGGTCAAGAACAACCTTCATTAAATGCTTCAGTCAAGTGTTGCATGTGGGAAGTTCTGTTTGTCCATACAAGCCTTCTTAGATGATGGCAATCTTGTTCCTGACAGACTGTCTTAGGCCCATGGTTATGCCTCTTAGACAAACAATGTGGATTATTTTTCCACTAATTAAACACCTGGGATTTTTAAGAATTGTTGTGGCAGATGCCATTTCTACTGTATGTAAATTTTTATATTCGGATATCTCACCTTTTGAGAAACCATTCAGCTCTGCTATTACTCCAGCCAGACAGGTGCCCACAGTAAACTTTATCAAACTCCAAGAGATCCTTTGTTTTTCCCACTGTGATCAACACTATTGATGATTACTAATCAGCAGCATTCTTAAATAGTTGCATAGAACACATAGTGATGCACATGATCAAGTATTTTGAATATATGCTTATAAGTGACATTTATGTACATCTGCATAGAGGTTTCTAATTCATTGGCTGCTATGTGTACAAGTAGCCTTGTCATGAAGATACTTTACTTTCAATCTTTGTTACACTTAGATAAAGGATTAAACAATAATATAATTTTTTGTCAAGTATAATTTATTATCATATTTTTTCTAAACTGCATCTGAAAATCTACAAACTAATATAAAAAATATTATTTACTAATAAAATTGTCTTGTGGCCCACAGTCCATATTTTGAGAAAGGCTGATCTAGACCATCTTGGGAACTATAGCATCCCTTGCTCCTGCATACTGTCTTACTTTGGACAAACAGGAAGAAGAACCAATATCCATTCAGAGGAACACAAACTATGTCCCACCTGCACTACAGCCAAAATGGAGTAGCAGACCTATGCATGGATCAGCAGATCAAATGGAGGAACCTCCCTTTTATACAGAAGCAGATATAAATCTGAGATTCTATTTCTATAATCCAGAACTGCATTGCAACATTTGTCAAATTTTAATAAATTTGGCTGCCTCATTTTATCAAAAATCTGGGATTTCTGGTAAACTGAAACAGGAGATATGTTGAGAAAGCAGGGCTGACTTGACTGGGAGACCATTTAGAGACCTTCAACAAGATTTCATCACTGCACCTATAGAAGTTGCCAGTTTCTTTTGTTTGTTTGTTTCGAAGAAGAATCCTGCCTTTCACACTCAGTTTATGTTTGCCTTCTTGCTAGTGTGCCTGCATGCATATGCTTAGTATTCCTTCCTCAAGCATAGTGCACAATCAATGATAAAAATTCAAAAATCAAATTTAATCTAATTATACAGAAAAATTAGATTTCTGAAATACTTTGTTTTAAAAAATAAATCTTACTCAGATATGGTCTTTGGGATTGGTTTTTCTCTTAGCATATCTTCTAACTGTTCATCTTCTTCTCGATCTTTTTTATCTCTAGGAGGTATAAAAGGCAATAAGCTTTGTTGAAACCAAGCCTGATTTACTCTGTTCTTTACTGTGTGGGTTAACCACTTTGCTGAGTACCTTTTGGTAACATCTTTTACATGATTATTATTATCAAAAGCTAAAACATATGTAATAGGGTGGATGGCATTTGATTCAATTTCATAAGGTCTTCCAATGACACTGGAAACCAAGTCAACACAGATCCATTTTCTCCTTATTTTGCAGTAAACTTCAAGCCAATATTCATTTTGGGAAGTGGTTTTATTTACCTCATTTTCACTTATCTCACAATCTTCTGAATCTGATGAGAGGATCTTTCTATTTTTTTTCTTAAGACAGTTTTTATCTGAAGAATTTTTAAGATATGTTGTGGCAGATGCCATTTCTACTGTATGTAAATTTTTATATTCGGAAGCCTGGTGATGTGACTGCACAATTAGTTCATTGCTTTCAAAGTCATTACTATCACTAATATCATCTACAGTGCTGCTACTACTACTACTATTCTTTGTAGCAACAAAGTCATCATCACTTCCAGAGTCAATATTACTATCAGCACTACTACTATTGTCAATATTCTTAAATGATTGGGGACGTGCAGCTCGTGTTGGTCTTGAAGTTTTATAAACTGTATAGTACATTTCTGTCTTTGCCTTATTTTTTCTGCCTTGCTTCCAATTAAATTTATTTGCAACCTGTTTTCCCTTAAGCATTTGTTTTTTTTTCCCATTATCATCATCTTCAAACACTTCAGGCTGCTGTTTTCTTAAAACATTTATGCATTTTTTCAAAGGGGGTTTGCTACTTTTCTTCAGTTTTTCTGAATAATGATTACAACTCATCCTTGCTTTATTTTTTCTCATTTTTTTTAAAGGTTTCTTCCTAGCATTCTGTTTCTTAGAAGTTAATAATTTTTCAGGTTTCAGTGGAAGTGGATGAAGAGAAATGCAGAGTCTAATATTTAAACCCAGTGCTCTTGCTATAATGATAAACATCAGATTGAGAAAACAACCACTATATGCCTTATTGTCTTGAAACCCCAGAATAAAAAATTTGGGTGATAGCAAAAACAAACTCCTGGAATTATATTTTTTTTCATAATGTATAAAACTACGATACCAAGAAATAAGCCTTTCTAGAGTGGAAATAGTAACAGTTCTTGAGGCAAAATTTGAAATTTCAGATGGAATAACAGAAAGGGCCAATCCCTTTAGAAGGGCAGAATTTAAAAAGTTGTTCAAATATATTCCATGGGCTAAAAGGCACAGAAGACTGATTTTGTGTAAATTTATTTGGTTGTTTTTCTTAAATCGATTCAAATGCCGTCGGATAACAGCAAGTACATCAACATGCTGCCTTTTAAGCTGTCTTCTCATTATATTGGAAGTATCAATGATGATTTCAACACCTTCTTTAGGAATTTCTGGTTTATAATCATCAAGATTTAACAGGTTTTCTTCATTATTGCCAACTTCTTCCCAATCTGATTCACTCCCTGAGGAACTTTCTTCTGTTTTAGCTATTGCTGCATCTGCTACTTTGTCTTCATGAATGCCATTCTCTGATTTTGAAACTTTTATACCAACTGAATTCTGATATTCTGTCTTGCAGTCTAGATATTCATCACTATCAACGTACACAGCACAAGTTGCATTTTTTTGATTTAGCTTTTTATCCATGGGAGAAGATAAGCTCCTCTCTAAAGAATTGTTTGTATGCACACATTTGTTATACAATGATTCATCTTTAATTTTGAATGTAAACTGTTCTGTTTTTATTTCATCTGTGAACTCAGTATTTTTTATCTTTTTCTGGCTATCTTTATTCATACTGCTAGCATTTCTTTTCCTTTTGCCCATTCTATTTGTGATTAAGTCATCTAAATTACTCTTACTAAAAATTTCTTTGCTATTCATTTTCTCTACCATCACCTTACAAGATCTTGCATTTAATGAGTCTAATGCAAATGATAACTGTCTTTTCTCACAGATCTCTATTCCATTTAGATTACTTTTCTTCTTTTCTAACTCATGAAAATTCGTTGTTGCCTTGGAACTGCATACTTTCCTGTTATTAATAGTATTTGTTTTATCTACAAGTTTCATATTACAGTTACTCTTGTGTTGACCTTTCTTTAAACTATGTACTTCCTTTGGTTCTACTACTGAAACAGGCGATACTTTTCGCTTTCTGAAACTATAACAGTGTGTAGAATCGTTATTAATAATATGTGCTTCATGAAATTCTGAATTCTGTAATTCCCTTTTCTTTTTGGAATATCTTGATTTCTTTATTTGGTTTCGTTTATATTTTGCTGGGTTCTTCTTCCTCGTGTTACCAGCATCTTTTTTTCTATGCCCTTTTCTCTTAACTGTCACGCATGGTTTTGATTTAACTGATGATAAACAGAATGCTTTTTGTTTAGGGTGAGTCTTCTTGTAACTATTAACTTGAACTGTTCTGGCTTTCTTTGGTAATTCTATTGCCTTCTCAACTACATGCTTTCTTTTTGAAACTAATCTTCTTAAAACCATGATTCTGTAAAAGAAATTACAGCATGTTTTATTTGTTTAAGGTAAAAAACAATAATGTAAAATGAAAATTAAATTTTAAAAGTAAACATGTTTGTGTTCATAATACTGAATTTTAATACAGTACTATAATCTATTACATTCCCATGTAATAATAATAACAATAATAATAAAATGTTTGAGTAATAATTATTTTAAATTTGCAACAGTTGTAATTTATTAATTGTTACAAGCATATAATAGATTTCAATATAAATTATACTAGGTAATAATAAAATACTAAGATATATTACAGGTGACGCTCGTATAACGTGGATGTTAAGTTCCATAGAAATGCCGCATTATATAAACGTGTTATGCGAGACTCAGATCACATAGAAAAGTAGGTTAGGTTCCGAAATCGTTTTTTTTTTTAAGATTATATAAACAATGACATATCCAACAAAAAATATATTTTTATTTAATTCAGGTAATTCATGCAAGTTAAGAAAACAAATAAACTATGAAACAAATACAGAGTATAAAATTAAAAATTGTACGTAAACTTTATTGCATATAAGCAATATAAACTTCATTGCATATGGATGATTTGATTGATAATGAAAATGGTGAGATAAATGCGAGTAGTGAAATTGCCCGTTTGAACGGTGCGATACACAGAGCTAAAAGGCAACTGGAGCGTATGGAAAAATGTGTGCTGAACGTACCAACAAATAACCAGCGAAAGTCTGTGACGGCAAATAATAGAATGTTCGTAAACGTCAATAAAATGAAGGAGTGAGTACTGTATGGGGATTCGCTATTAAGAGGTGTAATAGTTGAGAGTTTAACGAAGTCGTACCAGCCGGGTGCGAACATAAAGGATGTCAGCGAATCTATTTGAATACAAAAACAGAGGGTGAAAGAGATGATAATCGTGGCAGGAACAAATGATTTGAAAGAGGACAAAATGGAAATGATAGAGGATGCAAGGGAATTATTTGAGGTAGCAAAAGAGAAGAGTGAGAGAGTTAGGATGGTGAGTATCTTACCGCTGTATGACAGCGACGTGTTTAGAAGGAGGGCCATAATGCCAATGACTTTATGCGTGGGTTATGCATGGAGAACAGTGTGGAATTTGTGGATGTGTAGAATGAGTTCGATGGGCGAAAGAACTTATATAAGATGGATGGGTTACATTTGAATGGAGTTGGTGTAAGGAGACTTGAAAAAGTGTTGATGAATGATATGGAAGTGGATGTACAGACTCAGGGAAACTAGATTTATTAAGAGGGGAGGGAGTAGATATGCAGACTTTAGGGAGGCAGTTGTGTATGAATGAGTATATTATGCCCGAGCGAGTACGAAGGACAACAAATCAGAATGGGATAGTTAGTATAAGCATAAAAGTAGGGATGGGACAAATGAGCTTCTGCAATTCATGTACACTAATGCCAGGAGTATTAGGAACAAGAAGGAAGAGTTTTTGGCCATGGTTGGCACTTTCAGGCTGCAGGTTGTTGGTATTAGTGAAACATGGCTGACAGAAGATGATAAAACTAGTGGGATTGAATGCGACGGGTATAGCGTGTTCAGGAGAAACAGGGTGAATAAAAAAGGGGGGAGGAGTGTTATTGATGATAGCTGATAAGCTGCAGCCGAGGAGTATAGAAGTTGAACTGCAGGATAGAGAAAAGAGCACATTTGAGGCTGTTTGGTGTGAGATAGAATCTAGCAGAACAAAATATACAATTGGGTGCTGCTATAGACCAGGTGATGGAATAGATGGTGGGGATAGTATGCATAGGCAAATAGAAGAAATGAGTGGAAGGAGGGTAATTATTATGGGTGATTTCAATTATGGTAACATTGACTGGAAAGAGGAGAGGGCACATGGAAGGAAGGAATTGGATTTTATGCGGTTATTAAGGGACAACTATCTGCGGCAGCATGTAGTGAAAAATACCATGGGGCAGAGAGTGCTTCACCTAGTAACTGCAACTGAGAATGTGGCTGTAACGAACATGACCATGTTGCCACCAATTGGTGAGAGTGACCATAAGGTCATGACTTGGAAGGTGGCTAAAGGAGTGGGATTTACAATTAAGACAGGGTACATGTGGAATTAACGGGCTGGTAAGTATGACAAGCTTAGGTGTGTGCTTGGCTCAGTGCCATGTCATGTAAAACTGCAAGGGCTGGATGTTGATAGTGCATGGGAGGTGGTTAAGAACTGTTTGCAGGAGGCAATGGTTGACTGTATAACAAGAGTCCGAATAATAAATCAAGTAGGGGTTAAAAGGATGAATAACACTATTAAGCTTGAGCTGCAAAAAAAGAAACAATTGTGGAGGGAATTTAAGGAGAAAGGTGACCATCAGGTGCAGGAACAGTATAAAGCTCAGGCCAGGATGGTAACAAGGGTGGTAAGAAAAGCAAAAGCAGATTACGAAAGAAAATTGGCCATGCAGGCTAAAGAGAATCCAACAATTTTTTCAATATGTTGCAAGTAAAAGGAAAAATGCTCATGGTAGAATGATCTTAAAAAATGCTGAGGGTAGGGAGGTAACCGAATCAGTCGATATTGTGGAATTACTGAGTGAGCACTTTGCAACAGTATATCATCCAGGTGGTGACTTTGCAGGAAAGGAAGAACCAACAGCTTATACTGGAATTGTGATGAATGAAGTAGAGGTAACTAGTCTATTACAGAACCTCAATGTCAATACATCTGTGGGATTGGATGGTATACCAGCTCATGTTGTACGTGAAGCGGCTAAAGAATTGTCAGTGCCCTTGATCATTTTGTTTAATTTGAGCCTCGGGTCTGGGTCAGTCCCAAGGGGGTGGAAAGAGGGGAAAATAGTTCCGCTGCACAAAGGTGGTTCCAAGGCTGCTGTTGAAAATTACTGGCCAATCAGCATAACAGGAAACATTATCAAGGTCTTAGAGAAAATTGTCAAGAGGAAAATACAAGAGTGGATAGAAGAAAATGGGATACTGTATCGGGGACAGCATGGTTTTGTGAGGTAGGTCATGCCTCAGTAACTTGCTCACGTATTATAACACAGTGACGGCTGAACTGGATAAGGGTAATGGGTTTACAGTGATTCTACTGGACCTTGCTAAGGCCTTTGACAGGATACCACATGGAATTCTAATCAGTAAATTGCAGCATATGGGGATGGACATAGGGTTGGTGAGATGGATAGGAGGGTGGTTGACGGAGAGATATCAGAGAGTGGTTTACTCAGGAGTAGAGTCCACAAGACGGCCTGTTACTAGTGGTGTGCCACAAAGATCTGTTCTTGGACCACTGCTGTTTAATTTGTTCATTAATGATATAGGAAAGGATCTGAGAGGAACAGTTAATTTGTTCGCTGATGATGCAAAGTTGGGTAGGGCAATAGTGAATGCAGAAGATGTCAAAATCTTGCAGGATGATTTGGATAGATTGGAGGCTGGGCTAAGGAGAATGGATGTCAATTTAATGTGGCAAAATGTAAGGTTATGCATTTTGGGGTGAAAAGATTGGCGGAAGTTTACTGCATTGGTGGAACTGTGCTCCAGGAAATTGATGAGGCACGAGATTTAGGAGTGTTGGTGGATAAGGAATTGAAATTTAGGGGACACATTGCAAAAGTGGCCAAATCAGCTCATCAAATCACTTGGTTGCTGAAGAATGCAGAGACTATCGAGCCTTGATAAGACCCCATCTCGACTACTGTGCCCAGATTTGGTCACATAGGTTTCTTCTCGATGGGGAGGAGGTGGAGAGGATCCAGAGGCAAGTGACCAAGATGATAGCAGGTCTGTGGAATGAACCTTATGAGAACAGGTTGAGGATTTGTGGGTTGCAAAAATTGGTTGATAGGCGGAGGTGGGGAGATATGATTGAGACATTCAAATTACTGAAGGGTTTCTATAAAATTAATTCAGAAGAAGATATTTTTGAGAACAAGGCTGGTTGTGGGAGGACTAGGGGACATCCATGGAAACTGGGCAAAAGTATGGTTAGTAAAGGTGTTAGAGCTGGGTTCTTTACTTTTAGAGTAGTGAATGAGTGTAATGCGCTCCCTGAGTCTGTGGTGGATGCTGTGACAGTGAATGAGCTTAAGGCGAGGTATGATAGATACTGTATGAATGTCGAATAGTTGTGATGAATATGATTTGGGGCCTCCCTCGATGAGTCTAATGACTGCCTGGAGTTGCCTGTAATAATAATAGTAATATTGCATAAATGTTTTAGGCAAAATAAAATAAAGTGTGTATTTTAATCGTCAACACTCATCAAAACTAACATTTCGTAGATGGTCTTTATTTATGAGTGACCGGATGTCGTCATCATTTGAAATCTCTTGGAGATCATTTGTATAATTCTCGTTGCATACTTAAGCTGATTTAGTTATCAAGAATTCAGTAATAAGACCTTGCTTACCACTATGCTGCAATTGATGACGACGTCTGGCCACTCATAAATAAAGAACATCTATGAAGTATGAAGTTCATAATACGGAGCTAAACAAATATCCAATTGTCTTGTGAATTTTCTGGAGTGCTCCATTGAGTGATCATTACCCATAAAGATGCAATTACTAGGTCAAGCAATCTCTGACCCTAGTATTTTCCATTACATGCTGTCGCAGATAGTTATCCCTTAATAACTGCTTAAAATCCAATTCCTTCCTCCCATGTGTCCTCTCCTCCTTCCAATCAATGTTACCATAGTTGAAATCTCCCATAATAATTACCCTCCTTCCACTCATTTCTTCTATTTGCTTATGCATACTATCTCAACCATTTATTCCATCACCTGGTCTATAGCAGCATCCAACTGTATATTTTGTTATGCTAGTTTCAATCTCACACCAAATGGCCTCAAATGTGCTCTTATCTCTATCCTGCAGTTCAACTTCTATTCTCCTTGGCTGTAGCTCATTCGCGATCATCAGTAACACACCTCCCCCCCATTTTATTCTCCCTGTCCCTCCTGAACACACCATATACCCCTCACATTCAATCCCACTAGCTGTGTCATCTTCTGTCAGCCATGTTTCACTAATGCCAATAACCTGTGGTCTGGAAGTGCCAACCAAGGCCAAATATTCTTCCTTCTTGTTCCTAATACTTCTGGCATTTGTATACATGAACTGAAGAAGCCCATTTGTCCCATCCCTATTTTGATGCATTATACTAACTATCCCATTCTGATTTGTTGTCTTTCATACTCGCTCAGGCATATTACACACATTCATACACTCAACCGTCTCCCTGAAGTCTGCATATCTACTCCCCCCCCCCTGAATAACTCTAGTTTCCCTGATTCTGCACATCCACTTCCACTACATTCAACACCTTTTCAAGTCTCCGTACACCAAATCCATTCAAATGAAAACCATCCATCTTATATAAATCCTTTCGCCCATCGAACTCACTCCACACATCCACAAATTCCACACCACTCCCCCTGCATAATTCACTCATAATGTCATTAGCAATTATGGCCCTCCTTCTATACTCTTCCTGATTTTGCTTCCCTGAGTTTCCCTGATTCTGCACATCCACTTCCACTACATTCAACACCTTTTCAAGTCTCCGTACACCAAATCCATTCAAATGAAAACCATCCATCTTATACAAATCGTTTCGCCCATCGAACTCACTCCACACATCCACAAATTCCACACCACTCCTCCTGCATAATTCACTCATAATGTCATTAGCAATTATGGCCCTCCTTCTATACTCTTCACTGTCATATCTCAGCAACAGACTCACCATCCTAACTCTCTCACTCTTCTCTTTTGCTACCTCAAGCAATTTCTTCAAATCCTCTCTCATAGCCATTTTGTCTCCTTTCAAATCATTTGCACCTGCTACTACTATCAATTCTTTTACCCGCTGCTTTTGCATTCTAATTGAACGTTACATCCTTAACGTTCGCACCAGGTTGGTACGATTTTGTTAAACTCTCAACTATCACACCTCTTACTAAAGAATCACCATACAACACTCACTCTTTCATTTTGTTTACACTCACTATCATACTCTTATTTTTCCTATCATACTTTTGCCATTTATTAGTCAGTACACTCAGTAAACATTTATGCCAAAGCTCCAGCTGCCGATTTGCACTGTGTATCGCTCTGCGTAACCGTGCGATCTCACTCATTGAATCGGTCTGTTTATTTTTATTTTCTGTTAATTCATTCATTCATACTGTATGTTTACCTTCATTTTCACTTTCAATGCCACTCTCACAGCTATCTGATACTACCTCGCAAATATCACTCTCATTCATACCTCGCATATCAACAACGATATCACCCTCATGACCTGACACACTCTTTAAATCCTCACATTCCTTACACTTTCTGCAGACCTTCACTCCACTATCGTTTTTTAACCAGACTCCAGCCGCTCTCCTCAATGCATACATTTTGCAAACGGTACACTGATTCATCATCAAATTCCTGCCATGTACCCTCAAGGGGTGTACAGGATATGATAGTACTACATGAAAAAAATTACATCATTATTAATTTCCTATCTACAATTAATTTCCTAGGGGGTGCTTAAGGGTCAAAGCTGTATAACTGAGAGGAGACCTCCACATAGCCTTTAAAGGAATGCGGAGAACCGACCAGGGCTTCTGACCTAATGTCTCCAATCCTCACCTTCTCATGGTGCACCCTGTTGGGTATCTACTTGGATACTGAACGAACGAGGATGGGCTGGCAATTTGGGATTTAGCTGACCAAATTGTATTCTTATTGGTTAAACCAAAATAAAAAATGATGGTACACTGATTCAAATCCTTTAAATTAAAATTTTTAGACAAAGATGCCAACCTGGACTCCATCTTTGTATTTCTCTTCATGGGGACCATGTGATATTAGTATCTATCTATAACTATTTACTAATTAAAATACTCAGAAAACACAAAAATCACACAGACACGTTAAGATTATAATTTTTAATGTGCTTTCCTGGCAGAAAACGAAGACAATTTTCGACAATAAACACTTTATATGGTAAACAATTGACGTACATATGTGCTAAAGAGTATTTCTCCTAATATAAATTCGCTCCTTATATCTACATGTATGATACAGGCAGACACAAATTTAATGAAGATAAAATTTGATTTTTAAGTCGCGTGTTAGGGTTACTATAGTTTGCAGACCGTCGTATATAGAAACCCCTCTGTATAAGTACTGTGTTCAAAGAGATACTATATTTTGTAGACCGTGTTATATCGAAACCACGTTGTACAAGTACCGCATTATATGATGGTTACCTGTATTCTTTTAATCCAAGCATAAGCAAAGAAAGTATGCATGCAAGGTATCATCACAACCAGGCTATTTCACAGCTACTGCTTTAGTATCCCAAAGAGTGCAGAAAAACTTCCTTTTAAATAAACATATTGCTAGATATTATGGAAACCTTCACTACCAAGACCAGTTTCAACCTTTACTGGGATCTCAACAGTGGGAACTAGACTCAGGAAAATAATGAATAATCAATGTACAAATTATATATTTTCCAATACAAGTAGTAAAATGGTGTATCACCACATTATTAAAATAATCTGCATCAGATATAGCTCTACAAAAAGTATTAAAACAATATTATAATTTCTTATATAGTATAATTATTATTATTATTATTCAGGCCTCCATGTAATCAAAAGACTCATAGCGGCAGGTCTCTCCTAGGAAACACAAAGTATATCAAGACTCATCAGGGAAGGTTCCTCCTAGGAAACACAAAGTCTACAATACCACTCCTTAAACTCATTGACTGTTCTCATGCTCACCACTCTATCAGGCAATGTATTCTATCTACAGTTCAACCACCCTCCATGCAAAGAAACCACTTCTCACCCTCCTGCTCACAGTTTCCTTTCGAAACTTCCAAGGATGGCCCCTTTTCATTACTCCTTCCCACTGTTCAACCAAGCGAAAGAACTCCCAAGTGTCAACCCTGTAACCACCTCTCAACAGTTTAAAAGTCTCAATCATGTCACCTCTCTTTTTCTATCCACCAAACTCTGCAGTCCACATTCCCTCAGCCGATCCTCATAACTAACATTGTACAGTCCTAAAACTGTCTTTGTTATCTGTCTTTGTACCCTTTCCATAGTTAATTTATCCCCTTCAAATCATGGGGACCAAATCTGAGAAAAATAGTATACGTGTGATCTGATCAGGGTCTTATACAACGGAATGATAACTATTTTATCTCTGCAGGTCAGCGTCCTTCTCATTATTGTAACAATCCTCTGTGTTACTTTCACCACTTTTGCAATAGGTCCCATGAATTTCAGGTTTCAATCAATCATCAACCCCAGATCTCTTGTCTCCCCCTACTTCCTCCAGTATAGCTCCTGAAATAGAGTATGCAGCTTCCATCGATGTGTCCCAAACCTCAAGACCTTACATTTTGCTGCATTAAACGGATACCCCATTCATTTGCCCATTCAAATCCTCTTGCAGGGCCACCACATCTGCTCTATTACTAATAACTCTTCACAGCTTGACATCATCTGCAAACATCTGAACATCCCCCTTCAATCTACTGACAATGTCACTGATATAAAGGTTAAACAATATAGGTCCCAGTACTGAGGGTTACAAGTGGGACCTCACTTGTAACCCTCTGTCTCCTTGAAACTGCCCCATCATACACAACTCTTTGATACCTATCGGACAGCCAATTCTGAATCCAGTTGACCAACCTGACATCCAAACCTATGTGCTGCATCTTAAATATCAGCTTATCATGTGGCACCCTGTCAAATGCCTTTGCAAAATCCAAAAAACTAGCAGTATATGCCTTTCCCACAACAGCTGCTCTTATCACTTTAATATAAAAGGCTAGCATATTACTAAAACAAGAGCGCCCCTTCACAATTCCATGTTGACTCTCACAGATAACATCACCTTCATCTGCTCAATGCTGTATATGGTCCCTCAATAATTTCTCCAAGATCTTAACAACTACTGATGACACACAACTGGCCTATAATTAAACACTTCCAGTCTGCTACCACTCTTATGCAATGCCTTATAATTCCACATACGTTCCTGTCTCTTTGATACTCCTGCATGTCTATTCATCTTGGAAGTCAAAACCATACTTTCCTTCCATTCTCTGGGCACCTTTCCCGTAGCCAGACTTTCATTGAAAGCCAAGTCAAAGGAACCGTCAGTTCTTTAGCACATTCTCTCAAAACTCATGGTGAAATACCATCAAGTACCACAGCTTTACTGACATCCAGAGTACTCATTATCTGAAACACACTCTCCTCCTGTACATCTAAACCTCGAACCTGCCCTATCCCTCTAGCATTAACATTTACTCCTCCAGGATGAAATACTCCAATAAAGTGTTCATTGAACAATTCCACTATGTCCTCTGCATCAGTCACTCTATTCCAATTTTTATCTCACAATGTCATTCTTCCACAATCATTTCTCCTCCAACTGGCCACACAGCTTAAAAACTTCCTAGGATTTTCTTTGGATCTTAGGGCCAATCTCTTCTCATATTCCAGTTTAGCCTTTCATACCATACTAATCACTCTCCTGGCTTGTGTCATATTCTTCATGCATCTGTTCTTCACCTGTTTCCTTATATCTCTTCCATAGGCCTCTTTTTCACATGCAGTTCCTATTTAATATTGTTTGTCATCCACTTTACACCAAATTGTGTCCTCTTCTTCACTTGTGGAATACAGCTTACTATTGCTGCTAAATATTGCTTCACAATTTCACAGGCACTAATGATATCTCGTCCATCCAATTCCTCCCTTCATGAAACTTCCCCAAGTTGACATCTAAGACTAATATAATCACCTGCCTTATAATTCCACATACGTTCCTGTCTCTTTGATACTCCTGCATGTCTATTCATCTTGGAAGTCAAAACCATATGGTCAATCTCTCCAACTAGTGGGAGAGATGGCATCTCCGTTATTATCAACTCTTCTGATGCTCTGAGCAAATCCAAAACTCTTGAACCTCTTGTTCATTCTATCACATGTTAGATAACACATTTGTTCATCAAGAATTCCAGAAATTCCATTCCCTTATTGCTACATGCATCTTCCTCTCCCCAATTTATACTACTGCAGTTAAAATCTCCCATAACAATCATTCTTCTTGCACTTGCCAAGCTCAACTGTCTAAACATCTCCTATCCCCACCCTCTGTGCTCCTTGGTTTGTAGCAACACCCCTAAATATCCTATCCTGCCCATCTCTACGTCACACCATATGTTTTCAAAATCATTAGTGTCACTGTCTTCCAACGCTTCCACTCTTAGAGGACATAAGTCGTCACTTATCATAAGCAGTACTCCACCACCCCGCTTTCCTTTTCTATCCTGCCGAAAAATGCTGTACCCTTTTACTTATATTCCTGATATTTTATCCTCTTCTGTCAACCACGTCTCAGTGATCCGAGTAATCTTTGGCCAGAATGATGCTATCAGCACCACCAATCCCTCTCCTTTATTCCAGATACTCCTGGCATTATTATAAAGAATAAAAATGACACTGTTTTTTACCCAGCATTATACCCTCTAGACTAAACTGGGCTCAGCATTACCTGATGTCGTCCCCCTTCTCCCAAGTACCCATTTGCACAAGAGGCCACCCCCCCCCCCCTGCTTACATTCACCCCTGGGCATTCTAGTTTCCCTGCATTGACACACTGACTCCTTCAGAAGAGCAATCTCTCAAGGTGCCTACATCATTTGGTATCCTTTATTGATATGATTTTAATTATAATTTACCATTAACTAGTTTATTTCTGTATAACTTATTATATTATATATACAGATGAATTAGTTTCTCTGTCGAAAATGTGATTACATAATTTTGCAAAAAAAAAAAAAAATGTATCTATAGTTTTTTATTATTAGTTTTATGGAATTTTAGGATATAACAAGCGTCCTCACTCATGGAAGGATTCACAGACTGCAGTTTATTATTATTATTATTATTATTATTCGTGACACCTCCAAGGAGTCCAAAGACTCATCGCGGGAGGACAGCTACAACTGTCTCCATCATTACACCGAACCTCTACTACCAATCAACGCCATCTACCGCCCACCACCATAACTATTATTTTTGTCCCTAAATTGCGTGTGTTCTGAAGGGCCGATTTGTCTGTATGCGGGATGAAAAACCGAGTTTCCAGGAGAAAAAACCCTGCTACCTCCGTATGAGATCGGCTAACTCACCTTCGATTGAAAAAGTCCATATAAAGATTCCTCCCGTCAAGACGAGAATCGAACTTAGGCCTATTCCAATCGAAGGGCGCAATGTACCGTCGTTCTTCCAATTGCACTGCAGTTTGCAAAATACACAAGTATATTACCTTTATTTGATAAATATTGTTTTCGACGAACATATAAAAAGGCATCGTATAAACCCTATGGCCCTTTCCTTCACCACCTCGCTTCACGAAGAAGCCTTAAATTCCCCCCCCCCCCCACACACACACAAAAGAAGCTCCAGCGTTGTGGGTTTTGCGGTATAGTAGTTTCCCCCTCCATGACAAATCATTTTCACGCCGAATATCATTATTTTTCGCATCTAATTCCAAGCACTCTAAACCGTATATGCGCGTCTCTATCGAAGTGTTTAAGTATTTCATTAATAATAAATGGATTAACAAAATATCAAAATGCCTCTTACCCAATTTGAAGCCGGAGGTATTATCACGTTTTCTCTCTTTGTTACAATCTTGAAAATGCCACATTACGAACCGACCTTGAAATAATGATTGCACAACAGACTGAAAACCTACTTGTGCAACTCTTTTTCCCGCCACTTACTGTGATGAACGATATCCCACTTAGTAGATGAAGAACGGTGCCTATAACCTCCAAAGTAAACATCAGGTTGAAGAAAAAAGTAAAATAAAAATGTGCATTTATCAGATCAAATAGCTTTGATCCTAACGCATTTCTTCCTCAGACACAGAACAAACATTACGAAATAAAGTATTTCAGTTTCTTGAGTATGTATTCTAGAACCATATAAATAATCACACCCCCCCCCAAAAAAAAAAAATTAAAACGCCTTTTTAAAATATAAAAACTAACTTCCTTGTTATTATATTATTATTAATAGTAGTAGTATATGAAAAATTCTATTTTTAAATGATTCAATTTTGTGATCACCTATCTTAGGAAGTAATTTATCATCTAAGCACGCATTATTAACGAAACTATAGCGGTGTATGAACTTATACACACTCATACTTTTTCAAACAGGTTAGGTAGGTGTAAAAAAGTAATTGTAGGTCTGAAAAAAAAAATGAACAAGTTGATTGAGAAGGGAAAAGAAACCTTGTAATTTCATTTCTCGTTCTCCCATTGCTGGCACATGATTTTCCAGGAAACCTACGACGCCATTCTAAAACCACAAGCCGCCACAAAAATAATTGATATTAAAGTGAGATCCGATTTGTTCGTACTCCTCAGATAGCACTAGCCGACAGATGTGCCCAATGAGGATAATCTGTACAGTTTCCGTTCCCACTATGCATTATATAATTGCCATAGAAGTTTTCACTCTGGTCACAAAAAAATTGCGATGTTTGTTTAAACTGCATTCATCTTTGATGTTTATAAAATAAACCCAATAAGTCTGCCGTTGCAATCTTCATGCGATTACATCCTTTCACCCCCCCCCCATCTTAGGAATTTTTTTCGTTGCACCCCTTTTCTTCACAGATAACTACTGTAACAAGTTTTTTATTTATCGAAAATTAACAAATTGATATGTTACAGCAGTTATTTAGTATAAATATTATGTAACTATCGTAACAGTTACATAATAAATCAAGCTAGAATGGTACAGTACCTTCCCACAGTTCAAACAAGGAAAACTAAACATTAACAGGCTTTGAAAACAGGTGCTGAAGTAAAATAAAACAGTACGAATGAAAAGCAAAAAGGAAATCAGAAGAGAATTATAATACCATATTCCAATAATAGTGACGGTAAATAACGGTAAGGATGTGTGTATGTATTCACCATACCGATTCGCCCCGCTTATTGGAGGTCTAAGGTGGCTTTGAAAAAATATCATGTTTGGTCTCAACAGCAGGGTTTCCGGATTATGTAATAAATAAATAAATAAATAGAAATTAATAAACAGAAATAATCCTTAGCCACCAATGACATAAAATGTACTATACGCAGATAACCTTTCGTGGGTGGAAGCAACATTTAAAAAAAAAAAAAAAAAGAAATGCTAACCGAAAGACGTATGTGGCGAAGCGGTCAGGGCGCATGCAAGTGTATGGTACTGTTTTAAGATGCACATACCAGTAGTTTCCAGCGTTTTGCATTTAAGTTCAACTTACGCAGCAAAAATTCTTTTAAATTATGAATTATTATTATTATTATCATTATTCTCTCCTGTAACCCCTAGAGAGCGCGTCCCCTGGGTGGGGAATAGGGGAGCCCACCATGTGCGCACGCACGTGCGTGCGTGTGTATATGGTGGGATGGTCCGAATATACTGAATAAGGACTCGTGGACCAACAGGGCCATAAGGGGTAATCATCTTGATTGTAAGGGAAGCGGCACTCCTATGGACCCCTAGCTGGATCTATCTCCTCTCCTTCTACTACTTTGAAGAAGATCCATTTACTTTAATCTTTTCTATAAGGCCTTATTAGCCAACTCTTCTTATTTTATGACCCCTATGCTATTAGAGTACTCGAGGGCCATGGGGTCTTTTCATTTCTGGCCTTACAACTATGCCCTCTCTATAAACTTTACTGTAATTCTTCTATAATCTACTCTTTCCCCCTTCAATATACCCTATTCCTCCTATGGGTTTAAATTCGGAATTCAGGGGCGAACCCCCTTTCGAGTTATCACAATTGAAGGAGAACTGGTCTACCATACCGGAACACGGGGGGTTGGGCATAGCCCCCCTAGTTAATAAATGAAATATATAAATAATAACGGGAACATTTTCACCTTGCCAACACTCAACATTGATGTGATATGGATTCCAAATTTCTTGTTTCGGATATATATATTACAAAGTTTTGTCATAAAAATTTCTGCTACAATGAAGTTTGGCAGAATCAACAATATTATTACTATCTTATTTCTGTTTCTCGTGTGGGAGAAAAACGGGAAAATGTCACTCTTATAATTATATGAGATGTTATAATGGCCAAAATAGTAAGAAAAAAGTCATTTGCATTTTCTCTTCAAAACACAAAGAAAGAACATTGTAAATTCAGCCAGTGGAAAAGAAAATACTACATATTTTTCTCCTGTTATCTGATTTTTTTTTTTCTTGTAGTACAAAGAAGAAATCACTGCATATAACATGAAGTCTGCATGAGGGAAAAAATCTGGAAATTGGTTACATTATAACGAATAGAGAAATCATGTCAGAAAAATTATTCACGTATGATTCTAATATCAGCAGACATAACATTTTCTTCTAGATTCGATATCTAAAGTAACTGAACCTTTGCTACTATTTTACACTAAAATGAATGGGTATGTTCCCCAAGTGATTTACGTTTGTAACAGCTGTCTTACGAACGATTTATGAAATAAATTATCTGAAATATCCGCAGATTGATTAGGTCTATACTCTCGCCCCCCCCCCCAAAAGAAGATTATGAAACGCATATGCACCTTTTCTTTGAAAATAATTCAAATCCTCTTTTTCAAGATAATTGTATGATTTAATTTCTAATTTTTGATAATAAAAGTGAAACTGATCATTATTAATGGAACTGAAGTGCAAGAAGTTGCCGAGGCTAGGGACTTTGGTGTGGACAGAGGGCATATTGCAAAAGTTGCTAAAACATCACATCAAATTAGATGGTTGTTGAAGAACACACTGACAAGTAGGGATAGGGAAGTTATTATTCCACTTTATAAGGCATTAATAAGACCACATCTGGACTATTGAACACAGATCTGGTCACCCCAATTTCTTGGTAATGAAGAAATGGTGGAGAGGATCCAGAGGCAAGTTACAAAGATTGTTGCATGTCTGTGAAATGTTTCCCAAGAGGGAATATTGAAGGTCTGTGGGCTCCAAAAACTAGCTGATAGACATAGGAGAGGAGATATGATAGAAGCATTTAAATTATTAAAGGGATTTTATAGGATTGATACTGATGACTTTTTTTCTGAACAGTGCAGGAAGGGAGAGAACGAACGGTCATCCCTGGAGATTGTGTAAGAGTGTGGTTAACAAAGGCGTTAGGACTAGGTTTTTTTCTTGGAAGGTGGTGAATGTGTGGAATGCGTTGCCAGAGATGGTTGTGAATGCTTCGTCTGTTAATGAATTTAAGAAGTATGACAGGTATTGCCATACTCCTCAATCTAGGGTCTCCCGCGATGAGTCTTCTGACTCCATGGAGACACCGTTATAATAATAATAATAACATTACTTTTCATATGGAACGCAGCAAATATACGCTAAATTGCTGCGACGAGTGTGCACCCCCTTCCCCCCTCACCCACGAAAGTTTGTAAATCTATAGTAGATTAGTACAGTGGGTGGGCTAAGGATTTTTTATTAATTCTTTTTTTCAAATAATTTTTTGAAATTTATTTATTTTATTTGTATTATTTATTTTATAATCTGGATATTATTTATTTTATTTATATTTTATTTATTTATTTTTACCTAATCTGAAACCCTACAGACCAAACACGAAACTTTTTATGCCGCTTCAGGCTTCCAACAAGTGGGACCGTGATCACGCCAGGAGACGAAATTCGTCTGCCATTTACTTCTTGCCGATTTCCAATTTAGGACTTAAAGAATTACAGACTACTCCCATTGAGAAATGAAAAGACGTTATAAGATTTTATTGTAAATGATAATTAATCATATAAATAAATTAATAAGGTGTTACCTGAGCATTACTTCGCTTTTTAACGCCCCACATATCACCTCACAGTGTGAAAAGTCACGTATTAAGTTTACTTTAAATGTAATTGCACTCGAGGGGAGGGATGAACTGAAAAAAAGAAAAAAAAAGAACTATGACAGAGGATATATATATCTAGAAAATCGAATTTTTACCAAAATTATAATTTTATATATACATTTAATAACCCTCTACCATGTAGCTAGTGGTGATGGAGTTGGGACACCAGGGGATATAAAGGAATAGGATGTTTTGGTAAGTATAATGCAGATAGGGTCGGCGCTATCGCATGGGAAACCTAGGCATTTGACCAGTGAGGCAAATTTTCATAAATTTATACAAAATTTTCAGGCGTATTATTTTTTTAATGTGTTTTATTTATATTACACCGGCCGAGTTGAATATTGATTGACTGAGCAAGTTCCTCATGTGCGCTCAATAGGCTTATATTTTAGTATTTGTTTAGGATATCGAGTGTTGGTCATTCGTTTATATGTTCTATCCATTCTTGTTTATAATTGTTTAGTTTTTCTTCTATTGATTTTGTTTTTAGTTCTTTTAAAATATCTTCGTTCCTGTTTTGGTCTAATAATGTGTATTTTGCAGTTCTTCTCATAAATCTCATTTCATTTGTTTTTATTCTTTGTTTGTCTTGTTTGTTTATTGCCCAATAAACAAAGAATAAAATTTCACTGCCATATAACAATGTGGACACTGCTAAGTATTGTATACTTTCAAGCGTGTTTCTTTTTATGCTATATTTGGATTGAGTGTTCTATTTATCAGGCCTATAATCTGTAAAAATTTTGACGTTTTTAATTTTATGTCCTTTTCTATTTCATATGATATTTCGCATCCAAGATAACTGAAAAGTTTATCTGTTCTATTATTGAATTATTAATAACTATTTTACTTCTAACTGGAGTTTGTCCACAAAATGCCATTGTTTTAGTTTTATCTATGGAAATTTTCATTCCAAACTGTTCTACTATAACGTTTAAATTCTATATTGCTCTTTGTAAATTGTCTTCCTTGTCTGATATTATTACCCAGTGCCGTAACGAGGGAGTGGCGAAAGAGACGCCCGCCACGGGCGCAAATAGGTTTGGGGCGCAAAACGTAAAAAATGTAAAAAAATAAAAATAAATAGATATAAAAGTCCGCTATTTTATATTGTATTTTTAAATTTCGGCAATACGCCGCTTTAGACACAAATTCTGCAACACACTGCAACTCATTTTGATGGGGTTAACAGTAAGTATTTAACATATTGCATTTAGTTAAATTTAACTCGTACATTTAAATTTTTCAAAATTTTTATCATTTTTAGGTTAGGGGGTGCAAATTAGACACTTGCGTTGGGTTGGGGAGGGGCGCAAGTTAGACACTTGCCACAGGCGCTTCATACCCTCGTTACTGTACTGTTATTACCTGATCATCTGCAAATAATAGCGTGTTTATTTTGTTATTCCGGGAAAATTTTCTATACCTGGATTGTTTATGGTGTTCCACTGTATTAATATTTCATTAATGTATTGAAAAATATTGAAAAGTGTTGGAGACAGAGGGCATCCCTGTCTTACTCCTTGGTTTATATATTGTTTTTCAGACATTTTTTCATTTATTTTTATTTTTATTTTTATTTCATTATCTTTGTATTCAATATTGTATGTAGTAAAATATTAGGTGTATTTATTCTTTGTAATATATCAAACAGTATATATCTTTTTACTTTGTCAAATGCTTTTTCGTAATCTATAAACAAAAGATGAGTTTCTAAATTAAATTCTCTTCTTTTTTCTGTAAGCAGTTTTAGACAGAAAGCTGCATCCATTGTAGAGAGTCCTTTTCTAAATCCATTTTGGCATTCTAATAATATTTTTTCACTGTATATTTTCAGTTTATCATTACGTATTCTATTATATATTTTGTAGCATGTATTCAATAATACCTCTGTAGTTAGTAGGTTTTGTTTTATCCACTTTTTTTAAATATAGGTATTACTATATTTGTATTCCATTCTATTGGTATTTGTCCATTTGTATATGTTTTATTTAAAAATTGTAGTAATCTTTTTGATGAAATTATTTTCCAGTAAACTTATGCAGTACGGAGTTCATTTCCTGCTGATTTGCCATTTTTTATTTTATTTAGGTTGTCCTTCAGTTCTTTCATTGTTATTATATCATTTAAAATATTTTGTAAGTTTCTGGTGTAATTATTTTTGATGCCAGTATTATCCGTCCAATGAGAAACTAATGAGAAAAACTAACGTTAGAAATTACGGAAGAACCGATCTCTGAAAATCGCCAGTTTCCGAAGAGTTGCAAGAAAAGCAAAATACAGAATCACAAGAATTTACAAGCACTAGCGCCGCTAGCGAAACTCAAAGAAGTGAAATTTCGTACGATCCTGCAGAATGGCCTGCGATAATTAATGATTCATTTAGATTGTTCATGGTAGAGAAGGGACCGGTACAAATTGGTAAATCTGACAAAGAAAATAAATTTAATTTTCCGCAAGACAGTCGTGGTCGCAGTTTCAAACCATCATATTACAAAAGACAATTACATAATGGTGAAGCAGTGCGAAGGTCGTGGTTAATATATATCCCCGTAAAAACAATACGGTGTTTAGCTTTTGTTGTAAGCTTTTTTCGACTATTCAAATTGCGTTGACAACAGTAGGTAACAGCGACTGGAAACATTTATCAGAAATTTTAAATGACCATGAAAACAGCAAGAGTCATTTAATAGTTCATAACAAATGACTAGAATTAGAAGTTAGAGTAATGTCCGAAAAAACTATTGATGCGACCCAACAGAGAATCCAAAATTGTGCAATTTTTGTGCAAATAAACTATACGAACAATAACGGTAATTTTTTAAAACTGGTGGAATTAATAGCAAAATTTGATTCAGTACTGTCCGAACATATATTGAGAATTCAACGCAAACAAATCATTCGACATCATTTGGGCAAAGATATGCAAAATGAACTCATTCATTTGCTAGGAAAGAACATAAAACAGAATATATTACGTAGGGTAAGAAACTCAAAATATTATGGTATTATTGTAGACTGTACAAGTGATATTAGTCATCTGGAACAAATGTCTATCATTTTGCGATACGTCTCTATAAATAAGGAAAATGAACAAAAAAAGTAGAAATTTGTGAGAGTTTTTTGGTATTTGTACCAGTTAGTACTACCACTAGAGCTGTATTATATCAAGTAATAATCGAACAACTGGAAGTTAATGGTAAATTGATAATTTAAGAGGACAGGGTTATGCCAATGGCTCAAACATGAAAGGGAAAAATTCTGGCATTCAAAAACGCATTGTTGACATTAATTCTCGAGCCTTTTTTTATTCCATGCAGTTGCCATTCTCTTAACCTGATATTAAATGACGCAGTAATGTCATCAAAAGAAGCGATTTCATGTTTTGATCTCATACAAAATTTATATGTATTTTTTTCTGGTTCTACACACAGATGGGATGTATTAAAGAAGCGTACTAAATTAACATTAAAACCACTATCTGCTACGCTGTGGGAAAGCCGTATAGAAGCCATTCGTCCCATTCGACGTCAACCGGGAGATATGTATAACTCTTTACTGGAAATCGCTGCTGACGAGTGTATGGATAAAATGGCTAGACATGAAGTTAAATGTCTAGCATTGAAATTGCAGAATGTTCAATTTCTGTGTTCTATTGTTACTTGGCATAACATTTTAAACCGTATTAATACCGCCAGTAAAATGCTACAACAAATTAATGCTGTACAGATATTTCGGCAACTGTATGTGAGTTAGAACAAGTTATATTTTATTTAGAAAGACACCAATCAGACGAAGGCTTCGAAAATACCTTGAAAGAAGCAAAAGTGTTGGCAGATCAGTTGGATATTGTAGCAGAATTTGCAATTACTCCGTCTGCGATACCAAGGAAAGCCAGAAGACAATTTAACTATGAATCAGAAGATATGTCAATACAAAGATCCCAAAACAAAATTTAAAGTGGATTTTTTTTTTTTTCAAAGTGCTCGACATACAGCGTAGCGTTAAATTCGGTAAAAGAGAGATTTCAACAACTTCAAACGCATAGTACATATTTTTCATTTTTATATGACATTCACAAATTACGAGAAATTGAGAAAAGTGACTTGTTTTAAAATGTAAAAATTTAGAAAGTGCCTTATCTGATCACACCAAAAATGTAAAAGACATACATGCAATATGTCTTTTACATTTTGATGGCAGATGAATTGGACGTTTTATTTAGCTCTGTTAAGAAAGGAAGCACCCTTAGAAGTATTGAGTTATGTAAGTCAACATGATTTATTCCAGTAAGTGTTGCGGGCACTGAAAGAAGTTCTCTAAATTAAAATTAATTAAAAATTATCTTCGATCGTCGATGTCTGAACAACGACTTGGTGATTTTGGCATCTATTTCCATCGAACACGAGCTTGGCACAAAGTAAATACATATTTACAATTTTTACATTTCTTAGCAGTGCCTTTTCGTTTTCGTGAGTGAAAATAACGAATAGTGAAACTATTGTAGTAATATAAAAGAAAGAAAAAAATCAGCTAACGCCTTTTATTCCCTTATAGGGAGTAGGCGAAGCCTTTATACCCTATCTAGCTTTTGGAGACTGAGTGGGCAGTTCAATCTCCGGATAGCTGGCCCATGTCTATCACTCATTATAGGCGGCTACTGATCAAGAGACTATCAAACAAGTGCTGCCATCTCTTGGTGCCTAACCCTAACAGGATGTGTCACTGTCTGAAATAATGTGGTACTCCGGTCGATTTTCTGGAGTTTACGAGACGAAAAATCCGAGTTTCCGGGAGTAAAAACCAGCTTGCCCGTGCCCGAGATCGACTAACTCGGGAACCGGTCGAAGAGAGGCTTAGAAAAAGTTCCTCCAGTCTGTGACTAGACTCGAACCTAAGTTTAACTTCGAGTGACCAAGCGCAGAGGACGCAAGCGTCACTTCCACTGAGCCACACAGGCTTAAAATATTTTGAATAAAATTACAATTTAAAAACAGAAACTTTCTTCCCACCTCTACTAGGTAAGGCATTTCAAAAAAAAAAAAATTTTTTTTTTTTCATTTTATGTAGGGGAGATAAGCGAAGTCAAATGCATGTCTTTCCCTGGGCAACATAAACTCTAGCGCCGGCCCTGAATGCAGATGTACAAATTTATGAATAAGAACAAAGCTGCAAGGCTTTGGTTATATATTTTTTATTTTTTTCACTTTAATAACAAATATCACCATATTTTTAAAAACAGACAGCAAAATAACGATTTGGGCTTAAGCAATGTTGCCTAAGTCAGAGAAGATAAGTGGAATAAATATAATCGATTGCCTCATTAATTTAAGAAAAATTTTAAATTATTATAAATATAATTGTCTTAATAAATTCAAGAAAGAATGAAGAAAAATTATGGATAGAATGTCGACTTAATAAAAGGAAGACGAGCGTAAAAGAATGCCAATATAAATCTCTAAAATTACCAGCCTGTACTTGATTTTTTTTCTCATTATTATTCCCGTTATTGAAATATGATAATAGATATTTTTTATTGTTTCCAGATATATCTGTGGACATAGTAGAAGCACCTTCCTATATCTGATTTAAAATAATAATAATAATAATAATAATAATAATAATAATAATAATAATAATAATAATAATAATAATAATAATAATAATATAGTCTTGTACGAGAAAAACATTATTAGACTCATATGAAACGCATTTTATTTTATAGTTATTATTATTATTATTATTATTATTATTATTATTATTATTATTATTATTCCTGATACCTCCAAGGAGTCCGAAGACTCATCGCGGGAGGACATCTTCAACTGTCTCTACACCTTACCTCTACTACGAATCAACGCCATCTACCACCCACCTCCAACACCACCACAACTAGTAATTTTTGTCTGTAAATTGCGTGTGTTCTGAAGGGCCGATTTGTATGTATGCGGGATGAAAAACCCGAGTTTCCGGGAGAAAAAACCCTGCTACCTCCGTATGAGATCGGCTAACTCACCATCGATTGAAATCGACCAGATAAAGATTCCTCCCGTCGCGACGAGAATCTTGCATACTTCTTACAATTCACTTGGAAAATATCAATCGTCGAAGAAAATCATAGAGGAAAAAAAAAAATTTTTTTATTATTTTGTATAGGCAGTACCCCCACTTAAAACTTCACGGGTCGCCATTGCCCTTTTAGGTATTATTGCATCAGAGAAAAAAAAATGTGGCTTATCAAACTCTAACAAGAACTAAGTCATTTGGCGCCTATGACCAGGGCTACTCGCCACGATAAAAACGAACCCACCTAAGCACTCTTCCCTCTTATTTTTTTAAAAGGATGATATCGCAATAAGTCAAAATGATTTCCACAATGTGACTAGAGGTTCTGTGTCGTTGTGATAACATTTCCTCTGTGTGAGAACCGTTCCGAGCAGGAGAAGTTAATATACAGCGAATAGGAATAACATTAAAAATAAAATAAATAAATAAAAATAAAAAATAACATTTTTTTTCCCCTGAAATATAATTTGTTACATTAATCTTTGTTAAGAATATGGTCCTTTATATTACACATATTTCTTCGATTAAAAAGATTTGGTTTAGAAAGATATTTTTATTAAATAAAAAATATTCTACTTTGTCCTGTCTGAAACTACTCATCACGAGCGAGTGTATTTGTCGAGCCCTGCCTATGGCTGCGACGGTATTCTTCTTCAGCATGCTGTTCTACAAAATACAACACTAATCGCACAGCAGCATTGCTCCCCCCCCCCTTCTCACACAACAGTTCGACTCAAGAATAGTCCACTTAATATTAGAATGTTATAAGTATGCATTGAGAGAAGAATAAGAGAAAGACAGTATCATAAAATGGCATAAATTAATTTGAAACTGCATTTCTCACCGTTATATCAATCTGTGATTAACGTTATTTATTCGCGTTATTTATCGTGATTAAATACAGCCGATATCTGAATTTACTGTAAAGACCTGCCCTCTTTCGGCCAAAATGCCATGCCACTCTTGTTCACATTTAACATGCCTATTATGACTCGAGAATTCATTAAAACTAAGTTGGACTCCATTAAAAGTACGGCACTCTAAATTCAAGCACTGGATATAAACCATTTAATAATTAAAGAAATTAAATTTATAACAAAATCTGATCAGAATTAATTCGTGCATGCGCTTATTAAACTATTGAAAGTTGCCTCTGTTGATTATGGCATGCTGACTATTTACCAATCAGAGTTCTACATGCATCATTATTATTATTACGAGTATTACGTGACTACCAAGGAGTCCAAAGATATCGCGAGGGAAAATATTCTCTACAACTACACTACTTTATCCTCTATTTACACACTCTTTGCGTCCTATTCATCATCTACATCCAACGCCATCTACCGCCCGCTAACTGTATTTTGTGTCAGTAAATTTCTTGTGTATTCTGGCCTAATCTACCTATATCGTTATTCCTTAATTTCACATTGATAAAAGACGAGTTTAGTGGTTAGCTAGCAGTGGAAGATTTCACTTCGCTTTACTATCAGTGCTTTGAGGATCACGATTATTGAGATTGATATGAATCATATGATTCGTATATCAATAATCATTTAAACGGAATTCATCAAGTTTAGAAGAAAATCATATTCAAACTTAATTGGGTACGCTGATTTTAAAAGCGTTCATTTGGTGAAAAAACTTTTCACCTATTTTTCATGGATAACAGCCAGAGGAGGATCACATCAGGTATCGGACCAGGGGGCCCGAGCCTGATGTGATTATAAAGAAAAATATATTGCAATGTTTTGAAATAAAAATCACATGTTTAATTTTTTTGTTACAGTGAAGGATTAGTTTTCTTTGTAGCATTTGTAACATAATAAACCCTTTTTTTAAGGGTCCTATAAATTTTACCGCCAGGGACCCCCCCCAGCCGCTTAATCTGCAACTGGTAACAGCACTCAGATTATCATGAAAGAAGTTAAGGCGATAATGTGAAAAGTGTTTTAATGACCTCTGCCATCCAAATTTTGATAAGCAATTTCGACGGAACTAAATATTCGTTCAGAATCATCATTATGCAAAAAGCAGCTTAATTTGCAGACCAACAAAGATGCCTTCATTATATGTTTTTAGTCACTCAGTTGAAGAACCACTTCCTTTAGATAAGCAAATTCATCACTTTTTTTTTTTTCAGAAAGTTTTATAGATTCTTTATTAAACCCAGCTTTATGTGTAAGAGGAAGAAAATGTCAGCTCAGGATTTACTAGCGGAATCTACTAAACATTGTGTTTCCCTAGAAAGAAGACCTTGTCGGCTACTTCTTTACAATATAGTGTTGTTCCCTCTCTAGCCCTAAGCAGAGACAATACAAATACTTGATGAATCCACCCTGCAATCCAAGGAAATGTTTCATACCACCACGTATCACATTGAACACTGTTTCATGTATTTGATTCTGTTAGTCATAAATTTCCTTTAAGCCTGTATAATGAGCCAGCGCTACAAGAATCGAAGTTTTTTTTTTTTTATTCTGGTTGTAAAATTGTAATGTCAATAAATAAACAATCTTCATTATTCAGGTTTGTGTTCAAATACTTTAATTAATCCGTTTTATCTAGGTATACATTATAAGAGAATCCAGCATATTACAAAGTACTGACCTTTTTCATTTTTCTTTCTAAATATGTGTCTTGTAAATTCCATTCTTGCTGTTGAATCTCAAAAGTTCTGCTATTTGATTTCATGGGTTCTGATCATGAATAAAGCCATTAAACTCATTTAATGAGTTTAATGACTTTATTCATAATCAGAATTAATGAGTTTAATGGCATTAAACTCATCGTTTAGTCCTTGGCTAACTTATAGAATGTGACTTGGATGAGATGTGGATGTATCTTCCATTGCATTGTTGACGGACTAGAAGATAAATCATCAGGATAATTTATTTTCCATTAGGAAGATCCATCATCCTGATCTGGACGATGGATCATCCATTTCTTCATTATTATGCAATAACTTCCTCCCAATGAAGTGGTAAAACAAAAGAGGATGATCACGTGTGACGTTGACTTCGTTCCAGACGGAATGTTTGAATATTTTTTTCTCGAAAAATCCTTAACGTCTGTAACACAGGAGTAGTGTCAAGTAACTGGTTGTTCATGCCAGATCAGAAAATGACGTATAAATTACTTTCTTCTTTTCATTCATCCGTTGCATCTGATTTACATAGTACATAATGAGGATGCATTTATGCAGTGTTATCTTGATGTCGTACATGACAGTCAAAAGCGATAGCGTTTCTTTGTAAGATTAAAGTCACTTCACTATTTCGGAAATGTGCTTTTATTACATTTAGGGCAAAAAAGCCTTAAGTTGCTTTCCGTCCAAACGTTTATATTTAACTTATGTCAGGATAAAATGTGAATGAAAACAAAAATAGAATTACTTATAATTTAAACTGAATTTATAAAGTTTAGAAAGAAAAAAAAAACCCTGCTGTAGCTTAATGAGTATGCTGATTTTAAAAGCGATTAGTATTTTTATTATTTAGTACGTCAGAAATAACTGTGCTGTCACTCAAACTGCGATTCTCAAATTATTATACAGGCGAAGTTCAATAAAAGATAAAATGTGTTCAAAAACGTGAGACCGCCATTTTCTTACTATGATTTGGAATAACTGAAGAAGATCATTTTAGATTATCTTATGTTAACACTACACTTGATTTAGGTTTTCAAACTTGTATGTGGGATTGTTATCAAGGAAATATATGTAAATGAAAGTTTCGACTTAGCTCAATTTCTCTATTTTTTTTTAATTAAAAAGGAATGGTAAAAAAAAAAAAAAAAACAGGGTTGGTCACCTTAGTTATTAGGACAGCGAATGGCTAGTGATGCTCATCATAAGCTCCCGGGAAGACTTCTCACTGGGTATGGCCTATTGCTAAACGAGACCCTGACGAAAGTGAAGGCTATCTCTTCATGAAGTCCAAATACCAGACAGTGAGGTTTTCTTTCTTTCATTAGGTCGCTTCGCTTTCCCGGTTGCACTAATCCAGCTGGAAAAATGATTAAGTATTTGCTGTTAGCAAATTTTCCAGATAATCCTGATATCCATCAGCACCACGGACTAATATCTAATAATTTATGATCGACCTCTTCTTAACCAGTTCTGCTTCCAACTATACTGTTAATGTTGGTTCTCTTCTTGGTAACTCATACCATAACATTGCTCAAGTTATTTTCAATAGAACCTGCTTACTTCAAAATATGCTCTTTTTTTTTTTTTTTTTTTTTTTTTCAGCTTTGCACAGATTTGTGTTTTCGACGCACTGACGGCAACAAGGTTGTCATGTCTCTCGAAGATTGCAATGAAGCGATTATGATACTATACGTGGGTGAATAAAATAACAGAGTCCTGAGGAGCACCTACATTAATAGGAAAGTGTGAAGAGAGAGTATCCTCCTCCATATCACGCAACGAACGACCACGAAAAAAATAAATCGCCTATCCAATAACAACAGTTGGAAGGCAGACGATATGCTGAGGGAGAGGCGATTTGTTGTGGATATTTGAAATTGTGTGTGTGTGTGTGTGTGTGTGTGTGTGTGTGTGTGTGTGTGTGTGTGTGTGTGTGTGTGTGTGTGTGTGTGTGTGTGTGTGTGTGTGTGTGTGTGTGTGTGTGTGTGTGTGTGTGGTAAGATACAATACTTATTATGCATGATATTTTTCTATTTAAGTAACTGTGTAGCCTTGTGATAACTTTCATAATACTGGAAGGCAGAAAATAGGTCGTTATAGGCTCCATTGTAGTTTCCGATTAGAATGGCTTTTACGAGATAATTTTTCAATCTGTTTTCGAGTTAGCTGATCTTTCGCCTAGGATTTTTTTATATATATATAACCGTAAACTCGGATTTTTAACCCCGGAATTCAGAAAAATTGTAGAAGGGAAACTCAACCCGGTGTGAGTAATGCTATTTGGTAACCGGATGTCGTCCGATTTCTAAACGTTTGGACTGAGAGTTCCATCTACTTCCTTAGCGGAACAGAACAGAGAGAATTTATTTATTTTGCCGTTTACATTAGTGGTGTGGCTAATGCCACACCACTAATGTAAACGCCTTGCCGCGGAACATCATCCAAATGTACTAGCCAATTAAAACACTAAAGAAGCTTTAAGAAAAATATTAAGGCATTCATTTTTTAGAAGAAATTTATGTAGTATTTCATTTTAATTTTTAATGCAATTTATTTCACTGATTAAAAGCTTTCGTATATATATAAGGACAGACTGTTTGCTCATTTCCTGGAAATAATATTATTTGTTTCTTTACATTTTAAACTTACACTTGTGTGATACTTTTTTTAAGTGTGTAGTGATTATTTGTTCTAGTCCTCTCTGCTGTACAAAAAATAAATGAAAAACCTCACTAAGACAGCAAGGATAAGTTCAGTCTATTCTGGATCGCTTTAGGCACTTCAACATATGAAAAGGATTAGTGTATATAGTGGACCGCTTCATTTATGTGCAGTAGGTAATCCATCTTTTAACAGCAACAGAACGTCGTCTCTGGTTAATAACAACTGCACTTTGTACGTGTGTGTGCACAGGAGTCTCGTCACATAAGAAATTGGAAAAGTTGGTTGTCTGCTGCATGAAACTGCCTCATACACAGCTAGTGAAGAATACTATATTTCTTTTAAGTTCATTGGGTTTTCCTTTCTCTCATGCTCCTGGCACATACAAGCATGTTATTGGCTTTGCAAGCACTGCATTTAATTAATGTTTATTATTATCGTTGAGGGCGCGCGTGTTTGTGCTAGATGTAATTAAGATACAAAATCGAAAATATTCAATTGAATTCCAGGTTGACGCACTGTAGATTTGAGTTATAGAAATGTGTCAGCATTTCTCCGAATCGTAAGAGGTTTATTATTGTTATTATCATTATTAATTAAGGATATTGTGGCATTTCATAGTTCAGTACAATATCATTATATCACTGATCGATCGATATAGTTCTGTGAAGTAATAATCAATTAATAACTGTCATATATACTAAAGATTATTTAATTTCTGAAATGTAACTTTGGTAGGTTTTGCTTCGTTTTAGTAAATCTGAAACTAGTTACAAAACTGCAAAATAGTGGGATAGATGAATATGAAGTAATCATAGCTATCTTGGATCTGATCTTTGTATGTCTTTATCTTCATTCAATGATTGCAAAAATCAGTGAATTTCTCGAATAATATTCTATATCGGGTCTGACTTTTTTCCCAAAATGGGTACTTTCCAGTTTTATGATCTTTCGTCCGTTTGGTGGTTCCCTATGCTGATGTTTAAAAAAAAAGTTCAAGTCAATTATTTAATTGAATTGACTTTTTATTAATTTTTGTTTGGGAATTAACATAGTCTGGAAGCTAATTTAAACCGTACACTTAGCACAAAGGTGTTTTCAGAGAAAGGTCGTAAGCCAGAAAACTGTTCACGACCCTCTCATCAAATTTGAGCGCCTCCGTAGCGCAATTGGAAGAACGACTGTACGTTGTACCCTTCGATTAGAAAAAGCCTAAGTTCGATTCTCGTCGTGACGGGAGGAATTTGTATATGGACTTTTCAATCGAAGGTGAGTTAGCCGATCTCATATGAAGGTAGCAGGTTTTTTCCTCCCAGAAACTCGGGTTTTTTTTTTTTTTTTATCCCGCATGAAAACAAATCGGCCCGTCAGAACACACGCAATTTACTGACAAAAAATACTAGTTGTGGTGGTGGTGGTGCGGGCAGTAGACGGCATTGATGTAATGATTGGTAGTAGAGGTTCAATGGAGTGGTGAAGACGGAGAGTTGTACAGTGGGTGTCCTCCCGCGATGAGTCTACAGACTCCTTGGAGGTGTCATGAATAATAATAATAATAATAATAATAAATATGGCGTGGAGAAAAAAAAAAGATCTTGCCTGAAGATTTGTGACTGAACGTTGACTGGAGTATGTTATGATTATAATTCGATTGTACGGATGGCGTACCTTGCTACATGGACATTTTTCCTGTGGACAAAAAACTGACTAAATGAAAACCATTAAAATTGAACTTTAAAAAAAAAAAAAATTGCCTACGACAGTTGTCCTTTTAGGACAACTGTGGTACGCTTATCGACAAATCAGAATCTATATGAGGATATAATACCCTATGATGAACTTTGAGGAAAGGTCATTTTAGGACAGCACTCTTTGGATCTTCAGTACTGGAATTCTTTGCGTTGGAGTATTTGGTTCCAATATTTATTGTTTTATGATATTGTTATTGGAATAGTGGAATAATGAATTACTGACCATTTAAAACTATATATTTAGAAATGTATGTATATTTAATCATACAAATACAACATTTATTTTACAAATGATATTCTATCTTTTTCAATTTAGCTACTGGAATACAAATTCTACCCTACGGTTCTTCTTTGTGAATTGGTCAATAACATCGTCATAAAAAGTTGGTTGTAACTCAATTTTCCCAGGCATATTTCCAACACGCATACTTGTAAAGGCTGGTTGAAGCTCACTGGCTAGAGCTACTTTGACGGCGTATGGCCTTGTGTTTAAGACGACGTGAAGGGAGCGGAAATGGCTATGGGCGCGCATGAAATCACAGTGGTGCAGCGAGGACCTGTACGCTCCTACAACCGAGCAAGCCAAGGTAGCTTTGACTAGACGAGCAAGCATCGGCCTTCGATACACAACGCAAAGCTCAATTATTGCCGCGCAAGCTTAAGACGTCTTCTGTCTACATAAATAAAAGCCTAAATGGAATGCTTATAAATGCATGCATTTATTAACAAATAAATATTACTCTTTCTCAATTAATGAGCTTGCGCAGCAAGCATGGCGAATTCGCCCCTGTTTACAACAGATTATTACAATAATGATCATTACAACAAGCCTTCAGACAGTTGACATTATGGAGCGTTATTAAGCAAGTGGCATTAATTAGTTGCACATATCACAATAAATATTTGTTGGGATTATTATTTGCATATTATTGCATGATATGAATGTCTGATATAAAATCGCTTCATACCAATGACTATTTTTTATTTTATTAATTTTTTATATAAATATTGAATTATTACATCAGCTAGTAACGAGACCAGTGGTGGTCGCCCAGTGCACCTGTTGGTTCAAACATTACCGTTTGAGAAATCGCACACCATATTTCTTTCAGGCAAAAACGGGACATTGGGATGGCAAAAACGGGAGAAGGGGGTTATGTAATATTCTCTATTCATGAAAAAGTAAAACGATAAAAAGTTTTATTACATAAACACATTATTTTTGCCAAGTCTTTTGCAACCACCAAAATTGGTGTTCGTGTTATCTGCACACAAAACAACAATTTTGTTTTGTAAGGCAAATTTGTCATTTACTTCCTTCAACGTAACACACTGTATGTCGGATATTTCACCAGGTAAGAAAATAAAGTCTACAATTTTGTCTTGAATATCACAATTTGGCAAACCGTACCGCACAACGATTGGAAAAAGTGTGATGTCTTTTTTCTTTGATGCATCTAAATGTGATTGTAATGCTTATTTTTTATTTATTTTTATTTTTTTGTTTTATTCAAATCCTCTATTACTTCGCCCAATATGTACGGTGATGAAACGTTGGTAATTCCTGCTTCTGATTTGGTACGTGCTGAAGAAAATTTTGGTTCATAAATTTTATTTATCAATGTCGACAAGCAGTCATTTGCGCGAAAACTTTGTCCGTGACGCACAGTATAATAAGCAACAAGAGCTTCACTTGCTGCAATTTTATCGCTCTCACTATCACCACGTCTCACCATAAACGAGCTGATGTGTTTAACTGAAGCCAAAGTCTTTTCAGCATCCTTATGTTTCTGGCTACGTAGATGTCGATGTCGCTTCTGCCTCTATGAGCAACGAAAAAAAATGGACATTACAATGTTGGCATACCACTTTTGTTCCATCACTACAATGCTTGTCCAGTTCAATAAATTTGAATTCTTTCTGGAGATCGTCACTGAAACTGCAGTTTCGCCTCTTTGACACCGAGGATAGACTTAAAGCTTTTTTTTAAAAAAAATAACACTTAAAACTTTAAAAAATATGAAATTCAAACCACCAGCATTGAATTACAAAGCCCTCGGTTAGCATACAGGCAAAACAAAAACTAACGCTACAGAAGAACAGACTGAGACGCGAAAGTGTTACCAACATGTTTTTTTTTTTTTTTCTGAATAAATCACTGCAGATATTGATATTAGTATGGAACAATGCGACTCCATGGTTATACAAATTATTGGTATCCATGATATTGATATACGATTGTAGGTTATGAATAATAATTTATGATTGACCAATATTGAACTATATTTATAGTTTTTATTAAAAACGGGACAAAATCGACCTTTTTATTAAAACGGGACGGTCGGGAAATACGAAAAAAAAAAAAAAACAGTACTGTCCCGTTCAAAACGTATGTATGGTAGGCCTAATTATGTAACGCCTCTAAGGACTCAATGTGGGAAAACACACTAGTACTCTACACAACTCACTTTCCCATATTTCTTCAACGACACTACTATCACCAACACACAACGCCATCTACTGTTCACCATCACCGCCACGAATAGTATTTTTGTCTGCATACATATGGCGTTCCATATATTTGGGGATATTAAATTAGCCAGAGTTATATGTAGGTGATATGTTTTTTTTTTTTTTTTTTCCAGTGGAGAACAAGCCTGATCTATCATTTGTATTTCAGCTAACAAAAAAGGAAAACTTGCGCTTCTGTATATCCTCCGCGCTTTTGCAGAATGTATATTCTCTTTGAATCTTAAAAATGCAGGAATTATAGAATTATCTCTGCAATTTTTCAAAAATTAAGTCTATTGGAAAGATAATTTTTAGCATTTAAGCTTTTCTAAGGAACGTAAGTGTTTCTTTGTCTCCCTGTCAAGACGATACATTTGTAGGTAATTCACTACGAGTAGATTTGCATGAATAATAAATAACTAGATTTTAACTCAGACATTTTTACACTGGTGTCTAAAAACTTAATGACGAACACTATTTCTGAATTTTACAACCGCAAATTCAGACGACTCAGGTGGTGGATTGTATAACTGAAATTTTCAAGTAGAAAGCGGATACACATTCAAATTTTCGAATCGCACACTAAGGAGGTCACTCACCTGAATAAAAGGCAAAAGGTTGAGTAAGAAAATTGTGTTTGAAGGAAGTTTTTTTTTCGCGAAGAAATAAAGTCATAAACTTGGAGGCCTTTTATGTCTCAAAGACATCATCTAAATCAGGGATTATCAACCTTTTCCAGTTGGTGTACCACTATATTTAATTCAGGATATTAGATGTACCAGTAAGCAAATTTATTCTGGAAAAGCGTGATTTGTTGATCCCAGGTGCAAAATAAGCATTTCTCTACAATACTAGTGATTTATGTAGTTATTTATTATTTTATTCAGATATTTATTGGAGAAACAGATACTCTTTGAATCCATTCAATGGATTGTTCTGTAAAATGTGCAATTTTTAAAAATTAAAATAATAATGAGTGAATACATAAAAAAATGTTGACAAACACATATCCTGATAATTGTACTCTAGTTCTCAAATAAAACTTACAATCAGCGCAAGCCATGAATGTAACATATTTTTAATTACAGAACTCACATTCTTGTTTTAGTGTGAAGGTTGTGCTTGTTTAGCAAAACATAGCTTCTTAATGCGGTTTCAATTGACTTAATTGGAGTCTTAAATCGAGTTCAACATTCAACTTATTCCTGTGCTTGTTTTTAATATAAATGAGAGAAGAAAACCCACACTCACAAAGGTAAATAGTTGCAAACACAACAGAAATTTTACAGCTTTTTCTGAGATCATTGGATATTAATTTCTTCTTGCCAACTAGAAGTCTGTTAAATCCATCCTCTGGATCGTTTGCCTGTGACTTCCGTCGCAGGAGAGATCGATAAGTTCATCTTTCTGGGAAGGAGTTACGTTTCTGGTAAAATGTCATCAATGGAAAACGGCTCTCTAAACTGGCTTCAGAATCCAAAATTCTGAAGCCAGGTTTTCAGGGAAGTATTCCTTGAAATCTAGGATTAGATTCCCAAGATGCTTCTTTATATTCGCTGCCAGTTCACTATAAGGAAGAATTTCATTCTCAGTTAAGAAAGTATCGAACAATGGAAAGGAACACGTGTTTCAATCATCGATTTTTTTAATGATGAAGCCAAGTTTTTGCCTAAGATCCACAGTTTTATCCTGTACCAAAAATAAGCAATTACGCGCACGCTGCAAGCTCATCTTCAGCTGGTTGAGGTGGCAAAATAAATCTGCCAACTAAGCCAACCGGCCAAGCCACAGTTCATCAGTGAAATAATTCAAGACTGAGTCTGAGGATTTGTCAGAGAGAAAAATCTGCACTTCTGAACGAAGTTCAAACAGGCGGCTCAATACATTTCTCCTAACAGCCACCTAACTTCGGTGTAAGTAAAATGAGAATCATGTTCAGCACCCATTTCATTGTACAAACGGAAAAATAGTCGTGAATTCATAGCTCTGGACTTAATGAAGTTAACAACTCTCACACTTTCATTCAAAACTGTCTTCAGAGCAACAGACATATTTCTTGCAGCGAAAGTCTCGCGATGAATGCTACAATGTACAAATTTTGCTTGTGGAGCTAAATTTTTGCAACAACGCCATTGTGTTTCCCAGCCATTGCAAGTGCTCCATCAGAACAAACACCAACACATTTATTCCATTCTATATCATTCTTTTTCTTAAATTGGCCTACTTTTGAAAATATTTCATTTGAGGTTGTTCGAGCAGGCAGTGGTTCACAAAACAAACTCTGCCTTCACTGTTTTCCCATCTATAAATCTTATATACGTAAGAAGATGGGCCATGCTGGTAATGTCAGTAGTTTCATCCAATTGTATGGAAAAATATTTACTAGCCTGAACTTTTTCTATTAACGGCTCCTTAACATTTGAAAACAAATCTGAAATTCTTCGTGATACGGTGTCATTGGATAATGGAATCATTTCAAGTTGTTTTGCTGCCTTTTCCCCCAAATTTATTCTAAGCATATCTGTAGCTGCTGGTAATATTAATGGCTCTCCGATCGTGTGAGGTTTCCCTGCCTTAGCTATTCTTAAACGGACTTCATAAGATGCCTCCAGAGCCTTCGTGTTGAATCCTGAAAATGAGGATATTTGTTTTTTCTTTGCTGACAAATCGGACAGTTTCCTCTGAAAATATTCCAAAGGTTTGCGTTTTAAATCGCCATGCTTGGTTTCAAAATGAAGTTTAAGAAGGGAAGGCTTCATCGAATGTTTTGATAGCGTTTCATAACAAATCACACACTCTGGAACAGGTGCGGATTCTTCTCCAATATATGTGAAACCATATGATAAATAACTAAGATTATATTTAGCTTGTGCTGTACGGGGATTTTTGTTGCATTCTTGTACAATGATGTCCACCGTCGGTTGGTTAGGATTCGAAGTGGTGGCTTCTGGCAGAGAAGAATTGTTTCTCCCGCTTACACTCATTTCTCTCTTCGATCTTTTTTGAGGACCCGCTCGTTAAGCACTTATTCATGTTCCGGTTTCTATCATCTGGCACAAACTACATATAAATATGAGAATGTCACAAATAACTCGCACATTCAAAGACAATAATCTAACACCACTGCTTTTTTAACTGTAACTGCAGCTCGCGGCTAAACAAACGACAACGGACAAACTGTTTTCCATTGTTCTCCGATCAAATATATTTGAGTTACTTTCTGTCATTCTCATTTGATTAATACTTATTAAATTCAAATTAAACTTCCGTATTATTTTTGTATATTATTATACAAAAGTTTTTAATGATAATGTAAAATCTAATTGCTTTCGTTTAGTTGTATGAAATCTTTTAAGTAGAATTGTTAAATATTTGTGCGTACATTTTTAATTCTCAACTCATGTTGCGAGTAAAAACACATGTTAATTTACCCTTTTATTTTATACTATATTTTCGTATCACTTGGAAGTGGTTCACGTACCACCAGTGGTACGCGTACCATAGGTTGAGAATCCCTGATCTAGATGATTTCACGCGGAGAAGAATCACTGGAAAGCTTTAAGAAGGCCGTAGAATTACTGATATTGCAAGAGAGTTTGGAATTTCACATAGCTTTGTATCCAGGCTCTGGGCAGCGTTTCAAACCAATGGAATGTGTTCCAGAGGTTGCTAAGAGGTCGCCCTCACTCTACCACGGAGCATGAAGACAATTTTTGGTTATAACAGTAAAACGTAATCGACGCACCAAGGCAGGTCAGCTTGCAAGCTCCATTCAAGCACAGGTATACGGATATCTCGAAAACCTGTGGCGAGACGTCTGCGTAGGCTTATAGCCCAAGGCCTGTAGCTCATCGTAGAGCACGTTTTCAGTAGTGTGGTATCCATAAAAATTAGACACAAGACCAGTGGCGGCCCGTACATAAGCACTGCGACACTGCAGCATCCCCAAGGAAAAAATTAAAAAATTAAATTTTGTTAGTGATTATAAATAATAGCAATGCTTACAACATTATATAAATGCAATACAACATGTTAAAGGTTACAGCTTATGTTTCGACAGTGATTGAATAGTTAATAATTGGAATTGTTCGATTAACGCTTTAGATTACGAAATAAATGCACTGCGATCTAACGCCGATATTCGTTTGCTCTTGTCATTGCACGTTACGTCATTCCCAACTGTGACTGCTCAAACGGCAGTGTATTTTTAGTAAGCTTACGCGCCTTATTTCTGTGAAATATGAAACGTTTATTACTGGTACGTGTGCGTGGTGAACTATTTTTTGTCAATATTATTTTATTTTGTTAAAATAACATAATTATTTATTTATTATAGATACAAGGCTGAATTATGACGAGTGTCACTGTTGAAAATATGAAAAGAATAATATTTTTTCAATTATCGTTACACGAAACAAATGCATTGCGATCTAACGCCGATATTCGTTTGCACTTGTCGTTGCTATTGATACGAAACTTTTATTATTGGTGTTTGTTCGTGGTGAGGATGAAATATTTTTAATAAAGAAATTTTTAATATGTAAATTTATTTATTAATAAATTCGTTACTGATTAAGAAATTTTTATTTTTTTTATTATTTTTTTTTTTTAATATGCAGCACCCTCGCTCGGCCGCAACTGCACAAGACACCAATGGGCTAATGTACTCTTTACAGATGAATTGTTTTAGTCTTTCCTCCGATTCTAGACGACAGCTGATCTGGCGTGAAAGTGGTACTGCTTACCATCGCGAGAATGTTCTTGAAAAGGATAGATGCGGCGGTGCTGAGGTCATGTGTGGGGAGGCATTATGCCTAATGGAAGCATCGAGCTACAAGTTCTGGAAAAAGCGACTATGAGAGGTGAACGAAGTACTCCAACATCATCTTCGATTGCTCCGTGGTACTGTAGGCGAAGAATTCATTTTTATGGATGACATTGCCACACCACATCGTACACGAGCAGTGGAGAAATACTTCTGAAGACTGAAGATATTAATCAAATCGACTGGCTAGCACGCTCTCCAGATCTCAACCCCATAAAACACATTTCGCCCGCAATAGGAAGACGCACTGCTGCTCGAAATTCTCCTCCAGAAAACAAACCATATCCTTGCTATGAAGAAAGAGAGGACCAGTTTGCCTTATGAACTCCTGAATCACTTGGCACTAAGCATAGTACAACGTTGTGAGAGCTGCATCGTAGTTCGAGGTGGACATATTCCCTATTGAGATGTTACTCCGCATTGTTTCTGTGTATTAACACTAGATGTATTATCCCCTCGACATGTGTCGCTGTCTATATGGCTGACAGTATCTTCGGGAGGTTATTTAACGTAAATAAAAAACCAACAAAAAAAAAAAAACGTCTCCTAACTATTTCGCTAAATATTTCTCGAAATTGAAAAGACTAGAATAATAGTTTAATGACGTGTATCATTAGGCATGTTAACCTGTAGTCTCTACATTGTTGTGTAAACTCTGTATGCGATTGCTGGCATAGGAGAGGTTGTGAAGTTCCTTGATTTCTGTTTAGTGTGCCTTTTGAGCGAATGACCTCGGAAAACTCCTTGAACAATCTGTCAAAATAATTCTCTTCTAATTAAAGCATAGAGGATGCTTGTCAATTTAGCGTGTGATGTTCTTTGAGGATGGGGCGCTGCGAGTCCACTTTTTTCTTCCCTTTTGTTTTAAACATTTCTCATATGTTTTTTTTTGTTAAGGATTTCGAAACTTCTCCCAGTCTCATCTACGTATATCTTTCCACAAGTACATGGAATCTTGTATACACCCGGATGTTTATAAAATGTACCTTTGTATTTGGAGGAAACTTTGTAATGGTTTGGAGGCTGTTCTGATGTTGACTGATTTTAATATTTGGACTATTTTCCTTCATGCATTGCCAACGTATGGTACGGATACCGCGCATTTGTAATTAATTTCTGGGTTATCATAGGATGGTTAATTAGAAAATGAAAGTTTCTTTAGTACGTTCTTTAAGTAGCCATTTTAGAGGAATTGATTAAATAGGATTTGAAGTTATTCTTTTAATTTCGTCCTTTTTAAGTAAGTTCTTTTTTTTAAGATTTTGATTATACCTAATTTTTGTTGAGGGTGATGGAACGAAGCTTGCCTGTGTGGGTTTCTTTCCTATAGACTTCTACTGATAATTCTCCAGGGATGTTTTTCTTGATAAGGATGTCTAGGAATGATAATTTTTCGTCATTTTCTACTTCTAATGTGAATTTTATTTTTATAATTTGAATTTGAATTTCATGGTAATTCAGGAAATCTACAAAATCTACAAATGATAAAAATGATAAAGATCAACTGAGGATGAGCTAGCCGGTCTTGTAAGGGTTTTTCTATCGGAAACTTGGGTTTTTTCAGCAACCAGGCAAACCGACTAGTAGAACACACGCAGTTTATAAACAATGAGTACAGGAGTCACGAAATCTAAGGATATTTGGAAGGTCATGGGTACTAAAATGCCTGTTAGAACTACTGATGGTGATGATGATGTATGAATGAATAGCTTATAAGGATTTCATCATCACAATTTATTTATTATTAGAATAGTTAAAATTCATAATTAATAATTACATCGCGAGTCATCAATAAAAATTCATGATTCCTCTTCTTCTTCTTCTTCTTCTTCTTCCCTTCAGGTATTAGGCCTAGTGGCCTGTTACGGAGCTATCTTTAGCCCTTCTGAGCCGTACCCGTCTCGAGGATAAGGTGGCTAGCCCTATTCCTCCCGGTGTGTCCTATGTCTGTAGCTGCGTATGTTCACGGGGCCGGTTTGCCTGCTTGCGGGAGGAAAAACCCCGGATAAACTGAGAAGAAAACCGTACAGTCCACGCCCAAGACCGGCTAACTTGGCTATGTCTTTTTGTATACTGTATTTTGTTTTTAGTATTTATTTTCATTAAAAGTTATCAAGAACATGACTAATTAGCGTTTTCATTTTAATTATAGGCACAACGCAACAACTTGCAGTTATAATTACTGATAAAAATAGTTTCGATTGGAAAGGCCATTGCAATGATATCTGAGATTTTATGTAGGTGTTAATGATAATAATGAATAAAGAGAAACCTTGAAAATGTAGCGTAGCATACGATAATCACTTTTGCAAGAATTGTGAATTTGACCTTTCTCAATGGAAACTAAAAATCTCCCAGAATATGCTCAAGCTAAATTAACGTGGTTGACGATGTTAACAAAAGCCTGAAAGATTTATGAGCGACATAACCACGCTTTTGGCAGCATCAACGAAGTAATGCCACGCTATCATATTACTACCGGATAACCATAAATTGACTGTCGCTCTAATGCCTGCAGAGCTGTTGTGCCCACGTCGAGGTAATATAGAATGGGGTGGTGGGTGGGGGAAAAACATTGGGTGGAAGTAATCAATTTCACCATGGAAATGTTGAAATCAGTTAATATAAACTAGAGCGACAACCTTAAATCTTTTAAAGACAGTTATAGATTGTTCATAAATTCTATTACGGATTATGCTTTCAATTTCTCTCATCCTTTAAAGTTAGCAAATATCTGTTTAAATGAATAATAAATTCAAATGAACTACCCATACCACAAAAACGCACACTCATGAAGAGAACAGGACAGTTTGGAGTGTTTCTAATCAAGTCAGTAAATGAGTTTTGCCCAATTCCCTATGCGAATGGCCCCAAGACATGCCGTGACGAGCGGCCATAAAGTCTGAGGTAAATGCAGAGCTTGACTTAGCAGCCGAAATAAGATCGTTTTTTTTTTGTTTTGTTTTCTTTTTCACAAACAACTTATTAAGGAATGTCATTTCGCTTGGAAGTCATTGGGGTACATAAATGGGAAGTACCTTCATAGATCTGGAAGACGAGAAATTATTTGAACATGTAATTTTATTTATTTAGTTTTTCTGAACGAAGAAGATTAGATTCCAGAATCTCATTAAGCAAGCAAATTCATCAGAAAATTATTCAAGTAAATTATTCTACTAGTAAAGTATTACTCCGAACTCTTTTTCATATCGAATTAATAATCTGCAAATACTCTATGAGCATTAAATGGAATGAATTATTATTTCATTCATCTACTTCCAATATAGTACGTAGTACATGAGTTGATATGAATTACAGTTAATTAATTACAGATATGTTATACTTTGGTTTTATTAACTACTGTTGACCTCAGTCAACAGTAGTTAATATTCCATAGCCCCACAGTCTTAGTAATAAAGCTTATTTAAAATTCCAAACAGTATATTCAGCACTTTCCCAACATGAAATACACTAACAAGATGCTCGCTGACTATTTATACTATATCTTCTGCAGGTGTCACCAGTGTGTCATCTCCAGCAACAAAAATCAGCCATCTACACTTGCTCATTCTTAGCCACACGACTTAAGATTTTGTAATCGAGCTTTGTTGCCTCCTTTCGTATGCTAATTCCTCTTTCTCCACTACACACGTCAACATCTTGGCTTATGCTATTTATTTATTATATAGTGAATGAATAATCGTCTTATACTTTTTTCAATAGCATCTTTGTTTTCTCTAGCTACTGCATAATTTTATGATTCATTCTTTTCATCCCCCATTCGATTTATCTTACTATCTCAAGGGATACAGTTTGACATTGCTACCACGTCTCAGGCACTATCGATTTCTTGAATCTGCCTAGCCACCTTCGCATATCAAAAATCACATTCTCTCTCTCTCTCTCACACACACACACACACACACACACACACACACACACACACACACACACACACACACACACACACACACACACACACACACACACACACACACACACACACACACATTGCTCAATTTCATTGCTTGGTCTGTAATCATTATCTCATCGTCCTATCTCCAGCAATCATCAAATATGTTAGTAATCCCAGCAACGTATACAATGCAACCTTATTTCTACATAGAAGGTGGTCTATTGATTTGCGATGAGGAATTTATTATTATTTTTTTCAAGTGTCTCTCTCATCACCTATTCTTTGGTCTTCCTATTGTTCTTCTGCTTTTGGATTTTAGTCTCATTCTATTTCAGTATGTTTGTTTCATCCTTTTCTTATTGGCTGTCCATTCTTTTGCCGATTTATTTTACACCGTTACACTATTTCAAATGTCTTCATTCTTTATTTTATCTAGTCGAGTTTCGCTAATTAATTGACATAATGGGTGTTCATTTGAGAAACGTGATCTGGAGATTCTCAGGTTTTGTTCTCAATTAATATTATAATCGGTTTAATAATTTATTTATAGATTCGAACTTCGAAGAACCTTCATAGACTCATAGTAAATTCGAATACGCTATTTTATGCAGAAGAAAGACTATCATAATTCAGATTCTAGTCACTGACTACAGGGAGGTTTTTTTTTGTATTTTTTTAAAGCTTTTTCCAGAGTCAGTTCGCTCTTTGACAGAAGCAGTAGGGTTTTCTTTCCTGAAGAAATAGGTTTTTAATCCCTCAACTCAGTAAAATCGACCACAGAACATACACTATTACATATAATTAAATACCACTTAGGAAAAAGAACATAGCCTTTAGTGTAGCTGTACAGACATGCAATGAACACAGTAGAGATAAAAGGTGAAACCGACTGCCTACCGATTTCCATGAAAAAAAAAAAAAAATAGGGCCAAAACAATGCCGCGGTTAGCGAACAAATAGAACGTTAGAACATCCGGTTACTTATAATAACTTCCATTTCAACTTCATAATGTCAGTCATAAGATTTTAGTTAGACAAGCTCAAGGAGAAGACGTCAAAAACTGGCTGTAGAGGGAATTTTATTCTGTCATTTCGGGCGAATGCATTACTAAAAAAATAAAAAAAATAAAAAATAAAAGAAAACTTCGAATCCTTCAGACTTCGTTGTATTATGTTGCACCAAGAAGATTCTCAAGTGTTTTCATCTTTAAGAAGTATATTTACCAACCCTTCTTCGGTTCTGTGAGCACACTGGAATCAATAAACTGCATAAATTAATTATTATTATTTTTTAACATAGAAACTCACTTATTTTGACGACCAGTGGCTAAAATCAAATTAAAATAAAGAAAGAAACTGCTTACTGAAATCCTTTAGTGCTACTGGACTTGCAAACACTTCAGTATGGATAGTAACATCATCCAACTAACGTCTAAGTGTTTTTATGAGAAAATGCATGAAGAAGAGTAGCTGCAATATTTATCTATTAATATTTTGCATGGCATTTTACTGCATGTTTGAGTGTTAAGCAATCACTTAGTCTTTTAAAGAGCTTTCTATGGAAAAAAAAACAAAAAAACTATAAGATGTTAAGTGTGGCCTACGGATGTCACCTTTAACATGACCTTGTAGGATGACGTGCGACTTTTGAAGACTAGAGATTATGCAGAAGCAGAAAATGGGGACAGAAAAAGAAGAAAAAGAAAAAAAAACATTTTTCAAACTTTTCACTTCAATCCTATTTGTTCATCCAGTTAGTGTCTACTAAGCTGATCCCGCAGTTATTTGTTGCAGTGGTCACACTGTGAGCTTGCACACGAAGCAGCACCGGCCGCCCGGGGCATTTACTATCGATCGACTTCACGGTTGAATGCGGGGAGCTGCAGCAAGCGCTTTTCCAAAGTATAGCGTAATTCATGCCGAGCACAAGATTGGAACACAGAGCATGCGCGTCAAGAGTGTCCTTGTTATTCTACACCAGCTGAAAAGTAAAGCGAATGCGACGTCAAACGAAGAGTGAGCCAAGAAGCGGGTGAGAAAATGGGACACACCGACAGCGATTGTAAACTTATATTAAAGTGCTGGGAGCGTATACATATTGAACAATAGCAAATGACATTTGTCCTTTTTTTTTTCTAAGCCTAAATCCTAATGTATGTTGAAAATATTACTTTAAAATGTCAGAATCATTGTAAACAGGAGGCCTGTAAGTTTTCAGTATTTGTTAATTTTCCTTGGTCCTTTGTAGGGCTAATTTTCAATTTTCAAGTTCTCAAACAATAGAGAGAAAATCTAATTACAGCATCAAATTGCATATAATTTAGTAGTTTCTATACGTGGAAATTGTGTGGAACGGCAGTAACTTTAATTCAAAATGATGCCAGTTTCATTTCACATTGCTATCAAATTGACACGGGCTTTAAAATACTTTTAAATTAGTTACTTTTTGTGTTATGAAAAACAAAACAAAAGCACAATGCGCACAAATTATAATACATGTTCGAAAGTGCCTCCGTAGAACAATTGGAAGAACGACAGTACATGGCGCCCTTCGATGAGTTCGATTCTCGTCGCGACTACATGAATCTTTATATGGGCTTTTTCAATTCCGATCTCATACAGAAGTAGCGGGAATTGCATGCGATCCCCTGTAAGAATATAGACAAATCTTACAGGGGATCGCATGCAATTTACAGACAAAATATACTAGTGGTGCTGGGTAGTAGATGGCGTTGTGTGTAGATGATAGTAGTGATCTGCGTAGTTGATGAATCAAGTGGTGGAGAGGGAGAGTTGTGGAGTGCCCTCCCTTGATGACTCCTTGGGGGGAGTCATAATATCCCGCCTCCACCACTTTATGACGTGATATAGTCACATCACGTCATAAATTCTAATAATTTTCATGAAATGCTCTGGCAAACATTTTGTTCATATTTCAACATTAAAGGAAGCACGTAAAAGGTAATATCAGATTTACTCTCTACAGATTTATCATGCGATCTTTACTTAGCAGCATATATGATTCATTGCATCAGCAGTTAATCATATCTGATAGAATATATTATATGACGCATTCAGGAAAAACAAGAACTCTAATATAGCAACAGATTAAACTAGGGTATTCTCATCTAGCGCAATTGAAAGAGCGACAGTACATTATTATTACTATTACGTGACGCCTCCAAGGAGTCCAAAGACTCATCGCGAGAGGGCACTCTACTCCTCTGCTTGCATTTCACCGTCTCCCCTAATACTTAAATATCCAACTACACACAACGACAATACTACCATAATGCCATCAATCGCCCATCACTACCAACACAGCATTTTTTTTTTTTTTTGTCTGTTTCTTTTTCAATTGAAGGTGAGTTAGCCGATCTTGAACAGAGGATGCAGGGTTTTTCATCCTGCATACGGACAAATTAGTCAGGAGAACACGCAATTCACAGACAAAAAATACTAGTGGTAGTGGTGGTAGGCAGAGATGGCTTGTGTGTAGATGACAATGGTAGTGGCGTTCTGTGTAGTTGGTGGATCAAGTGGTGGAGGCAGGGAGTTGTAGAGTGCCTTCCGTCGATGAATCCCTGGACTCCTTCATTTATGATTATTATTATCACGTAATGATAATCATAAATTATAATAATTATTTGCTCGACAAATGTTTGCGAACATTTGATTTTATATGTTGGCTTTTACTCAGTTTCGAAGTACCCCTAATAATACTATTACTCTACGTTAGATATTAATATTTAAAAAAGCAACAAAAATTGCGATTAAATGAAACCAGGCAAACAAATTTAATATTTTGTTAATTAAAAAGTGAAAAAAAAAAGCCGCCTCGATCGTTGCTATCAACATTGTATAATCAATGTTTTCTCTAGGCTCGTATTTTTCTGCAGAAAAATTGTTTTTCTCATTTTTTTTTTCTTGCGTGGCTTGCACTTTTGCTTTTTTGCACATTTCAATTTTAAGTACTTTAATTATCTTTCTTTCGTTAAAAGAATTCAAAGAAATCGCATTCCACCGCCTTTAATATCTCAGAATATTTCGAAAAGCCGAAAAATACTACACTTACAATTTCACAAGTGCAATAGCGACCTCTGGTGTAAATCATAAGCAATAAACAATAACTTTTGAGAAAAACACGTTCATTATTATGGAAGATTTTTGTATTTACACACCAATAGCAGGGAATTTACTAAAGATACTTATTGTGAAGCCCTTGCAATTATTACTGTTGTTTTAGCGTCATCACATTTTTCATATACTCGTAAGCTGCAATTAAATATTATGCGGATGTTTAAAATGAAATGATTCATTAGCGGATTAAAAAAAATTAGGTGGAGCGATAGTCTTTAAATAGCGAATAATAACAAAGTCAAGTCAAGTATGTTTGTCTAGATGCTGTAATAGGATTTTTAGATTATGTAAACCTATGAATACAAATCTTAAAAAAAAAAAAAAAAAAACATCTCACCAATGGTTCTAATATTTATTAAATTTAAGATCTTTTGGAGTGAGAATCACATAAAAAATTTCTTGCGCTGAATTTTCTAAAACAAAGAATAAAAAGAAAACTAATTTGTAATATGAGAGGCAATTTTTCAAACAACAACAAAAAAAATAATAAAAAAAAAAAGCAAAATAAACTGCATAAGGTTTTCACAAGCACGCAGTTTATGTATTATAGGTAACAAATGATTCTCATGACTCAGTGTGCGCCTCTGCAGCGCCGTAGAAAGAATGATACATGCTCTTGAGTTAGAAAGATCTAGATTAAAATTTCGTCTATGACGGGAGGAACATTTATAAAAGCTTTCGAAATGAAGGCAAGTTAGCAAGATGAATGAAGGTGATAAAGATTTTCCTTGAAAAATCGAGTCTCCCGTTCCAACAGGACGGACACACACACACACACACACACACACACCGCTAAATAACATGTAATTAAGACAGTCTAGTAGCTTTTATATTCCTCAAATATAAAGGAATTCTGGCTTACCTAGTATTAGAACATTATAGGTTTTTCAATCGGTGCCACTCTCCAACTTTCAGTCTTTTTTTTTTTTTCTATTTTATTGAAAAAAAAAAAAAGAATTTTCCTTATTCTTGTTATTTCTATCGCAAAAGAAAAAAATGGGCACTTACGAACCAGTCCTTAGTTCTTCGGAATCAATTCCGTGAAGGACCAGAAAAAATTCCAAAAATTCCACGTTATCAAGCATTATAACGTTTTGATAAAAAATATACACTGATAATAATAAGTGACAGATCGTTCAAGCTTATGTTAGGAAAGTATTTAAATATCTAATATTAATGTCAGTTTAATAAATGATTAAAGTAACCAAAGAAAAACATAATTTTTTATAACTATATACATATGCTGGCCGGGTGGTTAGCGTGTCCGCTCTCCAGTCAAGAGGTTGCGGGTTCGAATCCCTCTTTGGGCATGGATGCTTGTGATTGTCTGTGGAAATACTAGTGGTGATGGTCGGCGGTAAATGGCGTTGGTGGATTGTGAGTGGTGGAAGCAGAGTTTTTGAGTAGATGCTCTCCCTCGATGAGTCTTTGGACTCCCTGGAGGTGACTAATAATATAATATGTAATCATGTGCAAATATTGGCCTTAAATAGTTAGTTAAATGTGTTTTCCTATTACCCATGCCCGTTTGTTTTTTTTTTTTTTTTAATCAAAAGAAATGTTTACACTGGCTGCCAATTTCTATCCTTTAAGTAACATTTTTTATGCATAAACACAATGACTGAAATCTCCTCTTCAAATTTGTTCTTTTTAAGCAATTCACAAAAACAGCACGCAAAATGCGTTTCGAATAATACACAAGCACAGTTATAGTAATGTAAGTATACCGTAACTCGGAACTGAGGGAATTTTATTCCGTTTGGTATTTGGAATCCCTAAAAAAATTTATCCAGTACTTCGAATTTTAGTTTCAATTGGGCAATTTGAAGAAGCCACAAAAATAACGAGAATGTCAAGTCGAAATTTAATTTTTCATTATTATAATACTATATAACAATATGTAGTACTCAATATGCATATCAATACAATATAAACAATTATAAAGTGTTAATCCGCTAATCTGGTAGAGTGGATACGTTACTGATTTTCGTAGTTTTCGTTGTGAAACCGGTCCTTGGCTTAGAACTGCTTTAAAAAAAAAGTTGTTTTTTTTCCTGTAAGGATTCTGTTTTTATTCGAAAAACTATTTTAATTTTTTTTCCGTTTTTCGCTGCAATCTACTTATTTTAATAGCTATGCCAAAAAAAAAAAAAACCTTTAGATTCTGCTGTTATAATGTTTGCATGTAATAAAGAGAGATGCCACTTCTTTCTATGATTACATACATTTCCTGTATCTTCAATGAATTGCTGTTTTCTGTGCATAGATGAAGAAAGTCTTAAATCTCTAGGGCATGAACGTTTATTCTCAGTAACTATCATATAGTTCTCTTTTTTTCTCCAATTAACATCATTGATCTAAAAAAATTTCATACTAATGAAATCTGATGCCAGGAAATTAGAATTTATGTAACATCGACTTAAAAATATAAACTGAATCCTCAAGAGCAAATTTCATTGGTTGTAAGAGACCAACAAGGAAATTTTGCTCTTGAGGATTCTGCAATGGATTTATGAATTTTTTTTTTCTTCTTTTCCTTATTAATATCAGTTTACTTCAACATTTCCTTCTTTCCCTGAAGGGAGAATTCGAATTTCATTCATTAAGAATAAAAGCAGTCACAAAATTTCAGATTAAAACACATCCCTCCAAATTTGTCTGCTGAAAGCTTTTTATTTATTTATTTATTTCTTCTATGACGTCATTTCACATTGCTGCTACATCTTTCTATCTAATGATAACTTTCTCGTTTCAAGCGTACATAAACCCATTACTAGAAGTGTGCAAAGTAGGTAAACTCACCTTCTTCTCAAAATGGGTCGCAACAATAACGGAAATGCATTTTAGGAACTTGTTACCCGCGCCATTGTTGTCAGTTCTCGTAAAAGGAGGAAGGCGAACTTTCTCCACGCCCATGTTTTTCATCTGTACAGTATAAGTACATATACTCGTACTGTAGTGCATGGTGGCGTGCCGTAAATATTAAGTACTAACTGAAGTGCACAGCGAAGCATTAGTATAACGCGTTTCAGCGTAATGAGTTCCAAAACAGACAAACTACTGTACTGGTTAGAAAAATTAATGAATTTAATTAATTCATTCATTTATAAACTTAGACAGATCTTTAACAGGCATTATTTGATGTAATGAAACAAATTTATTATGTCAACTGGATTGATATAACTTCCCAGTTCAGTACTCACATACATTAATAGACCACAATTGAAAAGGGTTAGAAACGGGGGAAAAAAAATTAGTTAAAAAATAAAAAGTTGGAAACGAGTTTTAAAAGTAGAAATTCATCCGTTAATTTTGGAATAACAAACAGTTATCCCAAAATTCTAAGGGACAAAAAACCCCAGTTTTCGGGCGGGTGAAAAACCCTCTAACTCTCCATGAGACCGGCTGACTCATCTTTAGTCGAAAGAGACCAAATAAAGGTTCTTCACGAATCGAATCCAGGTCTTTCCAACCAAAAGGCTTCGTCTATACCGACTGAGCTATGGAGGCTCATAGCAAACGTATTTCTAGTTAAACACCTTGAATCCGAAAGTAATAAATTTTTTGTAGACTTCAATATTATTTGCATCTAATTTCTCTTCCTTTTTTTTTTTTTTTTTTATATGCACGTTGCTTTCTATCCCAAGGAGAATTTTGTCATAAAGATCATTTGAATTCAAGTCAATGCATTCAAGTTCATTGGCGGTATCCAAAGTTTCAAATACTAGATCTTTCCTAATCTTCATAATATCTTTTGCAACTGTTTGAATCTGTGATTCAAAGCCATTGAAATCATTTACACAATGGGCTAAAAATGATGCTACGCAGATCTCCTACTGCTAGCTGTTATTTCAAGCCATGATGCACAATAGTTAACTCGGAGAATATCCCAATTATTCCATTTTCTTATACAGCGAGGACAGGGAATTTCAGATCGGAAAAGATTATTTTAAAAAATCTGGAATTTCTCAGAAAATATTTTTACCTTTCTTCCCGGTTCGGGCATTTTAAAATTACAAATTTTTTCCAGGGAATTCCAGAAATGAATTCTTGAGAAGAAACCTTATTCACGACATTAATCTAATTTTACGTTTTTGTTTCTATTGTTAACCATTTACGTTTCCAATGTCCTTCACTCAATTTACATTTCGGTTTCTCACTCAACTACGTAGTAATAAGTGGCACATAAAAAAAAAAAAAGTTTTAAAGCGCCCATGTATTTAACTTTACAGTATTGTACTGTAGTGATATTTCAATGCAATATGAATGAGAATGATCGAAACTTTTTTTTAAAAATGTAATTGCCTTTCTGACGAAATTACCATAAATGTATTGTAATGCATTTTACACTATAATTACAAACTGAATTATACTGAAGAAAGCTGTTTGAAACCGCATTGTATGAGATATTGCTGTACATGTGTTCTTGAATATGCTTCGATAAAACTTTTTTGACGTATTCTTCTAACTTTCGGTATAATTATCGTCAAGGTCGTCATGCCACATAGAATCAAAATTGAAATTAACTGAAAATGTAGGGTGAAATGCGGACTTATATAAAAATGTTAAAATGTTAAGGAATAAATTAAATCTGTTAACGTATTTTATTCCCCAAAAGGAGTAGGCGAGGAAGTTTAACTCTTTTAGTAATAAGTGAATAATTTGTATCTAACTTTTTCTGAAGACCGACAGTCACTCAATCTCCACCCTTAGCCTTACTGACAGCTGGCCTAACGCTGTCAATGATTTTCAAAGGCATCCAGGGAGGGGAGAGAGGCAGACAACGGTTGCCATTTTCATTGTCCCTAATCCCAAACATATATATTATTGTCTGAAATAGCATGGGTTCTACGGTTGCTTTTATGTAGTTAAAAATCTAGTTTCCGGTAGGAAAACCTAACTGGTCTGCACTATTTGTGAACCAGCTAACCAAAGGCTTGCAAGTCTTTCTCTAGCCCCAGCTCGAATCGAACTTATAACAATCTTTCTTCTGAGTGGCTAGCACTATGAAAGCACATGCCCTTTCCACAAGGCTACAAAGTCACCCCAAATTTAGAATATGAAATTCTAATAATTTCACTGCATTTGTTCAATAGTATCTAGAAATGGGATAAACGCTAGAAATAATTACAAAGAAAAGTAATGTTAATGACAGGAAATTGTACACAGTATACTGAACGAATTAATGAATATTTTCTTAGTAAAATAAACAAGAATGAAATGAGATCCGAAAATGTATTTCGTTGTACGATAAAATATGATTAAAATCTTTCCTATCTTGCTATGTCATTTTACCTTATACAGCCACCGAAGCGGGCAAGCTAGCCCAATAGGTGCCGGTCCCAAGCCAAGATAAATGGTAAGGGTTGACGTCAGGAAGGGCATCAGGCCGTAAAACTTCACTGTCAGCTTTAGCCATGATCAAATGAGTCGAAAAGAAAGTGATACAAGGGCTAGGGTATACCCTCGTTAAGCGACACGCAGCTACATCGCCCTACAGCTGCGAGAAGTGGACGAGGACTTCCGCATCAAGGGCGGATGCAGTTAAAGAAGCAAGCCCAGCAAGTGGACAGAATGTTGCGAGTGGAAACATTGAATGTTGGAAGCATGACTGGAAGGTGAAGACAGGTTGCAGACATGATGAGAAAGAGGAAGTTGGGCATTTTATGCGTGCAGGAGACAAGGTGGAAGGGGGAAAAGGCGAAGGAACTAGGAGACGGGTATAAACTGTTTTACCCTGGAGCGAATAAAGAGGGAAGAAATGGTGTCGGAATTGTGGTGTGTGGCAGAATGAAGGGCGAAGTACTGGAAGTGGGCAAGAGGAACGACAGGATCATGCAAATGAAAATGGGTCTTGGAGAAGAGCAACTGGTTGTCTTATGTGTATCTGCCTCACAAGTTGACTGTACAGCAGAAGAGAAAGATGAGTTCTGGAACGTGCTAGATGGAACTGGAAGAAAACGAGATGGTGATTGTCGGAGGAGACTTTAACGGACACAGGAAGACAGAATAGGGACTGTAAAAGGGTGCATGGCGGCCATGCAGTGGGAATGATGAACCAGGAAGGAGAGAGGATTTTGGACTTCGCAGTAGCGTTTGATCTGGCAATTGTGAACTCCTGTTTCTGTAAGAGGGGAAGAGCATTTGATAACATTTACAAGTTGCAATAACAGTTCACAGATTGACTATATTTTGACTAGAAGAAAATATCTTAAGGTAGTAACAAATTGTAAGGTAATCCCAACAGATCAAGTGGCCCATACCAGCAACCAGCGACCAGCAACACTGGCTGCTGTGCGCCGAATTTAAAATAAGGTCGAAGAAGAACTTTGGAAGCCATGGGAGGAAGACAATTAAGTGGTTTCACGTAAAAGAAGAGAGTGTGAAGAACCGTTTTAGGGAGAAGGTGTTAAAGAGGATTTAGGATGGACTAGAAAGTGTACAAGATTGGTGGAGACATAATTCAAAAGCAATTCGAAGCTGTGCAATTCAGGTGCTTGGTGAAACATCCGGAAAGATTAAAGAGCAGAAGGAGGGTTGGTGGTGGTGGAATAATAAAGTACAAGAAGCAGTGATGGCTAAGAAGAAGGCAAAGCAGAAGTGGGATGAGTCAAGAGTGGAAGTGGACAGAGAGGAATACAGAGAGAAAAAGCGAGAAGCCAAGAGAATTGTTGCACAGGCGAAAACCATGGCATATCAAGACCTTTATGATCAATTAGAAACAAAGGAACTACAGAGACAGATTTATCGATTGGCAAAATGTAGAAATAAGTCAAAGTACATCATATATGTGAGGCAGATCAAAGACTCTGGAGGAAAGGTATTAAGGAGAGATGTGGATATAAGAAACAGATGGAGAATATACTTTGAAGGGCTTTTGAATGAAGAAAATGCAAGGACTCCCAGAGAAGAAGGGAAGCCTTCTGAGGATATGTTGCAAAACATCAGTAGAATGGAAATGAAGGAGGTCATGAAGAGGATGAAGAATAGAAAATCGGTGGCCCAGTGGAGGCATGGAAGGCACTAGGAGAAGAGGGAATTGACCTGCTGTGGGACCTGTTCATGAAAGTTTGCCAACAGGAAAATATACCCGAGGAATGGAGGAAAAGTACTCTTGTCTCTATCTACAAGAATAAAGGGGATTCACAAGACTGTGAGAATTACAGAGGAATAAAGATGATGTCCCAGACAATGAAAATCCTAGAGATGGTTCTTGATGCAATGACTGAGAAAGGAGGTGGAGATTGTTGCAAAGGAGCAATTTGGCTTCATGCCTGGTCGATCGACGACAGATGCTATCTTTGAGTTACGGCAGGTGATGGAAAAGTTTCTAGAGCAGCAACGGGAGCTACATCTGGTATTTATTGATCTGGAGAAAGCGTATGATAGAGTGCCAAGGCAAGAAGTCTGGAGGTGTCTGAGGGAGAAGGTATCGGAGAAATATGTGCAGGAGATGAGAAATGTGAAGACAAGAGTTTGGACCTGCCTAGGATAGACAGAAAGTTTTCCAGTGACAGTTGGCTTGCATCAAGGGTCAGCATTAAGTCCGTTCCTGTTTAATATTGTGAATCAAAAGAAGTGGCAGATAAACTGGAAAGTTGGAGGAAAGTACTGGAAGAAAGGTATGAGACTGAGCAGAAGTAAGACAGAGTATATATATGTTCCAAAGCGGATGGCAGCCAGGAGACAGATCTGGAGCTGGAAGGAAATGTCATCAGGAAGGTCAGCGGCTTTAGATACTTAGGTTCCACAATGAAAGAGTATGGTGAGGCTGAGAAGGAAGTGGGATGCAGGATGGAGGAACTGGAGAGAGAGAGAGAGAGAGAGAGGGCTGGAGTGCTATGCGATAAGAGGGTGCCGATCAAGCTAAAAGGCAAAATCTACAGGATAGTAGTGAGACCAGCTATGGCGTATACTATGGAAACTGTGGTCCTGAGGAAAAATAACATCAGCAGGATGGAGGTAGCGAAGATGGGAATGCTTAGGTGGATGTGCGATGTGACTAGAAAGGATCATCTGAGAAATTACTATGTAAGGGTGAAAGTTACGAACTTAGGAGCAAATATACAGGAGGTAAGGTTGAAATGGTTTGGTCATGTGATGAGGAGGGAGGACGAGTATGTGGGAAGAAAGGTCGTGCAGATGAATGTGCAGGGGAGGAGGAAGCGCGGGCGGTCAAAGAAGAGACGGAAGGAGATGGTGGAGGAAGACTTGAGGATGAAAAACTTGGATGTGGCTACAGCCCAAGACAGGAGGTTGTGGAGGAGACTCAATACAAACAGCGAGCCTACTTAAGTGGGACAAGCTGCAGAAGAAGAAGAAGAAGAAGTATAATTAAAAGTTTACCACTCTGGCATTCTTGATGCAAAGGCGACACAAGAACAAGCAGTTTTACATTTCTGTAATCTGAGATTGTGTGAAGAACGCGATATTTCGAATGATAGTCAATGATAGACTTGAAAGGACAGATCATTTGTAAGATGTGTATTCTGAATATCTATTTTCCAGCTTTGTGCGACAACAAACCAGATTTTCCTCGTGCCAACAAACACTTCTTCTCAGAGAAACACAAAACTTTTCCTAGTAAGAAACGGAAATTAAAATTTTAGATAATCTTTCCAAAACAAGCCACACTCTACTTTCATTTTCATTTTTTTGTTTTTCATTCATATTTAATTATGACTTGAAGTTGTACAAGTACTCATGAATATCATGGTCTGAATGTGACCTGTTGAATAGTCACAGCGAATGACCGCGCATATAAATATGCATTTATATGATGATTGTATATATAAAAAAAAAAAAATGTTGGCACGCAAACACAAGCGTAGTTCGCTGTCACGAAGATGAATAATAATGAGATGCAAATAGCGTGTCACTATCCTGCCTTCTCAGTGAACCACGTGTCATTGCAACTTTACCACAGATGAATGTCAATGTAGTAAGACACATTAAAAAGGGTCATCGTTCTAAAACCATCGCCTGTCGAGTTGTCATTTCATGGGATGATGAAACTGCACCTAAGACACGTGGTTGCTTAATAACACACCGTGTAACTAAGACTATATGTCTTCTTATGAGTGCGTTTGTATGAGACCAGTGGGACTTCTTCATTTGAAAAGTTCTCACAAAATTCCTCTCGTCCTAAATGGAACTGGAGCACAAAATTAATTATTTATTCTTTCCATTCTATATAATTCTTTTAACTGCAAAAATTGTAAATTCTTTTTCACAGTCCCTCACTACCACCCTTCTCGTTAGAATCCCGTTGGCATGTGCACAGTAAGGCCTATCAAAAGTTGTATACAGATTTATTATTATTATTATTATTATTATTATTATTATTATTATTATTATTATTATTATTATTATTAACTATACCTTTTCAGGACTCTTGGAAAAATTACCTACCATTGAGGTAAGCCTTCATCTTTGGGAAATGGCATGATGATGAAATTAAAGGATTTTCTTTAATTTCTTCTTGAGGAAGACAGATGGTTTTCTTCTTATAATAACCTATATTTGGATATATAGGTTATTATAAGTTATCATTTGTTATTAACTATTTATCGATAACAAAAAAATATGTAAGTCAAATATTCAATACTACCAAAAACTACTAGTCATTTTTAATTAAAAAAAAGCGAAAGTGTATATGCTTTATTTAAATTGTTTTATTTTTTAAAATTAAGCAAAAACCTCATATCGATAAAAGAATCAAAGTAATTTCCAAGCATTAATTTTTTTATATTAATCTCGCATATAAGAAGTTGCAAAAGTTAGAGTACAAGAGTTCTGTTTATCAACAAGTTAAACGAAAGAAATAACTTTTTTGATTTTTTTGTATTTATACTTTTTAGCATTTATATGTTACCCCATTGGTGGTAACAGCATCAGACTCCAAAGGAGTCGCTAAGAGCGACCTGAAGTGAAGAACCTGGTTCCTGTTATTTCATGTAGACCAAAGGACAAATATATGGCAATGATAACAATAACATGAACCCGTGGATTCATTATGCTTGGTCACAACAATGCAAGGCAGAGGTGGTGAAGCCATGGTCAAGAGCATTTTTTCCTGACCCTCCTTGATACCAAAAGAGGAAAAGCTGAATGGCGAGACCTACCTGAACATCGATGAAGCAAAACATTAATTTTAGAATAAGATTACACTAGGTTTTTTTGGACCAATAAATTTAATGATAAATTATGCCAACAAGTTTCCCCAACGGGACTGTTTGGCTTCTTCATGGCATACAAACCGTAAAGACAACTCAAAGTCGCTAGTACATAGAACAAACGTATCTGAAGAAACCAAACAGCCCAGTTGGTGAAACTTGTTGGCATAATTTATCATTAAATTTATTGGTCCAAAAAAACCTAGTGTAATCTTATTCTAAAATTAATTAAGTTAGTGGCCAAAAAATATACTCACGAAGAAAAGCATTAGATTTGCTTTATCCGATTGTAATTGCAAAAAAAATTCACTTTTTAGTACATGTTAAACTGAAAAGTGAAATTTTTATATTCGTTAATGTTTTATTTAAAATGCTTCATGAAATACAAAACAACCAAGAATGGTTTTTTCTTTCAGTAACATTATCTTGTATATACTCCTCAACCTATGGAATGGTCCCAGATTTGTGCCTACTGTATCTGTTGGGTAACCTGCACAGGACTCAAAAATGATGAAACAATCTCCGAACGAGCATTCTAAATTATTCGATTCGCAAGTTGGGCTGCGAGGTAGATTGAAATCAAAGAAGTCGCACACTTTTGCAGATTAAATTCACTCCGTAGAATCACGTCTGTAGCTAGCTTCGCAGAACGGTAATCATACGAAAGAAACGGAACTACTTCTTGCATGTTTATTCAGGATTTTCGTGTGTGTGTGAATGAACGAGAAGCGGCATCGCCCACACGTTTTTCGATAGTTTGCGTGGGCGACACAAATGCTACCTGACGCTATTTTTAGCTCCATTCAGACATCAAGGAGGTCCTTCGGTATGTGGCGAAAGGCGTGGGCGAAGCATAAACATTTGACGAGTACGGTACGAACGATCTCAAAGGGCAATGGACCTTAAATCACTTTTGAACCTTGCCAGAAACAACGCTTAGCGAAATTAAGTATGCTCTTATAACTGTGTTACAGAGACCTGCTTTCTGTCATTAGTATTTATAAATATAAATAAAACATAATTTTAAATGGATCTTTTCCATGCACTTATCGCACTAAAGGCTAGTTTTTATTTAAATGGAATTTCGATAGAATAAATTGAATTTGAAATTTGAATGACTCCTAGATTTCTGTAAACGATTCTAAGTGACGGTCTTTATCACAATCTAATATTGATACTATAACGCCATGTTTTTAGAATTTCTGAAAATATTTAAAAATCTAATTACATATTATAAGTATAAATACAAGTTATATTTTTATTCGCATTTTTATTTCCAAGAGAAATAGCCTCTGCTATTTTTGGTCACTTGTGCAAAAATATCATGCATGACGTCACTTCCGTCAAATTATCAAACAGACATTTTAATAGGTATAGAAAGCTGCTTTGACGAATTCGAAGTAAGAGTAGAAACACCAAAGTGAAAATTGTCCTGTTGATAGTGATATTCTCCCTGTTATAAAATTTCCTCAAACATCGTTTGCATTCTCCTGCTTTCATCCGTCAATTTTATATTCACAAGGACTGCAATGCTATTATATCTGCTCCTGTACTTGATTTTGATAGAAAACGCCATGATGGAAACTACCATCATGTTAACGAAGAATAGTAGAAACTTTTTAGATAACGTTAGATCTGCTCTTACACCGCCATGTTCGTTTCCTCTAGTTCGTGACCTCCAAATCAAGAAATCATTTTGCATTCTGACTTTTCTCCCTTTACGGTAATTATGCTTACATTATTGAGTTATTATTCAACAATTGTTTACAGTTTTGAATGTGTATATAAAGTCAATATCAACAGTCGCCTGATTACGAACGCGTGATGAAAGGGACTGGGAGGTTTGGAGTCTCCTCTAATGCGTTATCTTACAGCGATTGACAAATACTGTACGCCTACAGATGCGAGACCCTTCGACACTTCTGCGCATGTCAGAAGAAGGACATGCGCCATTTCGATATTAGGGTAATCAATGCCTTTCGTGGGATGAGTGTTTATTATTATACGTCGGAAAATTTGTTTTTCTTTTAAGAAAATTTTAGTTCTTAAAGTGGTAACTATTTTGCTTGTACAACAGTTGAAAAATTTAGGTAAAAAGCATGATTTCACATGTTGGCGACCAATTCGTGGCGACTTTTATTTCTTTCTCCCCTTCAGCATGAATTGACTATTCTTGGCGCATTGCCAGCTCCGGTTCTATGAACTGTGGGCGTACAATGAACATTATTGCAGCGTGGTGTAGCGGAATTTTGACAGACTAGTAGCGATATTTTGTCTTTTCTGGTTGGCAACACTGTCAGTAACCAAATAGAAGAGCAGATTAGCAGTTGTTTATCAGAGCTCGTGATTGTGATTGTGAGAAGCACAAAGAAAATCGTGTAATATTTTTGTGTTTATGTAGGCCTACCACCGTATTTACTCGAATATAACTCGCACTTTTTTCCATCAAAATTAAGCCTAAAAACTCGGGATGCAAGATATATGCAGGGATTTTCGGAAACTAAAGTTTTCAGGAAGAAAACAATGTATGGATATGACATACCCAATACTTATATATTGGGTGACTTACCAATAATCTCCTATTGGCTAATGCTATTTCCGGCCTAGAGAGAAGTTTCTTTGCATCCTAGCCAAATAGCGTCATCTTCTTTCCCATTATTTCAAGCAAAAGTTATCAGTAATCAGGGCTGTTGCCAGATTAGTCGTGCCCTGAAGCAAACAATTAAATATCACTGCTGATGGATTATAAGACAAAAATATAAGAAAATCTCCAATTGCTATTTTGTTTTTATTATAAGAGAAACATCAATGCAAAACAATTACATAATAATATTAATTAAATGTTTGCGCTACGGGATATCGCACAATAAAATTGCTTATAAGCTCTTCTAAATTTAAATTATAAGCTATGTCCACCTCTATCGATATAGTTGCTAGACCAACCAATCTTTCTTGAGTCATTGCTGTTCGCAAATAGTTTTTAATCAGTTCAAGCTTGGAAAAACGTCTTTCCGCACATGCTACCCTAACAGGAATTGTTAACGATATCTTTAGGGCGATAGTTACATTGGGATAAATTTCTACAAGATTTTGGTTTTATATATATATATATATATATATATATATATATATATATATATATATATATATATATATATATATATATATATATATATATATATATATGAGATAAATTTGATGAGGACCACTTTTATCTTGTATTATTTTTCAGGGAATTTTTAATTCTTCAAATAAATCTATTGCATCTACATCAGATGTAAAATATCTTGTTGCCCTAGTACAGCGTCTACCACAATATGGCTGAACGAGCGCCCTTAATTAAGCGGTGCCATGAGGCAGGCTGCCTGTATGCTACACCCTGTCGATGGTACTGCCAGTAATTTACAAGACTCGAGATTCATGAACAATCCTTCACGAATGACTAGTGAGAAGTGAAAGCAAGATGCCAAAACAGACAGCAATGGCAGATTATTAAGACATGTATATGATTGGTGCAGTATTAACAAAAGATCGCGCGACTGAAAGATAAAAGCAAGCCGACAATTGAGTTGAAATGCTAACTCTCTTCAACCAAATTCCATAATATGTGAAAATGCCATAACAACATTGACTATATATATATGTAATCATAGACTTCTACTCGGTTGGTGATACATTTTTAAAAATGACTTAAACCGAGATAACTTAATGAGACTTAACGAGATAACATAAAGTTTAATGAGAATAATACAACTAGTTTCGGCTTATAACAGCCTTCATCAGGTATTCATTAAAGGAAGAGAATAGTAATAAACATTGAAGTATCTAAAAAACTGAGAATTACAGGTAAAAATTGCAACACATAATTGAAACAAAAAACGTTGTATTTTTTAAGTTGTTCTAATTGGCGCGCTATTGTTTATTGCGTGAACGCCAATATTGAATTAAGTTATTCAATATTGGCGTTCACGAGAGCCTGCACGCACACACGCAATAAACAATAGCGCGCCAGTTAGAACAACTTAAAAAATTCAACGTTTTTTGTTTCAATTATGTGTGGCAATATTTACCTGTAATTCCCAGTTTTTTAGATACTTCAATGTTTATTACTATTCTCTTCCTTTAATGAATACCTGATGAAGGCTGTTATAAGCCGAAACTAGTTGTATTATTCTCATTAAACTTTATAAGTTATCTCGGTTTAAGTCATTAAATCTATTTAAAAAAAAAAAAAAAATATATATATATATATATATAGTTTTATGAAGAATTAAATGACACACACACATATATATATGTGTGTGTGTGTGTGTGTGTGTGTGTGTGTGTGTGTGGGAAGACTCACACATAATCTAATTAATAACAATAGTTTTTAGTTAGATACTGTGTTTGTTGGTGCAACGTATGCTTTTGCTTGAGTCTATACAGCATGGTTTCTGTATGAGGGGATATGTGATTCATTAATTATTGTCGTTATTATCCCAGTTGTCTCTAATTGCACTATTTGTTGAGAAATATATTACACAGACTCCTCATACCTCATTCACTGGCATAATAAAAGTACTTGTTTTTCTTGTCTTTGCAGTATAGTGGTTATTAGGAAGGGTGTGTTTACTGCGGGGAGCAAGTTACTATCATCCCGACTTGAACGTGTTTAAGCTTTTTTCATGTGCGAGGTATATGCGAAACTTTTTAATTTCTTTTTTTCGAAAAGTGAAATCAGGGGGGCGCGTTACATGCGAGGGCAAGTTATATTTGAGTAAGTACAGTATTTCAACTATAGATAAATACATTGGTACCTTCTTTAAATGGAAAAATAGCTCGGATGACAGTGATAATACAAAACGAGTTTGTAATGTGTAGTTTCTGAAGAGAAGGAAGTCTGTAACGAATCCACAGAAACACTGAATTCCCATCAGTTGCAATCCGATAATATTAATACGCTGAACGAAAAAGGAACGATTTGCTGACTTGCTGGACACACTCGACCAGTGGATCGCATTCAAAGGTAAATACAATTGGTTATTTTGTAACGACGGTGGTTTGGAGTGTATAATATGTGCAGAGGTACAGACCCTAGGCGCAAGTTTCTTCATATCAGGGTATTCAATTAGTCAGAGTGGATAAATGGATTAATATATATTAAAGGGGAAGGATCTAAACCAGAATAAATAAAATTTAAAAGAAATGTTGCGACAATCTAGCAATAGCCTCACATCTATGATCCTTACTTTAAGGGCCCTAGAGCTTATTCGTTTAGAATTTAACCACTGACTGCTGGAATGACCATATCGTATTTTTTAATGGAATTAAAAATATTCATTTACAACGTGTTGTTCATTCTTACAATATCCCACTTTCTGGGGGGGGAAAACTTTTTGACCACCTCTTTCTTTCCCCGCCTCTGTTGCAAAGGGCCACGAGTTGGACTTCTTAAACCCTCCTGTATGCTACATGAAAACGAACGAATAATTAAATACATTATATTTTGCCTTAAAATTTCCCGGTATTTTTCAGAGAGGTAAATCCGATATATGTATCGGACTTTCAGCAGTGGTGATTACTCACCAAGGTAGAAAATCGTGGTTCGTTTGCTATTTTTAATTTTGTTTTTTTAATCGGCCTTTTGGTGGACGATACTGATAATAATAATAATAACAACAACAACGGGTATATAATCAGTCCCAGATTAAAATGGAAAGATCAACCTGATCTGCAGAGCAGGAACAGGACATAAAAAGCCTAGACCTAAATTAGTTCTGACGACGACGATATAATCAGTCCCAAACAGGAGAGATTGAAGAATATTACAACATATCAGTAGCGCGTATTTGCTAGAGGTTGAGAAAAAAGAAGAAACTTGTTGATATTATTTTTATGCAAGAGATGAACTGCATCTGAGCGTGGAAGGTCATAAGCGTTTGAAGAAGTTGCTATTTTCTGAAGAAGTTGCTGTTTTCTGAGTAAGTTGAAGTATTTGGGAAGGGGAAACTAGAACTGATAAGGTTGAGAGTAAGAGGGAGAAACTTATACAAGGAATGGATTTTAGGTAATCCTTTATAATGGAATAAATTGGAGAACAGATCGGATAAAAATCGGTATGGGGCTATAGTGAATATTGAAACCAGTAGAATATATATGTTGTAAAGGTGGTAACTAAATGGAATCTACAGTTTTTGTATACTAATACAAGCAGCATTCGAAATAAGAGGGAAGAGTTTTTGGCATTAGTCAGTGCAAAGGTTACAGGCATTAGTGAAACTTGGCTGACAGCAGAAGATGTGGTTGTTGGAATTGAATCTGATGGGTAGAGTATTTTCAGGGAGGATAAAGAAGATAGAACGGGGGTGGGAGTACTGCTATTGATAGATGAAGAGCTGTAGTAAAAAAAAAAAAAGGATATCAAGAAGATAGACATGTGAATGGTAGTTAATTTGAGGCAATCTGGTATGAAATAGAACCAAATATACAGTTCGTTGCTGTTATAAGCCAGGGGAGTACAAGGGGCAATGTAGAACAGCGCTTCCTAAACTGTGGGCCGCGGCCCCCTTGGGGGCCGTAGGTTTTGTTGAGGGGGGCCGTGAAATAATGAAAACAAATTTAAAATGTTTTAAGACTAAGTAGATTTTTTTTATTTTAAAAGAAACGTATTTAACTTTTATTATTTATTATTTCTTTTTTGTTATTTTTTATATTTTAATGGAAAAATTCACGCATTGGTGCGGGTTCACAAACTTTGCTTCCTTCGTATTTCGGCGCTTAATGAATATTAGTAAATATTGCTTATTGATATGTTTCATTTCAAATCAGTGGTTAATTGTATTTACTTCGAATGCTCTCCAAGGAAGCTCCAAATCTTCCTGTCCCTTTCATCACACGTTCCTAATCAGGGACTGTTGATATTGACTTTATATACATATCAAAACTTGTTTTATATTATCACTGTCATCCGAGTTAGTTTTCTGTCACCAATAAAAGTTTCGCATATACTTCACACATGAAAAAAAGCTTAAACATATTCATGTGGGGAGATAGTAACTCCCTTGCAGTGGTAAACAACACCCCTCTCTTACAGCCACTATACTGCAGAGGCAATAAAAACAAGTACTTTTATTATGCTAGTGAATTAGGTATGAGGAGTCTGTGTAATATATTTCTCAACAAATAGTGCAATTAGAGACAACTGGGATAAAAACACACTAATTAATGAATCACATGTCCCCTCATACAGAAACTATGCTGTATATATAGACAGAAACAAAACCATATGTTGCACGGGCAAACACAATATTTAACTGAAAACTATTGTTATTAATTAGATGTGTGTGAGTTCGATTTCCCAAGGCAGCAATAAAATTCAACCGAACGTGTTAAAATTCGTAAAAGTGTTAAAACTAAGTAATATATATATAATGAATGTTATGGCAGTTTCACATATGGAATTCGGTTGAAGAGAGTTAGCATTTCAACTCAATTGTCAGCTATGCTTTTATCTTTCGGTTGCGCGATCTTTTGTTAATACCGCACCAATCATATGCACGTTTTAATAACCTGCCTTTGCTGTCTGTTTCGCGTTAGGCTTAATTACCGTAAAGGGAGAAAAGTCATAAAAGAGAAAAATGTTCCTGGTCCGAGGATTCCTTTATTCAGGTAATATTCACTAATTTCATGTTGTCAGTTTGTGGTTTGCCAGTATCGGTAAGTGGTGATATTATTTGATGTGTTCTACATTAAAAAATTTAACCCTGAGATGGATAAGTGGCTGATAAAAAATAAAAAAAAATCCCGCGAACAATCAGAAGAAGCAGAAACAAACTCATAAATAGGACTATTTCATATTTTACCAGAACAGCCTGCATCGTCTTCAGAACCAAACGGTAAGAGGCAAAACATGTAATACATGCATTTGATTTTTGCAATATTCGCTGTGTATGTTTTGTATTGAATATAAATACAATAAATATTATAATAAGATATCTCTCTATTACGATTTTTTTTCGAGGGGGGGGCGTGAAATATTTTAATTTTGCAAAGGGGGCCCTGACATCCAGAAGTTTGGGAAGCACTGATGTAGAAGACATGCATCAGCAAATCAGCGCAGTGAGTGCAGGGCGAGTAATTATTATGGGGGATTTTAACTACGGTGATATCGGGGGGAAAGATCACGTATAGCAAAAGGGAAAGAATTCATACACCTTCTAAGAGATAATTACTTGAAACAGCATATAGCTGAAGGGACTCGTGGTGTGTGAGAGTGTTGCATCTGGTCATTGATTCAGAAGACCTGTGCATAAGTAAGATGTCCACGTTACCTCCGATTGATGAGAGTGAACATGTTTTATTGACTTGGGGGGGGGTTGCAAAATTTGTGGATTTCTCTCTTACGAAGAGGTATGTACTAAACTACAAGGTAGATAATTATAACAAGCTTCGGAAACAGCTTACAGCCGTCCCATGACATAAGAAATTGCAGGGGAAAGAAGTTAGCAGTCATGGGATATAATCAACGGGTATCTAAAGGAAGCAATTTCGGAATGTATTCTCATCTCAAGAAGATAAGGCAGGCGTTAGATGGATGAGTAGTAGTATTAGGCATGATCAGCAAAAAAAGAAAATGTTATGGAGGATTTACAAGGAATAATAATACCCTAATAATAATAATAATAATAATAATAATAATAATACTTATTATTAAATAGCTGAAGCCGTAATCCCTGTGGAATACTATGTGAACAGGGCTGCTTCATGCATTCTTTTATTTCTTTCCAGAAATAACAAATACTGATTAATGTATCTAATTAGTTTAAAGTGTTTTTTAGTGGGCCTTATTACCCGATTCTATTTTTTTTTTTTTTACTTTAATCAGTACATGTAAACGATTAAATATAGTACTGCAACCAACAGACTTTTTATTTAACCTGTTTCGATCCTTTACACATTTAAAAACCATTCTACATAGATAAATACTACTTATCTTAGAAGTGCTATTTCAAAAGACTGCAAAATAGCATCTGGTGCCTTCACGGTTTCATTCTTCAGCTAACAATTGCTTGACTCCAAATCCAAGTCTTATTTATCATCTGCTTTTCTCTACGAAAATATATCCAACGGGGTATTTAGTGTATGTCATACTCGTCTAGACAGTGGTCTCATCGTGAGTCAGAATGTTGCAACATTCTGACGTCAGTTAAAATGCCAACTTTCTACTTCAATACCTTTACTATTAAAAATATTCCTATTAAATGTATAAACACAGCATGCGATACCATATATAAACATTAAAACATATTTAATACATTATTATGTACACGAGTGTTTTATTTATGTTTAAATTAAATATATAAACATGCAGAATGAAATACGATATTCTATGAAATATATAAGCATATAACGCACGTAAAAAAAAAAATGATATAAAAAAAAAAAATAGGAACCATGCAAAGAAAAGAACGAGTACAGTTATATATCTACATACAATAAGACCCATTCCAGTGTAATCAATGCCAGTGTCTATTTGGTTGCCAATATCATAGATCGATAACGGTACCCTTGGATGCGTCAAAGTATAAATTCAGGAATTTAAATTTCGATTATTTACATATCAGTGTCAATAGGTGGCTTCCCATATATTTCTTACCATCTACTATTACTACTGATAATTTTAAAGACAATTATTATTTTCCGTGATAATTGTCATTTCATATTCGCAACATACCCGAGAGTGAATAAATAACAAAAAATAAAATTAACCCTAACTTAAAGATATTATTAAAAATAGCAGCAGTACTGCCTCTGGGTACAGCCAAAGACGTAGCGCAACCAAATCGATACGGCAAGGCTACAATGATTTTGCAGATTCTTGGAATTCCACTAGCGTTGTCATGGAAACGTGTCAAATGTGGGACAAGACTGGTTACGGGTATAGCAGACTAGCAGCGACATTCACGGAGATGCCAGAATAAGGCAGTTACCGTTTTTGCCCATATTTTTTGTGACGTTTAGCCAACATAATTCTTTAAATTGCGATTTTTTTTTATAAACAGCTATTCGTATCTAAAGACAAGTAAAAGAGAACATTTCATATTGTCTCAAAGCGCTATCTAGTGTTAAAATTATTAAAACCAATATTTAATTAAATTGGAACAGCATTTTTATACATTTAAATTTTATTATTATTATTATTATTATTATTATTATTATTATTATTATTATTTGTCTTTGCCTCAGCTTCGTTTTATTACGTTTCCTACCCCCTCCCCCTCCCACCACCACCACAGAAGTCGACAAAACTCGATCATACTAAAGGGCATTGTCGATAACCAAGTAAAAAATACAGACTGGAACTCCCTACTTAAAATAAATGATCCTGTAACATTATACGAGAATTTTCAACTAAAGTTCACATAAATATACAAAAAAGCAACAAAACCTACACAAACGAGGCGACAAACGGACAACAATCCATGGATAAATGACGACATACTAAATACTATTACTGAAAAAGAAAATCTATGGAAAAAACTTAAAAAGTCACCCAGTAACACACATTTACAAACCTTATACAAAAACACAAGAAATAAACTAACAACAAAAATTCGTAGGGCAAAAAGACGCTACTACTTCCAAAAATTCATGGAATATAACGATAACATTAAGCAAACATGGACTACACTCAACGAATTAGTAACCCGAAAAAAGAAAACTTCAGCACAAGATTTTATTGCAAAAGGCTTCGGTCAGGACACAAACCAAGAGGAACTAGCAGACTCATTCAACCATCATGCTTTCACAAACAACATCACACAACTCAAAAAAGACAAACTACCAACGATCAACAAAAAACTACCAACACAAAGCCAACAACAAACGATGTATTTTCCACCCATAACAAAACAGGAACTGAAAGAAGCACTCCTAAAACTGAAACCAAAGACCACTCCAGGAATAGACAAAATAAGACTCACAGACCTTATAAACACACTTTGAACAAATAAATCCAATACTTTTGAAACTCGTGAACATAATATTCGACACAGGCATTATTCCACAACAACTAAAAACTGCAGTAATTACGCCAATATACAAACACGGCAAAAGAAACGATATTCAGAACTACAGACCAATAGCTACACTACCAGTCATCTCAAAAATTCTAATGAAAAAATAACACACACCAGACTACAGAACTATTTACAGAAGTACAACATCATATCACAAAACCAATACGGCTTTCAGAAAACAAAAAGCACCATTACTTTATTAGAAGACATCGCCGACACAATAAACAAAGCTCTCGACAAAAACAAGTACGCCGTCCTTATACTGCTGGACCTAACCAAAGCATTTGACACACTTGAACATGACATACTACTCACCAAACTATACTCAATAGGTATAAGAGGAACACTGCATACATGGTTCAAGAACTACCTCTCAAACAGAACACAAGTAACAAAAATAGGTACATGTCACAGTCGGAGTATACAAATAAAACACGGTGTACCTCAAGGTGCCATATTATCACCCACTCTATTCAACATATACATTAACGATGTTCATAACATATCCATAAGAAGTCAAATATTTCAATACGCAGATGACACTGCACTACTAGCAATCCACACAGACATTAACACAGCTCTCTGCAAAGCACAACAAGACCTAAACGAAATCACAACATACTTCCACCAAAACGCAATTCTAATCAACGGCACCAAAACACAGATGTTGATAATACACAGCCCAAGAATCACACGCACCGCATCACTATCGATTCATTGTCACACATACCGCTGCATTAACAACAAAAATACCTGCCAATGTTCCGAAATCAAACCTGTAACACACGCAAAATACCTCGGTCTCTATATAGATTCCCACCTTAAATGGACAAAACATATAGAATACCTACACACCAAACTCCGGATCATCGCAGCAAAACTCTTCCAAGTTAAAGACATTATTCCACCCAACATAAAAAAACTCCTATATCACGGTATCTGCGAATCCCTACTCAGATACGGAATAACAGTCTATACAAATACATCAAACAGCCACCTAACAAAATTAGAAACACTACACAGGAAAATCGTGTCAACAGTGATCTGGACACCTTACACGCAACAACCAATATCCGACAAGCACATGGCGATACACAGAATTCTGAGCATTAAAAACCTGAAACACTACATGACATTAACAAGGAATTACTTCAACATCATCTATCGAAATAACAGAGACACATATCGTATAACACGACCTACAACAACTCTCTACATCCCCACACTCTTCAACAACTCATACGGTTCTTTTGTGAGATCACATCAGATACAAACGCAACTCAACAACCTACTAAGAAAGTTAAAACACGTAGATAACTACAGAACATTAAAAAACGAACTCTGGAAAATATACCAACAAAGTTAAGAAACCATTAACACTAATATACACATCACAAATCACTAGCATCCAATGCCTACATCCCATACATAAACAGTAGCAACAACACAAATAGTGAAGGCTAAATCCCACTCTCTTCATAAAAGCTAACCGAAGCTTCAAAGTAGGTGGGATTAACTTGCCTCACTCATCTACAAGCTAGCCTTATAAGCAAATGCAGAAATTTGTATGTATAATCATTCTTTCTCAAACTTAAAAAAAAAATAAAAATAAAAAATAAATAAATAAAATAAAAATAAAATAAAAAAATAAAAAATTATACAAAAAATTCTGTATAATCTTCATTGTTAAAGAAGAACCTGTGTTGTAAATACATAATATAAAGGCAAAAAAGTATTATTAAAAATTTTAATTGAAATCCAATGTAGGAATTGCAGCACTTAGTGCTGAACTCTGTAAATTATAAGATGCAAAGTCACACAAGATGTTTATTGTATGTATAAATATTTTAGAAATCAATAAATATATTATTATTAAAAAAATTATTATTATTATTATTATTACATTAACTCTCAGGCTTACGGAAAATCTCTCTTGCCTGTAACATATCTGTCATACTGAAGCTTAAACTCATTCACACTGAGCATTCATAACATACTTAGGAAAGCATTCCACTCTCCACGTAAAAAAAAAAAAAAAAAAAAAAAAAACTTCTCATCCTCTTATTCGTCACTGCCTTTCCAGGGATGGCCTCCAATTCTCGCTCCTTCCTTATTTCCCCATAATCTGAAAACTCACTCTCATATCCATCCAGTAAATATCTCTCAAGAGCTTAAACGCCTAGTTCATATCACCCATTCGCCTTATATCAGCCAAATAGCAGAACGGTGGCAAGCAATATCGCTTGCTGTTCATTACAAAGTAAAAAAAAACGTTTTATACTTTTTAATACATGTTTTATAAACTTGTGAATAGGCAACTGGGTATCATGAGTAAAGTAAATGAGAGAGTGGAAATTCGACGCAAGTAGGGGAAACGGGGGGGAGTCAGATTAGACCAGGAGACACTCTATGAAAAGTGTGGATGATGGATTCTGAAATGAATGCGTGAGTGGGCAAAAAAAAAAAGGCATCCAGATTGCTTGGGATGGGAAGGTAATGTGTGCGCGAGAAAAGTTGTAGAATTCATGGTAATATAGAAGGGACTCGGAAAGATATTAAGGAGTCACATTTGAAAAGTGACGTTCGTAGGACTTGTAGAACCAAAAATGATTTGTTATGTTTGTTTACTGATGCCAGAAGCATTCGAAATAAGAGGAATGAAATTATTGCATTGATTGAGTTTATTCGATCCAAAATTGTTGATATAAGCTAGAGGTGGTTAGGTGAGGATGACATCATGACAGGAATAGAGGTGGACGGATATGATATTTTGCATGAGTACAGAAAGGGATGAGGAGTACTGCTGATGGTAGCAAATGAGTTGTGCCCATCTAAGTTTGATTTGCATGGGACAAATAGTGACAGTGGTTTTGAGGAAATATGTGAGGCAGAGGTGAACAGGATGAAATAATGAGTTTGGCTATAGACCTGGTGATATGGAGGGTAATGAGAAGGAAATGTATAAGCAAGTTAGCCTGGTTTAGCAAGAAACACGTGATCATTACAGGTGGCATTAATTATAGTTATATAGATTGGAATGAAGAAACTGAATCTTTGGGTAAAGAGAATGAATTTCAGAAGTTTTTGAGAGATAGTAAGGCAATTAGTAACAGACGGTACATGAAGATGAAGGATTTTATATTTGATCATCTCATCAAATAATATTATTATAAATGAGTGTCAAATCTTCTACCAGTTGGTGAGAGTGACCATGAGGTGATCACTTGCAGGGTGGCGAGACATTTGAGGACTTGTTAGAAAGGGATCTATTTGGAATTATAAGGCTGGTAATTATGAAAAGCTCAGGATATAGCTTGCAGTAAAATTTCTAATTTGGAATGAGGAACTGGATAGAAAGGATATAAATGCTGCTTGTGCCCTACTCAAGAACTATCTGTTGGACGCAATATCAGAATGTATTTCAAAGATCAAGAGATCACATAGAGCAGGCGTGAAATGCATGAATGAAAGGTAAGGTATGCAATTTGGAAAAAGGAGGTATCATGGAAGAAGCACAAGATGAGTGGTCATAACCAGTTGTATGAGGAGTTCAAAAATCAAGCGAGGAAGATCACTTGCTTGATAAGGCTAGCAAAAATGCAGTATGGGTAGCAGTTAGTTAATGAGGCTAAAAAAAAATCCTAGAGAATTTTTTGATATGTGACCAGTAGAAGAAAGAATGATTATGTAAGGATGACATTAATTAGTGCAATGATAACCGCTGCATAGGATATTCTTGAAGTATTTAATGAGCGATTCATAAAGATATTTTATTCTTATGAACGTGATATCATACTCAATTTGAATACAGTGGGAAGGAAAGAAGGAGAAGGAGGAACTCTTAGTTAATGACCGTGAATAAACTCGATGTTAATAATGCTAAAGGACATTTCACTACATGTTTGAGGGAATGTTCTGTGGAGATAGCAATACGAGTCTTGCTGCACTTTTTAACATGAGTCTTGCACTAGGCGAATTTCCAAAGGAGTAGAAAGAGAGCAAAATTGTTCATATTCATAAGAGAGGTGATAAGATTAAGCCTTTGAATTATAGACTAGTCTGTGTGGCTGGAGATATGTGTGGAGAAGGGGATATGATCGAGTTATATTTAAGGGGTTATTACTAGATTAATGTAGAAGTTTTGCATAGAATGGGTGAAAATAGAGAGAGAGAGAGAGAGAGAGAGAGAGAGAGAGAACAAGAGGTCATCCCTGGAAGTATAAGGAGAGTGTGAGTAAGGGGATGGGGATCAGTTTTTTTGCATGGAGAGTGGTGTGATTAGAATGTATTGCCCGAGAGTGTGGTGAGTGCGGAGACAGTGTACATATTTAAGGCACAGTATGATAAGCTATGTGTGTCAATAATAATAATAATAATAATAACAGATGCCAAATGCCACTCAAATGGGTAATTTTTTTCACTAAATGTCGATCTCCAAATATAGGAATTTTGACCCTTTTTCCAAGAATGTTAGTCAATTCATATAGTGAAGTGCCACCTGCTGGTTTTTTCCCTCAAGTAACGTTTTAACTCTCCAAATGTGCTCTATTGTATTCTTGGGATGGTAAGTACTTATAGTCTAAAGCTTCCAAGCCCAGCAAAATCAGGATAATCGTTTTTTGCCAGATAGAAACCAAGAGTCCAAGTAATCCAATTTACCTGATATCACACCTGCTGACCTGCAAGATGTTTCTTTGTGATATTTCTATGTAAAAATTGTTGATATTACGAGGATAAATCGGTCGCTATTTAAAACAGAAAGAAGGTTGGATATCAATGAATACCAAGGACAAAATATATGGGATCTTAAGCAAATGATCAGGTCATAAAAGTCACCAAAACAAAACAAGGAAAAAAAATATTTATAATTGAGATATGAGAATGTCTCATATCTCAATTATAAATATATAATATGAGATATGAGATATGAGATATAGGAAATGGCATATCTCAATCATAAAAAAATATTTATAATTGAGATATGCCATTAGAATTATGAGGGGGGCCTGGAAAATTCTGATAAACACCTAGAACAAAGCTACTGATAAAACCACGAGAAAGAACATACTACTAGTAGTTATGAAAGTAACTTATGTTCTTATATTCTTATATCCTCGTATTCTCTTTCTTGTGGTTATATCAGTTGCTTAATATCATTTTTGTTCTAGGTTTTTATCAGAACCCCCCCCCCCCCTCGTATGTTCCAGATGGAGAGGACTATATCCAAAGGAAGGCAGAGATTGAAACAACACTTTAATGAGATAGTCAATGTAGAAAATAATATAACTGATGTAATAAGTACAATAATGGAAAAGCCCTATAAGTAGTATAGATTTAAATATTATATGGGAACGAATATCTAACATAAACTAATGAATGTTATAGAAAATATGAAGAATGGAAAAACAAGTGGTGATGAAGAGCATAACAATAGATATGCTTAAGATGCTGATGAACTAAAAGTATTAAGAATTTAGAATTTTATTTAAAAGAAAATATAAGGTGCTGGAGAGTGGAAAGATTTTCAACAACCGAAGGAAGAAATCATAACCATAACACCAAAGAAACGGAAATACTGAAGTCGTTGAATTTGGGATTATCCTGCTATTGGATCTCTTCTCCAAATTCAACTATTGTAACCGTGAACGTTACCAGAGACGTGAAAAATAACCTATTCGAAGGTGGTGAAGAAATGTATTGTCGTCATTCTCCCTCAATAACAGTTCCTATTAGATTTGTCATTTGCTTGTAGCTGCACCATCTTATTCATCATTCTTCTGTGTTCAACATCATGTACAGTAGATACTGTAATAACATTGTCCAATGGTTCAATATCCGTAGAACTGTGTATAAAGTTCTGAAGCTCTTCAAGTCAATTTATATATATACTCCGGTATTTGTTTTTACAACTTCCATCTTTACTCAATTTGGGATTGATTTTTTTTACTTTACTTAACGCTTCGGATTTGGCAGATTGTGTCTTGTCAACTACCTCCTCGAATAAAACTGGTGGACGATAACAGCCAACTTCGAATTGTAATTATAGCAGGTCAAATTTTGATTATTGTAATAACAGTATTCAGTGACTAGCAACAGTACTTAACCTGAATGTCATCGCTAGTGGCGGATTTAGGCACAGGCGGTGGAGGCGTCCGCCTCGGGCCCCGCAAGGCTAGGTGCCCCCGGCCCGCACTATATATATATATATTTAGTAAAAATTTGAAAAACATATTCCATTTTGTTTCAATTTTGTTTTAATTCTTGGAACTACTATCTGTACTGTTGTTTAATTGTAACTATATAATAAAATAAATTCTATTTTCATTTTCGTTTTCCAAATCGACCGTTTCAAATAAAGGCGGTATAAACGGTTAAGGAACCAATGAAATTCTTGTAATCTTCAGTATCCTTTATCCTTTGTTGTGGTTCGGTTGTTTTAATTGTAATTATAAAATAATTGTTTTGAATATATATGCATATTTAGTATTTTAGCCATGAAACGAACGTACTTGTCCAGGGCAGAAAAAAAGAAAACGATGAAAGGAAAAAAGAAAAATTATCGCTCTCTCAAAAAAAAAACTCCTTGGAGGTTTTTTTTGACTTCATCTAAATTTCGGAGCAACGTCGATCGTCCACCAACACGTGATGAACGAAACGAAAAAGAAGAAGATAGTCTAAAAAAATGATAACATAATAGAAAAAACGCTGAACGAAATGAAGAAAATTCTGCGAAGGAAGAAGAAGGTGCCAAATATGACGAAACAAACGACAATGCTGAACATGAACGAGATGTGCAAGACACAGAGGAAAATGCCGAAGAAAAAGAACAAGATGCTGATGCAGATCAACATAAACAACCAGAGACTCCGATAATTTTCCAAAAGATATCACTTTATGGCCGTGCAAAATATCGGAGAAAATGGTAAATTACTTTATAAATAATAAACTGTGAGATATCGCAGACATAACATCTTTAAAAGTTGAATATAATGACAGAAATCAGACGTACTACAGAAATATTTCGTGTTCATTTTTACTGTGAAAAAGCAAATGGCACAAAAGAATATCGAGAATGGTTTATTTTTTCAGAAAGTAGCAAAATGATTTACTGCTATGTTTGCAAACTTTTTACACGTTCTATTACTAAATTTAGTACAGGATACAATGATTGGAAAAATCTTTAACGCGCATTGAAAGAACATATTTCCTCAATGTTGATTTAAAAAAAAAAAGATTGTCGATAATTGGACGTATGATTCTCATTTGATTAATCAGATTAATATTGAACAAAAATATTGGCGAGATGTTTTAAAAAGAATTGTAGCCACAGTAAAGTTGTTAGCAAGTTTGGGTTTAGGATTTCGGGAGGCACGGAGAAGATGAAAGTGCTGGTGGTGTTAGCAAAAGAGGACATTTTATAACTTATATAGAATATTTATCACAGTTTGATGAGTTTATTAAAAATCATTTAACAAGATATGATAATATCGGAAGCGGGAAGGTTAATTACTTATCTCATACGATATGTGATGAATTTATTGCTTTAATGGGGACTGAAGTAAAGGAGAAATTAATTTTGGAAGTTAGAGAAGCTCTGTCTTCACGTCATATCTTCGAAGTCATCACGAGCTGATGTCGTATCTGCTTTGCGATTAAATTATAAACATATTAAAACTTTCCTTATTAAAATAGACGAAAATGAACTTGATAAACCAGATAATAGATTGCAAGCCAAAACATTGTCAAAATATTTCGATTAATACGAAATTGCAGTGTTAATAATATTATGGGATAGATTATTGCAAAGAATAAATAACACAAATCTTTCGCTTCAAGAAGTTCAAACACATTTGTTGCAATGTGCAAAACTGTTAAAATCTTTGCATAATTTTACAATGGATGTACGAAATGATTTTGAAACCATAGAACGACAAGCAAATCTATTAACTGATGAAATAAATTATGAAATAAACCGGATTAAGAAACAAAAAAGACATTTTGATGAATTAAATACAGCATCAAATAACACGAACGAGACAATTCTAACAGGTCGCAAATTGTTCATCGTAGAAACTCATAATAAATATGATTTGTGATAGACTGAGTACCGAAATTTCTACCAAAATTAATATGTATTCTAATGTTAAGTCATTTTCAATTATTTTTTGATCACGATATGAGTAAAGACGACATAAACGATTGCATTTCTAAATTGGGAAATATATATAAGAATGATATTGAAATTAGCTATTTCAATGACGAAGTACATAATTCCTTAAAATACATAAAAGAAGAAAAAAATCACATGTCCATTTGGAAAAGTTGCAATCAACTTTTCCATTATAGACATATCTCCAGCTATTGAAATTCAACATTATCATCAGAAATTACTTCTGAAACAGATATGGCTTTGCATTCACTTATTTTTGCATGTATTAAGCAAAAATTCTGTACACAAATGCTGTGTCAGCCCCTCACAAGGACCATGGCAAACCATAGTTCACTCAATTTGTTCAACACTAAGATGTAAGATACCTTAAACAGCGAAGCAAAGGAATCGAAAATCTAATGCTACAGAAAGTCAATATTCACAAGGGTCCCCTTCAATATTCCCATGTTCAATTCTGCGGAACAATAGAACATCTCAGTTAATATTTCCATGCAAAATTTTAGCTACTAATGCCAACTGCAAGTATCCAAAAGAAAGGGGGGAAAAACCCACCGAAAATATAAAATTTTGTCGGTTATAGAGCTTTGAAGCAGCACACTCGTCACACACGGTAATTCAAAAGCGACGAGTTATTTGTATTCTTCAAAGGTGAAAGAAGACTAGCGTTCCTTTGGTGTGAGCACTTAATTTTATGAAATTAAATTTCCTTCATTTTTTAAACTTTAAATGTATCTACATGAGCTTCTTAAAAAATAATATGTCAGATCTATACCACAACACGTGCAATGAATAAGAAATAACGACACGGTATTTAATTATTTATTTTAGTCATTGACTACATAGATTACAGAAATTCATGTTGATTTTTTTTTTGTAAATTACAATAAATTTTTTTAATAAACCATTCTGAACCAAATATGAAACTCCAATAGAAAAACGAAATAATTGTCCAATGATTATTTGATGAAAAATATGATGAAAAATATCATCATATCAAATTGTTTTGTCAATAAAAACAGAAATTGTAACCAGGGAAAGAAACTAAACAAAACAAAAACAAACAAACAAAACAAGAATATTTCATCAATTATTCTTCAACCTAAGACTTAATGTGGGCTGGGTTAGCCTAGTTTTGCGCTTCGCAACCATATGCCTGTGGAAGGAGTGTCCTAGTTTCGATTCCCGTCGACGACGTGAGGAGCTTAAGGATCTTCCTCAGCCATAGCCAAGTTAGCCAGTCTTGGGAATGAACAGTAGGGTTTTTTTCCCAGTTTATCTGGGGGGTTTTCATCACGCAAGCAGGCAAACCGGCCCCGTCAACAAACACGGATTACAGTCATCAACACTATCCTTAGGGAAGCGCTTCCCAAACTGTGGGTCGTTAGTTTTGTTGAGGGGAGCATCAAATAATTAAAACAAATTTAAAATGTTTTAAGACTGAGTGTGCCATGTCAAATGTGTATGTAAGATGCTAAAAATGTAATATTTGCATTTGATTTTTGCAATATTCGCTGTGTATGTTTAGTATTGAATACAATAAATATTATAATAATATATGTCTGTATTACGATTTATATATATATATATATATATGAAGAATTAAATGACTAGAACCGAGATTTAAATAAAAAGGTTTTAATATAAACACACAACTAGTTTCGGCCTGTAACAGCCTTCTTCAGGTGACATTATAATAGAAAAAACACTAAACATTGAGGGTTAAAAGACTATGAACAACACAGACAGTCTTTATACATAATTAGCATGAAAACATTGTAGTTGTATTTGAAGCTGTTCTTTCGTTTGTTGCATTGTTGGGAGAGTGCGTGCTTGCTGCATCACGTGAACGCCAGTACATGATTACAGCTGAATGACTATCTGGGAGGTTGTAGCTTAAGTTGTTATTTAGATGAACAGGATTGAAGATTTCTCCAGCTTCCACGATTTTTCTCTCTAGTTCGTCACTGCAACGGAAGATGTTAGTAGATTTTTATCAGCAGACTTTGTGACTTTGGTTATCATCATTAGGATAAGTCGAGAAAAGGATATGACTTGATAATGCACTCGCTCGCTGTCTCTTGTAAGTAACGTCTCTCATGTGTTCTTCCATACGCATTTCGACAGATTTGTCTGTCTGCCCGAAATAAGGAATATCGCAGTCACATAATATTTTATATACACCAGGGTATTTGAGTTGATGATGACAAGGTTTTGGGTGGCTAATTAAGGAACGGATCTTTGGAATAACGGATTATTTCGGGCAGACAGACAAATCTGTCGAAATGCGTATGGAAGAACACATGAGAGACATTACTTACAAGAGACAGCGAGCGAGTGCATTATCAAGTCATATCCTTTTCTCGGCTAATCCTAATGATGATAACCAAAGTCACAAAGTCTGCTGGGAAAAATCTACTAACATCTTCCGTTGCAGTGACGAAATAGAGAGAAAAATTGTGGAATCTAGAGAAATCATCTTCAATCCTGTTCATCTAAATAACAACTTAAACTACAACCTCCCAGATAGTCATTCAGCTGTAATCATGTACTGGCGTTCACGTGATGCAGCAAGCAGGCACTCTCCCAACAATGCAACAAACGAAAGAACAGCTTCAAATACAACTACAACGTTTTCACGCTAATTATGTATAAAGACTGTCTGTGTTGTTCATAGTCTTTTAACCCTCAATGTTTAGTGTTTTTTCTTTTATAATGTCACCTGAAGAAGGCTGTTACAGGCAGAAACTAGTAGTGTGTTTATATTAAAACCTTTTTACTTAAATCTCGGTTCTAGTCATTTAATTCTTCATAAAACTATGTATGTTAACCGAGTCAATGATCATTCTGTCATATATATATATATTCAAACTTTATTTTATATATATAACAAATATTTATATATAACATTAATAAATATAATATATATATATATATATATATATTAATTATATATATATAATATATATAACATTAACAAAAAAAAATATATATATATATTTGTTATATATATATACTAATGCTTCATGAAGAGGAACACTTTTCGGCGCATAAACATCATATTCACGTTAATAACCCGGGTATACGGTCACAAATACTGACACATGTGAGCCCTTATGATTATTGTCGCATGAGGTTGGAACTTATGTATAAAAAAGTAAAACGAGTTATTTCAGTCTTTCTTTGGTTCAATTGGGAAAAATAATAATTTCCCAAGTGATTACTTTTTTCCGATTTCTGTGCGTATTCTATGGCTGTTTTAAAAATCGCATCAAAATTCCAATTATCCTAGTCTCACTCTAGTATTTGCCAATGCTAATCTAATCTCACTACGAAGCGTTTTGTGCTTCTCACATAAACGGCGCGCTTGAAGCGTAGCTATTGTTCATTTGACCTTTATGCTTTCCATATTTAAAATTATATGAATTGATAAATTAAAGTATTAAAAGTTATCCTACAAAAAACGTACATATCTAAAATCTGGTATCTATTAAACTTTGAGGTTATTTAAATTTTCGTTTTAGTCGGGCGATTTTAATAGCAAAATTAGAAATTTATGTCTGTAGTATAATTGTTAGGATAATTAGTGATACAGCTATATCAAACACGGTCACGAAACGAAACATATTAAGACTGTGTAATTCATTTCAGTGCCCATGGGAGTCTCCACCAGACTGCGTATTGATATTGACAATGGAAATTACCTGAATAATTTAAGGCGACTGTAGTTCTGGCATTAACTGCATCCTTTCACACTTACAGAAATTATTCAGAAGTATATTAACATTAAAAAAAAAAAAAGAAAAAAATTTAAAAATTTATATAAATAAAATCTGAGTTATAACTTGTCGGAAAACTTAATAGAAGCACAAGTCATTGTTTTCTTAAAGAATATGATGTTTATTTATTTATTTATTTTACATTTATTTTAAAATTCAAACTTTATTTTATCTTAACATTTTACTTATTTCTGTACACAAAGAATTAAAGCGTTTATCGTGTGGTTTTCACAGTTTAGCATTCTTGGATCGCAGTTTGTGTTTGTTTAAATAATTATGCCCAAGAAAGTGATAAAAAAAAAATCACAAGTCCTTTCCTGCTCCTTCATCTGTTATCGTGCATGTTGATTGCTTGTTAACTCCTCACTTTCGTTCACCACAGTAATGCATTATGGATAGGCTGCTTAACTTGGGGTGTTAGCTGCGCAGATAATTGAGAAGAATGTGACATGCAACCTTTGGATGGAAAAGACTTGGAGTGGAATCGATTGTTATTGCTGACATGAGGAACTCAAATAATAATAAAAAAAAGCTTTTTCAACTGACAGTGAGTTAAGTGGTATCATAAGATGTGTGTGTGGAGGGGGGGGGGTTCTCCTCTAGTACAACTCAGTTTTTCCATCCCCACAAAAGACAACTCGATTCGAGAACATAAACGTGATCAAGAACATCTCCCTTAAACATCCAATGCAGTTATTTCAGCCAATGGAGCTGAAATAGTTTACCTACTCGCGTCACAATACCTTACATTGCAGTAAATATTTCAGTTAATTTCAGATTATTCAGTCCATTCTTCAATACACCATACCATCAATTCCCTAACACTCATTCTAATATTTCATTAACCTTGATATCAGAAAATTAGTTTTTTTCTCCTTCTTCCTCCCGATTTTTAGCACTCATTTCTAAATCAATATATTCGTCCGCTAATCCACTTGATACACATGTTTCTACAGAGATTGCAAAGAAATGTTCTGAATCTTGAACCTAGGTTTTGAAGAATACCCAACTCTCTGTATCTTAACTATTTGTAGAATTGCAGCCGCAGCCGAATCGATGCTTTTCTCTGTACATTCTCTTCGAATTGTATATGAACATGCAATTGCATGGAAGCTTTCGATATCGACTGCCGATAACCTCGATATAACCAACAATACTCGATTCTGAACCTACAAAATTGAATCTTAAGGCACTGATTTCCTCTGCAATTTTGCTTGTCGTCAAGCTGGGTTAAATGAATATTTCCCTTTTCTACACAACACCGAAATAACAAATCGTATTATACGTTCTCCTTTTATATCCAAAATGACAATTGTGGTTTCAAACACAGTTTCCTATTATTAATCCTCGTCCCGTTCGCGCTACAGTTGTAATAAAGATGTTTTAAAAATTGACCTTTCCTGGGTGGATTTATATTAAAAATAAACACCTATCAAAGATCGTTATTTTATGTTACCCAAACCGTAATGTCGTTAGTTTTCATAAATTTTATTTCCTAGTTTGATTCAATGGTTAGTTGTTCGTTTCTTTATTTCCTGTTCCAACATTGTACGCAATATATTTCACGTTTTTAGAAACTCTCAACCAGCAAAGTCTGTAGTAGAAGTTCATGCGTTACGCGTCCATCTATTTAAAGACTTTATTAATAGATTTTGATAAAATGTATTATAGCGATTGCTAACTAAAATATATTCCCTAGTTTTGATGTTCATTTTACATTGTGTGTGCGCGTGTGTGAGTCACGCAAACCTATTTCAGCAGCTGGATAAACATGTCGTCTGCTTAAAATTACATATTTTGTGTGTATAATTTTAGGATTTATTCACTAACATTCGCATATTATGGAAACCATATTCTCTATTCTCTAGACCAGTGATTAATATAGTGAACAGCTGTTTAGTATAAAATATCTTTTTAAGGAAAAAAAAACTCGTTAATATTTGATCTGAATATCTGCAGGTTACACTTTTTAGAAAAAATACACATGAAGGACTTCTAAGAGAACGAAAGTAACGGAAATGACTTGAATGGATAGAAAAATTAATTACGATGGTTATGAAATACACTCGAAGTGACTTCTGTTACTTTCGTTCTATGTCAAATGCCAATTCGGATTGTTATTCATTATTTTTTTCTCGATGCATCTGTTACATTGAAATTAAAACTTTTAGTCAAAGTCTAATTAAACACCCCTTTAGGTAAAACTCCTCGTCAGAGAAAGCTCGAGAATTTAAATGCGCAAGTATACCTCAAATAATACTTTTCGAATATATTAAATTTGCAAAATATTCCGTAGAATAAGGCACATCGTTATTATACTTCGATGAAAATGTGCATGTGTGCACTGGGGGGGGGGGGTGACGGATAGGGATCAAGATGCTTTAAATTATGTGCTGACAATCATCTAAAAACTCAATCTTCAGCATGGCTGAATTTGCTCGAAGCATCGAAGCCTTTATCCATCCTTCGTTACTAAACTCTGTCACGCTAATGAATAGTCATTTATAATGAACCGTGCGCCTGGAATAAATCGATTGTCACCTTAGCATTCTAGGCACGCATCTATGAAAGGAAGCACTTGACACCTGTAAATAAACAGTGCCCTTGACCCATGATATTAGCTTACGGGAATGCAAGTAATTTTCCTGGAAGACGATTGGGTTTCTGTTGATTATGCAAGAATGAGTAGTTGAGATGGAAATCGTCGCTAATTATAAAAGAGACTTCGAAAATGTACACATGATAAAATTATTATTTAAAAATACCCAATGCTATACATAACTGTTTAAAAAAACTAACCAGACCCTAAACGATCCTATTTTATAGACTAGAAAAAAACATCTGTTGCTATTCAGTTCGATTCTTATCTCGGTAATAGCAATTGGAGCTGTTTAGATATTGCCAATGTTTATTTTCGATATTCAAGTCTGTCTCTCTAGAGTGGCCGCTCTGGCTCAACTAATACGATTACAACGCCGTTAAGTGCGCCTTCACTGATTAATATTACGCAACGCTTAGAAATCCGACTCGCGATTGCCAAGTATTAGACGGATTTTCAATCTATTTTTATCAACGAATAGTCCAGAAATCAGAAGAGTTTGCACAAGGCCGTTTTCAGTCAGCAAGGGGGGGGGGGGGGGGGTATAATATGAGCGAATAGTGAATGTTCGTTCTCCGATTTATGGAGAGTACACCGAATGACAGTTCTTGGCATTTCTTCTTCTGATCAACAGTTCCAAATCAAATATAGCAAAATCGATTGCTTCGACTTCATCTTTTCACATTTCTCTTAAATAAGATTTTGTGATGTTATCTACAACATGTTGCTAGTTCACAGAGATTACTGGATGTTCTCCAGAAGGGTTGCTTATTTTGCAGGATGAAAAACCCGAATTTTCGGGAAGAATATTCTTTCACCTGCGTATAAGACCGGCTAACTCACATTCATTTGAAAATTCCTTAAAAGGTTCTTATCGAATTTTTATAAAGACTTCTCCACCTGGTTGGAAAGATCTGGTTTCGAATTCAGTGTAGGATGTGATTCGAACTCAGATATTTCCAATCAAAGAGCACTGTCGTTACCGATTGTTACTACATGGAAGAATTCAAGCAAAATAGGGTTAAATCAGCTTATGGTCCATCATCTTGATGAATACAGAGCTCCCACGTTATACTACACGAAATTTTCGAGCAGGTCCGTCATGATTGATTGGAATTTTTCTGGACGACAATTCGCCATATTACTTACCAGTAACGGGGTGGGGATGATGAATCCACTGGTCAACGCAATCGAACACCTGTACGATGCTCTGTAAGGTACTGTGAGACGTTTAAATCCTCCTTCATTCAGGGTCTGCATAGAGAAATTTTGCATTAAACTTTGTGGACATCATGGTTTCCGATTCATACTGATGTCATTGGATATCTAATGGAATCAGAGGCGAAGCGGATTCAGGCTATCAATACGACATTAAATCCAACATGATGTGTGTGTGTGTGTGTGATGGTCGTAAGTCAGTGTAACGTCAGTGTATGAAACTAATATAAAAATGTAGCAAACTAATATAATAGCAAAAACTCTAATGAATATACGCTGTTTAATTAGAATACATAAGTCTAATTAAACAGCGTGTTGGATCCAATAGTCTTATCCTATATTCATGCTCCCTTACACACACACACACACAAACGGAAGTAACATAAGCTACTCGTAATGTTCGAATTATGCACATGTAAATACATATAGATAAAAATATATGTAATATAGATGATAATCCAATTATGTAAATATACGTAATTTATACAGTGGAGCATGTAGGAAACAAAATTACTCGTGGTAGGTGTTTACTATTGTAATGGGAGAAAACGCGCGCGCACGCACGCACGCACGCACACACACACACACACACACACACACACACACACACACACACACACACACACACACACACACACACACACACACACACACACACACACACACACACACAAATATTTTTCTTTGTTAATTAGTGTGAAAAGATGAGAAATTTTATTTGTTTTGTTTATTCAGGAATTAAATGTTGGGTTTTAATTGCATTTATGGTGTATGAAGCATTTCTTGTCGCTGGCAGTTTCAAGAAATAATATATATAAGAAGAACAGAACAAATATTGTAATATTCAGGATATAAGAATTTGGTCAGCATCTTTGGTTGTATTTACATCTACACACATATGCAGATATTCAGCTATGGAAGTAACTTACATACCTTTGCATTAATTAAACTAACTGAATTTGTGAAGGTTGCATGCGTGAGGCAAACAGTGACAAACCACAGTACAATATTTAAAAAAACATCACGTATCACTTTAATCATATATGATTAAAGAATGAAATGTAATGTCTGCAGATCTTATGTGATAACACAGACATATATAGCAACATATATCATTGTCAATGGCCAATGCATCTCTCTTGAGTTAATGCTTTCGGGAAAACAAAAGTTTCTTGTTATTGTTGACTTTTACTTATTGATGCCATTCGAACTAGAAACTTGACTTTGCCTTCTCTGATACGTTCCCACTGTTTCCACTACCTCCAGGCATGCAAACGAATCACGAATAAGGGGTTTTTGGAAGTTGCTATTATCAACAGCATCAAAAAAAGATACTTACTACCTCCTAATGGTGTAAGATATGCGCCATCAGCAGCATATAGGGCCCTAGAGAAGTATGATGGTGAGGTAACGATTCTCCGCAGATTTGTGCAAAGTTCTGCAAGTATTTTTAATCTTCTTTACACTTTCTTTATACAAAACCTTACTTTCTTTCGTAAACTTTGTTTTTGCAATTTCGAGAACGAGTTTTCTCCTTTATGTTGAATAGCAACGAGGCGGAATAGTAGTTGTGAACCTGCATCTAGATTACGACACTCAACACTCTATAGATCTTTTCAACAGCTTTTATTTCAGGGAAGGTACGAGAAAGCCCCATTGTTCTCAGATCTCTAGACACCAATTATGGAGGCTGAAGAATGTTCTTATATCGCTTCCTTGTGTACAAATGACGTCATTAAGAACTAACCCCCCTTCCCCTGTTCTGCTACGAACGCAACGAATCTCAGAGGAGTTGAAAGGTGGTGGAGAAATATCAGTCTGTTTTGCCGGAATGTCTTCCTAGAGTGCTCGGACGTTTAATTGCATGTTTATTGATTCAACACAAGTTCTCATAATGACCGAAGGGAAAACTTGCAAGGTATTTTCGTTTCCCATTCATTTAACTCGAAGAAATTTCAGCATTTTATTTCATTTCACCAAGGAATTTTCCCATTAGTTATGAATTAAAATCGAAGAGAAATAAATTTATTATCGGAAAAATAGATAACAGAGTTAAATTATACGCACGACCAAAATAGATAAAATATTTATTTCTACTAATACATTATACATATATCAAGATTAGCATTAACTATATACAACTTATTTGGTTACATATTATATCGACTAAAGGAATTTGATTAATTTTTTTTTTATCTTAGACAAAAATATTTAATTTGTATGATTTGAAATTATTTAAAAATATGTATATTTTTCAAATCAGCGAAAATGTCATTTGGATCGGATGTAAGTCTGGTAAGTTTTCTCAAATCATGTTGTTAGTTAAATGATAAAATTGCAGTTTAGTTACAGTGACTAATAGCATTCCTGGAAGTAACTGTTATCAATTAGGGTCTCTCAGTATAACATTCGTAGGTGTATTTGATCAGAAATAACAACATTTAAATTAACTCTAGACATGTGAAGTATTTCATTTTAATCAGAAGGCTAAAAAGTAAAAGTTGGTTCCAAGCTGTAATCCTCCCTTTAGTATCCTGTACAAGGATACTGTAGTGGTTTAGATACACAGCCATGATGGCTGTGATGGCTGCTCTATAGATAGCTCATAGAGCAGCCATCAGACATATTCGTCGTTCTTCCAACTGCTCTATAGATGGCTCACTGAGCCATCTATAGAGCAGTTGGAAGAACGACGAATGCCGTCTTTGACGAATGACTGGACTCAATTATCTTCATAATGAGAAGTAAAATCTGAGATGAAGTAGAAGAAATAAAAATGGTTTAATTGAAAAAACTTTCAATAAATTCGTTGAAAACCCTATAAGAAGAATCTCATGGGTTTTTCAATCGAAAGTAAGGTGAACCGGTCTCATACGGAAAGGGCTGCCTCTTCTGCAAAACAGGCAAATTGGCCAAAGAACACACATAATTAATAGACGAAAAATACTGTTATTTTGCACAATCAATGTAGACGTGCATCATATAGTGTTGTGTAATATAGAGTGCACTCCAACGCTGAGATCTAGGACTTCATGGATATGTCATGTAATAATAATAATAATAATAATAATCAAAATGGAATTTAGTTTAGATAAATGTGCAATTTTATCGAGGAAAAATTAATGATACTAGCAATTTTAATTTTGATTAAGAGAAACATGTAAAAACAATTTCAGGTGACGAACACTTAAATACCTAGGAATATTAGAAGCCAGTGATATTGTCTACTCGAAACTTAAACAACAGGCTGCAGCAGAATACACCAAAAGAGATGAAATATTCTGAAAACAAAACTGAATGGATTAAACACAATTAGAGCAATGAATTCTTGGGCAATACCAGTGATCCTATACACAGCTGGCATAATAGATTGGACAAAAGAAGACCTGGACAAATTGACTATGCATCATGCATTACATTCACGAAGTGATGTTGACCGGTTGTACCTGCCAAGGAGAACAGGTGGACGGAGTATGCTGCAAGTGAGACAGACTGTGGAAGAAGAAGAAGAAGAAGAAGAAGAAGAAGAAGAAGAAGAAGAAGAAGAAGGCTTAAAAAGTTACATCGACAATAAGCTCTGAGCAAATTTCAAGCAATTACACAAGAGGGCCTTCTAAAAGCAACAGGAAACAAATCCGATTACAAAAAAGAACAACAAAATAACTGATAAGATAAAAATGTGCTCTGGTAAGATAAACCTTTGCAGGGCCAATTTCTTAGAGATACTGAGGACAAAATTGACGTGAACAAGACGCGGAATGGCTACAATATGGATATATTAAAAAAGAAACAGAAGGATTTATTCTAGCAGCTCAAGAACAGGCATTACAAACTAATGCAATGAAAACAAAAATTTTCAACATCAATAATAACAGCAAATGCAGATTATGCGATCGGAAAGATGAGACTGTAGAACATCTAATCAGTGCCTGCAGCAAAATAGCTCAAACTGACTATAAATACCGCCATGATCAAGTGGCCAAAATAATTCATTGGCATGTATGCAAAAAACATGGCTTTCCTACTTCTGATAATTGGTGGCAGCATAAAATTGAGACTACTGAAAAAACGAAACAGCAAAAATTCTCTGGGACTTTAGAATAAAATCTGATCGGCATTTGAAACACAATAGACCTGACATCATAATTAGCGAACATCGACAGGTTTGGATTATCGATATCAGCAGTGATAACAACGTTAACAACAAAGAACTGGAAAACATTACTAAATACCGAAATCTGGCAATCGAAGTTGGCGGGCCGTGGCTTAAACACACTAAAGTTATTCCAATACTTATCGGTGCACTTGGCGCAATTTCAAAGAAGCTATCCAACTATTTACAAGAATTAAACATCAACGAAGTGACTCCATATGATCTATCTGACAGACTATTCTTAGATTCTTGGGTAGAATCTGAACTGTCTTGTATCATCAGTCAAATTGTTGCTTAAATGTTTTGAACAGGGACAGAAGTGTCTGACTACACACTAAACAACGCACTAAATGCTGTACTGTTTGAGTGATCGCACGTTTATAAAGATAAAGAACGCAACAGAAATAATAATATTTATTAAACATTTCTTCTTCTTCTTCTTTTTTTTTTTAAACCACATGTTAGTAAGAATATAGCATAAAATAAATTATGCTATAAAATGAGTGCACTTTTAAATTTCCGTTTGATTTATTCAAATTCACCTTCAGATTATGACGGTATGTAGTTATTTCCTAATAAGAACTTCAACGACTTCAGAACATGCTATCCCGACGTAAAATATATGCAGAAAGTAATATAAAAGTATTATTAATAAAGCGTGGTACACTGTTATATTGATTACCTTGAAGGAAATGAGAATTGTTATGGAAATATGGAAGAGAATTAGTTAAGCCTTATATTGCACACCGACGCAGAGTAATATATCTAGCAGAAATGGGAAAGAAATGACACAAATATGAAAGCTTATATTCTTTGACTAATGCGCATGTTTACATAGTCGGCTTAGCTGAGCAAGTTTCTATGGAAACGGCACCAAACGCAAATTGAAAACTCCAATGCAATCACATGAGACAATTTTATTAAGCATAAATTATAGAAAATGTATCATAATATTCTTGTTTATTAACTTTAACGCCTTTGTGAAGAAACCCTATAATGTTACGCTTAATAACTAGTGGCTTACAAGACAAAGTTCTTTCGCTAGTTCTGGGAATCGATCTGTCGGCGCTTTAATAAAACTCAAATTTCACATACTTCAAGTAAAACCTAAATAAATAAATAAATATATAGATATATACAACACGCATAAACAAGATGTAAATTATACTCCAGAAATAGAATGGAACTGAACTTAAATGTCAAATTTTGCACGCGCTTTCGCTAAGTAACACAATATGGAAGAAGTAGAACAACAGCACCAACACCAACAACAAAATATTAAATTAATAACAATAAATAATTTATATATAAGTTTTTTTGTAGGAAACACTATGTTTCTGTTAACAATTTATTATATTTTATCGTAACTAGACAATAATTTATTTATTAATACTAAAATACATCTGAACCATAAAAATATTTTATAAAATATTTCTTTACATTTAAAATTAAAAGAGAAATTAAAATTGGAAACAGTTTATTGGACACAGCAACAAAGCTATAAGCAGTCAAGCAGCCAAGTACGGATTAAACAAGAAATAATTTTAAATTACTATGTAATAAAAATTATCTCTGTATAAATTTTCGTAATATATTCTTATATCTTTATGAATGTTTATAAACATAAAAATAAATTATAATAAATTAGCAAATGCTATTATGCAATTAGTCACATCAAATACTGAACCAACAATTTGTTATTATTGTTGTTGTTGTTGTTGTTGAGGTTTGAATTTCGGCGCAAGTCACGCCATATAAGCCAATAAACCGAATCCCAACAGGTTTCATTAACAAAAAATATAGAACTCTATACATAACATTTATACCATAAAATCGAATAAGTGCTATTGTGTTTGTTTCGATATAGTTTACTAATTCTAATCGTGTCCTTTCATAACTGTGCTGGTGTATTAAACGAAAGCTGTTGTTCGTCCACGTCTTGTGCTGCGCACCTAATAAGATCGATAAATCTGGGCAACGAAAAATAATAGCGAACAACTGGAGTTTTAAGATGCTATCCCGTTGGTCAGAAGTGCGATCGAAGTAACTAACGATATTAGGCCAGTGACTGAATATATTTCACTGAGTGAGTTTCGTAACCAGTTTATGTGTTTCGTGGAATTAAAACCCAAATTCCCGAAGAAGAAAAAAAACGTTACCCACCTATGAAACCCGCAAACCTACGTAAAGCTTCTTCATCCCAGATGAGATTCAAATCTATATCTTTGCAAATGAAGTGTAAACGTCGCAATATATTCGCAACTGTCCAATCGAAAGACTTCAAACGCAGGGGCGGCTCAGCACCCCCTATTTTTCTCGATACATAAATATATTTATTAATTTATTTATATTTGCTTTGCAGCACTGTGTTTATCACAGTGTCATATTGCTACGCGCTCAAGCATATGCACGTCATAGTGAGATGCGAGCTATTAGTAATATGGCACTGTCCGTCGCGCAGTTCCACTGTTTTTTATGTGCAGTTTGCGTCAGTAGGAGAGTGTTCGTAGTGCTTATCGTGTTTACTCCGTCTCTTTAAATATTTGGACATTACAATTAAAGACATAACATTTGTTATAGTTTTTATTTTAGAACATTATTAGGGTTATGATAATGGATTTTATTTTTAAGTAATTTTGAATTATACTAAAATGTATAATTTTATTGATAATAAACAATATTTTTTCATGTTTAATTTTTTTTAAATTTTTACTATAATTTTGATATTTTATCTAAACACGTATACACTGCACTTACAGTGTGTATGTACAGTACACACTGTAAATGCGACATGGAGCCACTGCTCAAACGGTTCGATTTTTTTTTTTTTTTCTGTTGTTCCTGGCGGAATTGTTGATATTTGCTGTAAACTCTGTTCTAGTGGTGTAGCCTAATCTGGAAGTTATACACCGACCGTGAGTAGAAAAAAAAAGTAGTGATCCATGATTACAACAGAGAAAAAGTCGAAAAATAAAACAAACAAGCAAAAATCCTTCTATTGAACGTTTGGAGTTTGTAAGAGCGAACACTGACCTCGGGACATGCGGTCCAAATGTATCCATTGATTCTTGAAGGTAAAATATAAAAGAGAAAGAAAAAGAGAGAGAGTTGTTCATTATTCATCACTGGCATCATGGTACAGAATGGATCAAATGAATAGATCTTTAGCTGCTGTATTCATTAGGGTTGCACATAATGTACAGGGTGTTTCAAAGAGAATGTTCCGATTTGAAAATTGTATATCTCTGTAACCACGAACCACAAATGAATGTGACTTGTACCATGTGAACGGCTTTGGACAACAATTTTTTTTTTTTTTTTTGAACAGAATTTTGTGCTAATCTGTTAGAGGACATGAAGGACGACACCTTCCTACAAAGTTTGATTTTTAGTGATGAAGCAACCTTTCATCTAGTCGGTAAAGTTTCGCGCCACAATGTTCGCATATGGGGATTTGAGAATCCACATGAAATCGTACATGAACGTGATTCACCAAAACTTAATGTTTTTTTTGTGTGTGTGCGGTCTCTGTTAGAAAGGTTTATGGCCCTTTCGTTTTTTGAGGAAAACATTGTTATGGGAAACTCCTATCTTGAAATGCTGCAGGACTGGCTACTTCCACAGCTGAATGAAGAATCTGAAGATTACATTTTTCAGCAAGACGGAGCACCGCCACATTGGAACCTCCAAGTTCGTCGGTTTCTAAACGAAACATTGCCTCAGCGTTGGATTGGACGCACCGGATCCCACGACTTGGCACTACACCCTTGGCCTCCAAGATCTCCAGATATCACACCTTGTGACTTCTTTTTATGGGGATATGTAAAAGACAGTGTTTATGTTCCTCCATTACCCGCTGACTTGGATGAGCTCAGAACCAGAATCACGGCTGCAGTAAATTCTGTGACAGAAGACACTCTCAGAAGCGTTTGGGATGAATTCAGATATCGGCTTGATGTTGTCTGTGCGGCAGCTGGAGGGCACATTGAGCATTTGTAATTGTGGTGAGTGAAACTTTAGGCCATACTTCCTACTTGGTAATTTAATTTGTAACTGTACCACATTTTCATTATTAAATATAATTATTTGAAATCGGGTCATTCTTTCTGAAACACCCTGTATATTAAGAAACTGAAATTCACTGTTTTGAAAACTTCAAGAAGATCATACGTGGTTTGCTATTTAGTTGCAATCATCTGTTTTATAAATTTTGAAATACATGTAATTTCCCTGCTTCTGACGGACTTGATCCAACTTGTTTGGAATTGGTAATGTTCATTTCATCAGCAATTGCTCGATTACTGGTTATTTCTTTTCCATTCTGATCTTTGCACTTATAAAGGTACAAAACATGGCAAAAAACAATTTGTTTGGTACCATGGATAAACTAATACTCTTCTTACTTTCTTTACCGATGCAGATTGTACAACTTGCTGTCCATTGAAGCAAATCTTTTGGATTTGACTGGCGATCCGATCGAAAGTCTTCACTGGTTGATGGACTAATCATATTCTTGCTCGTGAAATATCTGCTGGACGCATTGCGTTCGTATTCTATTTCCTGAATGTCAAGGAGGTCAAGTAGACTGTTTTTAACAAAAACAGTCTATGATAGTCAAATATTTGCACAGTCAGGTCGTACATTAGTAGATCTTCTCTAGTGTTATTGAAGTATAGTTTTTATACTGCTGCCTTCATAGACTTGCACTGCGTCTCAGAGAGAGTTCGCAGTATTCTACGTGACTGAAGGTTTCACAGAAAAATAAATTGTGATCCCAGGGTTATGAACATGTGTAGACAGAATGCACTCAGCACACAAAGTTCTTGAATTATTTACCTATTACCTGTATTCTTCCGTCAAGACGTATTGAGCGAGCTCTAGTTTACTCCCTGTCGCACATGAGATTGCCGTACACTTTCTGACTGCAGCTTCGAAAAGTGACACAGACAAAAGTGCGTATTTCCTCCTCTTTCCTAGATACTTTTAATTGGTATTGGCAGCTAAACTTTTACACCAAACATTGCTGACACACTCAATAATCGGGCAAAATTTGAGATAAGGTTTCCACATGACAACGTTAAAGGCTCTCTTAAAACGTTCTCCCTTAAAGCGACACTAGAATACAGATTTGTGTGAAACAAGTATAATAATAAAAAAATTCATTAATGGTCCAAACGACTAGTATTTTGCTTTAAAAGGTTTGTGATATTCTTGCAATGACTATAAAATGCGACCGTTACTTCCCAGATGATTTTTTAAACAATCATGGTATAGAGTAACATGGTATTTGTAACAGGGAGATACAAAGAATGCCAACATGTTAAATTAACGAAGAGTTAATTTCTTGATTTAGTATTTTAATTAACTTTTAAACACTAAAAATTAGCAAAGATATAAACTCAAGATTTTATATGTTATCTTAATTTGAAATTCACCTATTAACTCGAGGATCATGATACCGTTAAGATGGCCTTCAAAACTCGGTGAAATTTATTTCCATTTTTTCTTTCTTTTTTTTTCCAATTATTTTAATATTCATGATTATACTATGGCGCCCATATTCTGACCTATTTCATGATGTTTTCAGTTGTGAATGTTATGAATATTATTAATAATTATTAAAGGTCTGCATCAAAAAGAAACACAGTTATTCTAGCATTAGAAATAACAAATACTGAACGTTCACGTGTTTAAAATATGTATATTTCAGACAAAATTGGCGTCGTACACAAAAACAATTTGGAATATTTCTTGAGGAAAAAAAATTAATATTCAATATTTTTTTTAAAAAAGATTGAAATACGGAAGGTGCATATATCTTCATAGATTTAAATATCATGACACATGATTTATTACACGTGAAATTTCCACAATACTGCATAATATTGTCGTTGCACGTACTGAAGCAAAAGGGGGATAACCAAGTTAGCCGATACTGTTTGAAGGCAGTGAAGGACAAGAGAGATGGAGCATGATGGCAACTATGCCAACAATCTAAACTTTTCCCTTGTTAGAGCGTGGCAATTCCACTATCAGCCCACCATTACAGCGTAAACAAAGGATTTTGACAGCATAGCTTTCCATGTCATAATGAAAAATGTATTTTTAATGATATCGGTGTAGCGTGCTTCTCATGTAGCCTTTGCATAGACCATTTATCAATGTCAGGAAGAAGCTCTATCGAGAAATATGCTTCAGTTTACTCGATGAAACACAGAAAGAGGATTATACATCTACTAAAAATCAACGATCACCAGACAAGAAGAGTGCTTTACTTTCTGCGTTGATTAATACGTCTACCGGATTAATAAATCTTTTATTCATTAATATTTACTTCATTATCGTACGCATATTACTTATACAATAACTAAAAATAGAAAAACTAAATTGCAACTGACTACAAACTTTGTAGAATCAAAGCGATACAAGATCGATCACCCAAAGACTTGAACAAAATCCCTTTGTAGCACACTGCCCCACTTACGTCTAGCTGTACGTTGTATTAAATTCATCATAAGAGTCTCTCAGGCAGATGGAGGGGTAAAAAAGGCCACATGCGTTCTAAATCAACAACTTGATATTTACCAAAACCCAATGCTCTGTTTTCCTGACCTAAATTTTGCTTCTAGCGAAGAAAGAGGAAGGAAAGCGTGTAGATAATTTATTTGCATGAATTTAGACTAAAAGAGAGAAAAAATCTGTCTTTCTAGCATTAGAAAATTAGTATTAAATAGTCATTTGGGAACACGATTTCCTTCCATAGTTTTCCTAATGATGCGTAGGTTAATGGTTTAGTTTTTATCATTCCAATAGAAACGAGTACTTTTATATGTGTGATAACAGTAAAGAACTAAGTACGGTTCATAGATAGAATGTACTGCAACGCAAATGCGTGTTTCATAGTCGGGCAGTTCAAAGATCATTTGCCATCCATATGATATTTTTACTGTGCCCAACGTATTGATAGTTCACTGTAGCAGCTGACTTCGTTCACAAGAAAAGCGCACGTCATATCTCGTGAGCGAGAAAGTTGTGTGGAAACTTTAGCAAAGACAAAATCATTAAGATAACGTGTCCTGTCTTGTAATAACAGAGAATGAAATCCTTGATGTCGCATTTAGTAAAATCATAAAAACATTTCTCTTTTTTTTTTGTTCTAAAAATCTGTAAATTTCAGAGTACAAATTTCCAAATTTCAAATTACTAATCTCAATTTGAAGTGCATGTGTGTTATAGAGTTCTTTCTAAAATAAGGTGTACAGGTTTAGACCTCATGTTACATAGAAAGTAGGCTTAATACTGGACTTAAAACGATGTCTCAAATGTTCCATTAATTCCCAAAGGCAACATTTGTCCCCTAATCACGTGTACAAATATATATGATGAACAAGAAAATGCTTCTAATACTCCTTCTTCTTCGCTACGCAAGTGCACAAACTATTTGCCAGAGAATAATTATTTTCCTACCAGTTCATATTTATACAAGAGCTCATGAAGACTATCGAGACTAAAACTATGAAAATTCAACTTCTATATTTACAATCTTGAGAAATTACTCCCCCATTAATCCCCTTCAGAGTAGGTTCCACCTTTATGCATTTGCTTGTTCCAGCATTGCTGCCATTCCTGGAAAAACTTCCTTTGAAACATACATTTTGTATTTCGAGAAAAAGGATGGACATCTGAAATAATACGGTTGAACTTCGTGAGTGAAATATTTATCAACACAAACACCGCTGAAATAAAAGGACATCTGGATACTTTTCCGAAATGGACTTAGTTGTTTTAAACTTGATTAATCTCAGCAAAGGTCATCGGGTGATTGTTCATTTTCACTAGTCACATTTTAAGGCAAAAACAGAAAAAAAAAAACTTTGTGCTTCTAAACTTAAATTAAAAACGTCTATGGGCATTTGAACCCAGGTCTTTTTCATCAAGGAGCACTTGCCATTCTTCAGACACAGACACACCCAATAATGCATCACCGGGCATTGCTTTAGTCCTGAAATGGATAACACCACACTGATTGCAAACCACGCACACAATCCTTTGGGCGCACAAACAACCCCCACATCTACCTATGTGAAACACTAAATTATGAATGTACTGCTGAAGCTAATTAAGATACATTTTGGGATCTACTTTTGAATGGGTCAGACAGGTGTTACATTTTCCTCCCACTCATAAACAAAGAAAATTAATTTGGGAGTTGCAGATATAAAACAAAGTAGTAGTGTATAAGGAGGTTACAATAATGATGATTATTTAATCAGTGGAATGTGAGCGAAGACAACAATTGTGGTAAGTATTACTGAATCTCTTCACCCCCCCTCCCAATCTTTTCACAGGGATTTAGTGGAATAATAAAACAAGCTATTTAATTTATACCACTATGCCTTCTCGTTGATATTCAGTGAAAAAATTTTAATGCGATCATAAATTATTGAATTACTTCTTTAATAATTAATGCGAGAGATTCTCTCCAGTAATTAAATTGTGCCCGCAATGATATGTTAAAGCGTGAGTGAGTGAGTGCTGAGTTTAAATTCGAAGCTGACAATATTAATGTGAGCAGTACAAACTTTAAAGTGAATTAGGTGCGTGTTATGTTACGATATTAGCGCGAGACAACTTAAATCACAAACATAAAATCTTTTATTGTGCTCAGGGAATATTTATACGTAAAGAGATGTCATCAAATTCTCACTGTGTTCAATATAAAGCACCTCAAGAAAGGATGATGAAAATAGTCAAAACCGGAAACAAAAATAAAATGGATCTTATCTCGATGTCAATCATAATTTCATTGAATTATTATTATTCCTAATACCTCCAAGGAGTCCGAAGACTCATCGCGGGAGGACACCTACAACTGTCTCAACCACTACACTAAACCTATACTACGAATCATCTTAATCCATCAACGCCATCTACCGCCCACCTCCAACACCACCACAACTAGTATTTTTTTGTCTGTAAATTGCGTGTGTTGTGAAGGGCCGATTTGTCTGTATGCGGGATGAAAATCCCGAGTTTCCGGGAGAAAAAACCCTGCTACCTCCGTATGAGATCGGCTAACTCACCTTCGATTGAAATCGTCTACATAAAGATTCCTCCCTTCGCGACGAGAATCGAACCTAGGCCTGTTCCAATCGAAGGGCAGCGTACCGTCGTTCTTCCAATTGCGCTACGGAGGCGCTAATTCAATATTTATATTTGGGACGTTGATGACAATGCATTTTAGAGCAATCTTGGGCCCTTCTGTCATTGTATTCGTAGTGCAAGAATAACGACACATAGAAAGAACCTGGGTTTGAATTCTGTCAAAAATGTGATGTGCCGTCTACATCATTATGTAGACAGTAGATAATTGACATCGTCGTCATGTCTTTTCCAGTGTTAAGTCTAGTAACACACACACACACACACACACACACACACACACACACACACACACACACACACACACACACACACACACACACGAATCCCATTTTAAATCAACTTTGTCTTGCTAACCATTACGTGTTATTCAATCCTTAAACTCGTCTGTTTCCATCTTCGCGATGTCTAAAATAATTCTATTTCTGTGTAAGCATGCCTATTCCATTATGCACATTTCGACTAACATATTCATCAGCAGTATACAAATTTCTACTTTTATAGAACAACAGCAGAGCAAGTACAGAAAGAATCGTTCTAGATTTTTTATTTTTTCCTAGCTACCGGCTTTGTATTCGGTTTGTAAGTAGAATCTGGAAATCATATAAGAAGAAATATTGCACAAATGTTACTGTAACAAATTTGTTTTCATCACCATATTTGTGTATTTCGAATCGCTGCATTCCATAGAAGAAAATAAATCCAGGTTATAAGGTTAAGGAATAAGAGGAAGCATATAAGATGCCTTGCAGTTGGAAGACTGATTGGAGAATGTGCCCTCTGATGAGAGAAGAGTTGAGTTCGATTCTGGTAATGAGAAGAGAAGTCTTTTTTATGGGCTTGTTTCAGTTGAAAGGAGTTTGTCGATCTCATATGGAGGTAGAAGGGCTTCTTCTGCCAGGAGTTGGGTTTTCATGCTGCATATAGGTAAATCGGCCAGAGAATATACGTATTTAACAGATAAGTGGGCAGTGGATTATGTAGTGTGCAGGTAGTGCCCTTACACGATGAGTTCTTGGATGGACTTCATGGAAGTGCCACGAAAAAATAATAAAGAAGCTGAAGATTAATTTTAAAAAATAATAAAATGTTTCACTCTAATAACCAGTCTAAGGCAGCATCCCTTCCTGAGTTCAAAGTTGAGAATATTAGTATGTTAACCAACATTAGTTTAGGATTAAACATTTTTCATTACATTCAATTTAAGTATAATTATTTGGTCGGCATTGCTGTACACTTGATGAAGAGATTCCGAACCTCCCTTTTATTTTTTATTTTTTTCAACTTTTAGTGAAAAAAATTCAGATAACATTTAATGTTCACACACGCACGCACACACACACATACACTTATTTATTTAAAAACAAAACGAAGCAAACCACTGAATACCATAAACTTGCTCATTAAAAGTTTATTAATTTTTTTGGTGTAAGCTAATAGCGTAATTAGTTGTCCAAAATTATATCTGAATGAAAATAAGAAAATTTTAATGTCTTTATTATTTTTTGTTATTAATTAAAAGAGAACATTTAAACAAGTACAGTTACTCGCTTAATTGATTTTTTGTGTGTGTGCGATGAACAATCATGAATATTAGCTGAAATTATTCTAAAAGTTAAATAGCAACTGAACAAAATCAAAAACTACACGCAGACGACATGAATAGTTTCTAATGCAAATATAAAAGGAGATACTTTCAAAAAAGGATATCCATCGACTTACCTCGTCAAATGATTTGAATTTAGCTCACTAGAAATTCAAACCACCGATTTATCATCTACCATTAAGATATCAGATAAAAGTTTGACTTTCGAACTCCATTTTGAATTTCAAAGGCAGGATTATTCGTTTTGAAAACATGCTAATTATAAAGTGAATTTACAACTGTAAAACTTCGCAAGCAACTGAAAAGGAATTCCTTACTAATAAGCGATAAATTATACTAGATCAGGTTATCCAGAAAATAGCCATTTGTCTTCCTCACATATCTAAACAAAAGAAACACCGAAGCAAGTTCAATTAATTCAAAACTCTACGGTTATCCAAACGAATGCTAACTAGGTTTCCGACAACACTTGGCAATGTGCCAGAAAGCAGGAGCAACAGTTACTAAGCGGTGGCTTTTCTATCTGTTTGGTTAATCATGTAATTCATTTTGTTTTTACTCAAAATAGCAATATGTATAGAGGAAGGAAATTATCTATCTTATATTTATATTAATTAATTGTTCTGGTTGCTTATGGTTAGTACTAAAATATTTTTATTATTAATAAAAATATTTTTTAAATAAATAATAAAAATAATAAATAAATAAATAAAAATAACAAATAAATAAAAATCATAAATAAATAGTAAATAAATAAAAGTAATAAATAAATATTAACTCTTTGATAATAATCATAATAATAATAAATTGAAATATTAGTTCTCGGAACGTGTATAAGGAATTTGCTGATAATCTTCGATCATCAGTAAATTGACTGATAACTCTTATTACTGTCATTACGTGGCACCTCCGAAGAATTCAGGGCCTCATCTTGAGAGGGCACTCTACTCCCCTACAGACAGCTCATCAACTACACACAACAACACTACCCTTAACACACACAACGCCATCTACCGCCACCCATCATCAGTATTTTTTTAATGTGTCAACTGCGTGTGTTCTCTTGGCCTATTTGCCTATAGGTGGAATGAAAAAAGCCTAGTTTCCAGGAGGGGGAACCCCTGATACAACAGCATGCGATCGGTTAACTCACGTTCATTTAAAAAGCCCATATGAATTCCTTTGGTTGCGTCAGCTCTTTTCTAATCAAAAGGCGCGACGTTCCATCGTTATTCCAATTAATTGTTCTGCAGAGATAACGAGGAATACTTACCATATTATTAGGAATTCTTCGCATAATATATAATGTAAGAAAGGTAAATACTTAACAAATACTATGTAAAAGAAGTGACTCAGATATATTGTGAGATAATGTTTATTCCCCCTTCGTATTTCGACGAACACCTGCCTAAATATATTCGAAACTGTCATGACGCGTGAAAATGTTTTCCCACCCTTGGCGATGATAAAGGATGGAAACTTTTGTTCCTTCCTTCCACTGAAAAGACTTACCAAGCAAATATTATTGATTATCGGTACCTTTCGCAAAACGCATAAGCACTTATTAGATTCGTTTGTCCATCCAACTACACCCCAATCTTGGAACTCTGTTCAGAAGGATTTTATTGAAATTTCTTATTCGAATCAATAAAAAAATATCGGTTTACTCTTCTTATTTTTTGTTTCAACTGGATTATTAACATTGGCATTAAGGGAAAATAATCAAAATTATATATTACAATAACTATTCTTTGACTGGATAGAATTTGATAACTAGAATTTAAGAAGCACACACAAGATGTCCACGTGTTTTATTGGCAAAGCATCTGATATTAATGCTTCTGCACTGGCTGGATGGAATTTAATGAAATTTGGTGTTTATGATCTCCACTTTTTTTGAGTATTTTAGGTTTTTGTTTTCATCTGGTCATTTGTAGTAGATTTTGCCATTTTGCTTTTCCTAATTGTTTAGGAAAAGTTCATAACGATTACAAGAGAGCCTGCAAATTCGATACATACAGTATTTGCCTACGTCGCAGCACAGCAGTTTTTTTGTTGTTGAACTAGGCCAAAGTTGACTATTGATTGATGAAAGACTGATTTTTTTTTTTTATCATACTTCGCTTTTATTGGGAATAATAATAATAATAATAATAATAATAATAATAATTTAAAAAATATTCAGTGAATACTTCGAAGTTTATTTATTTATTTATTCGATGGTTCCCCCCCCCCCTTTCTTCCCGTTCCTTTGCGGGCGAAGGGTTCGGCCCTCCTATTAGGGATTAGGTATATATTTACAGGGTGGTTCAAACTTCCACGTACAAACTTTGATGGTAGGTAGAGAACATCAAAATCAACCATATTCACATAGGAAAGCATGACCGGAAACGCCACCCGAAAGTGATAGGTGGCGCTCTTCGCCAGTGCTCCAGGTGAGCAATTGGGGCTTCCTCATTCAAGCTTCCGACGTCGTCCGAAGAACACGCGTCGTTTTACGAACGTTAAGATGGCAGACATGCACCGCGTTTACCATATTATGTATTCAACTACTATTGAGCTGTTCAGTTACGCCTAATAAAGTTTTTTTTACACTACTTACTGCCTTGTGTTATTTCTGTATCTTTGTGTCCCTGTTAGTACCTTCCGGTGGCGTTTCCGGTCATTCTTTCCTATGTGAATATGGTTGATTTTGATGTTCCCTACCTCCCCTCAAAGTTTGTACGTGGAAGTTTGAACCACCCTGTATATGTTATGACTGTACATCCATGAATGAAAAAACCGAGTTTCTGGGTGAAAAACTCTGTACCTCCCCATGAGACCTTCTAACTCACCTTTAGTTGAAGGAGACCCGATAAAGGTTCCTCACGTCATTGACGGGAATCGAATCCAGGTTTTTTCGACCAAAGGGCTTCATCTATATTGACTGAGCTACTCAGGCTCATACTCATAAATAATAATAATAATAATAATAATAATAATAATAATAATAATAATAATAATAATAATAATAATAAATAATAATAATATTTTTTTATTTTGTCCTCCATAAGTGGACCGTTTTTATTGATAAAAAAATAAAATGATTGGAAATAATTTCGTCTGGCATGATGGTATTTAATGAAATTTGATATGTAGGATCACTATTTAGATTACTAATAAAAAAACGTAATCATGAAACTCACCGTTTAATTAAATTTTTTATGATAATCTTTTTCACCCAAAGGATGTTCCCCCATTCACTGAATGCATTACTCGAATATAACTCGCACTTTTTTTCCCCAAAAATGAAAGTTATAAAATCGTGGTACGAGATATATGTGGGGATTTTCGAAAACTAAAGATTTTTCAAAAAAATAAAAAAATAAAAAAATAAATTGACGTTTTAATTGAATTCTCAGTATTCATTATAATTTATAACTGCTAACATTATTTATAAAATGAATGCATTTAAATTTTAATTATCGACGTGATTTACGTGATCGGCGGGTCACTGTTATGACGCAATATATTTGAAGCTTTTAGCGACAAAGCTTCTGTAATTAAATTAAAACAAACCGTCTCATTATTGCTTGTCCTTTTATCATTTAGGAATCGTAAGATCACCATGATTTAACAACAACAACAACAACTGAAAATGAGTATGACTTATCAAGAATCTACTTTCGATATCACTACTACCGGTCTCGTTATGATTGGTGACGTATTAACAAACGATCGCGCGACTCAACAACAAAGGCAAGCTGACGATTGTGGAGTTGAATTACTGATTATCTTCAGCCGAATTCCAAAATATCTGAAACTGCCATAACAACATTCATTATCTACTGCTTAAAGATTTAGACTTTTTTTTCGTATGTGAGGTATATGCGAAACTTTTTAATTTCTTTTTTTTTTCGTAAAGTAAAATTAGGGGTGCGAGATATATGCGAGGCGAGTTATATTCGAGTAAACACAGTATCTGATTTTGCATCACCCATTATAGATGCTGCTACTGATGATGATATTTATATCGTCATATATACGAGAGTGTGCTGAAAAGTAGTGATAATCATCATGAAGGAATTAAAGTAGAACCATGTAACTTACATATTATTCTACATGTTCCCCACGAAGTGTTATACACTTGTGACAAGCTTGCTGCATCACTCGCAATCATCTGAGAAAAAAGTCTTTCCCTTGTTGCACAAACCAGTCCTCAGCTGCAGGTATGACTTCATCATCTGTGGTTAATTTTGTTCCTTTAAATTTGGGAATAGGAAATAGTCAGAGGCCAGGTCTGGCGAATAGGGTGGGTGAGCCTGACATTGAAAGCCTAAGTTGTGTATTGTCTGTTGGGTTTCATGAGCAGTGTGAGCAGGTGCGTTGTCCTACAAAAGCAACACGACTCTGCTCCCGCGGCGTTTTTCCATCAGTACATCCTTCAATTCCTTCAGAGCTGTTGAATAAACTGCTGCTGTTACATTTTCACCTTTTTGAGATACTTGGTAAGGATTACATCATTTATATCCCAAAAGACAATGGCAAGAACCTTCCTGCTAACTTATGGGTTCGGAACTTCTTTGGTCGCAAAAAACCTTTGTGTTTCCACTCTACTGGCTGTTGTTTGGTCTCTAGGTCATAGTAATGAAGCCATGGTTCATCATCAGTTACAATACGAGTCAAAATATTTGCACCTGATTTCTCAACACGAACCAAAATCCCTTGAGATGACAGCACACGTTCTCTCTTTTGGTCTCATTCAAACATTTGAGGATTCACTTTGCTGAGAGCTTCTGCATGTCCAGATGTTAGTGGATAATGATCCCAATTCGTTCCTTGGATATTCCTAGAGTCTTTGCAATGCTTTTGGCTGGTATTAGTCTATCATTAAGGATCATGGCATGCACTGCATCAATTTTTAAGGTGTGATCGCTGGGGAAGGTGTTCCTGACCTGAGGGCATCTGTAGTCTCAGGATGCTCAGTTTTAAACTTTGTCACCCATTTGGCAACTGTTGGATATGCTGGGGCACAGTCCTCTAAAGTCTCACACAAAGTTTAGTGAATCTCAGTTTCGTACGTTTTTTGCACCACGAAAAGATTGATGATGGCCCGCACTTCTATGTCTTCGAATTTCTTCAAAACCCTTGACATGTCTTCTTATATATCCTAAAAGAAAAAGAACGAATTATTACAATTTAATGAAACATGGGGATTAAAGGGTTTTAAGATATGTTCTTTCTTGTAGTCATATCAGTTAATTTAATGTCCGCACGGTTAGCCTAGTGGCTTTGCGCTTCGCAACCATATGCCTGGGGAAGGAGTGTCCTAGGTCCGATTCCCGTCTAAGACGTTAGGAGCTGAAGGATCTTCCTTGGGCGTGGACAGCAGGGTTTTTTCCGTCAGTTTATCTGGTGGTTTTCATCCCGCAAGCAAGCAAATCGGTCTGTGGACACACGGATTACAGTCAGGAATACTGACCCAGCCATAGGTCTGATTCGTCAGCCTATGCCGGAGCCCGGATAAATTTTTTTTTTTTGGGGGGGGGACTAGATGGTACCGTAAGGGGGAACGCAGTATCATCACACGGGATTTATTTATTTAGTTGATTTAATATAATTTTTGTTCTAAGCGTTTATCAGAACTTTCCATACCCCCTCGCATAACCAATTAGTATAATGATAAATGATAACTGATAAATGATAACTGCCATATAACTGTTAATGAAAGGTGGATAAATCTTAGTGTTATTTATTATCATTGTTATTGTGTTTGTGTTAATCAAAAAATAATGCATAGAGAATGCTTGTTTTTATTATTTTTACCTTTACTCAAGTGATTTTATCGTTTTTGAATGTGATCAATCGAAAGCAAGACATACAGCAATCCCTCGATTAATGCGCCTCCGATTAGTGCGTTTTCGATTAGTGTGTCATTTTTTTTCTATACCCACATTATGAGTGCGCCTCTAAAATTCGATTAGTGCTCCTATATACACTATGTTCCAAATTTATCGCCAAAATTTATGTCGTCTGCTAATTACATAGCATTTTGATGGTCATATCTCGTGTCTCCTTTGCAAATGTTTTCCTCACTTTTTTATTTGTAAGTATTTTCCAAACCTTTCATCATGAGTAAAAGAATTAGTGAGCAAAAAGTGGAAGTGTGAAAATGATTCGTGAAGTAATCGCATTGGAAGAATAACCTGAAATAATAAAGAAAAATGAACAAGGTGAGTCCAGAGCAAAGATAGGGCAAGAACACAAAAATGGGTGAATCAACTATAAGAGTAATTTTAAGCAAAGCTGCTGAATACAAAGAGAAGGGTAAGGCTGCTTCAGGTTCATCATGCATACACTCGAAATAAAAGTATTATAATGATTGAATTAGAGAAACTTCTTTCTACATGGATCGAAGATTGTAACCAATAACGGATCCCGCTAAGCACTGACCGTATTAAATCAAAAGCATTAAGTATCTTTGCAACCTTGAAAGAAAGGGCTATCAGTGAAGAAGAAGAATTCCACACTAGTGCTGGGTGTTTTGAGCGTTTCAAAATAGAAACATCCTACATAATGTTCTAATCACAGGCGAAGCTGCAAGTGCAGATAAGGAGATATCCAGAGATTTTGAAGAAAATTATGGAAGAGGAGGCTATTGTGACCAACAAATATTTAATGTCGATGAAACCGGCCTTTCTTGGAAGCGAATGACTTTCAAGACTTTTCTGGCCAAATAAGGGAAATCTCAGCCTGTTTATAAAGTCGCAAAAGTCGAGTGAAATTACTGCTAGCAATATGCGAGCCATTTGGAAGCACATTCTTCCACATTGTGCATATGATTTTAGAGGCTTTTCAAATGAATGTTAGTTAATTAAATCTCATTCTGAGAAAATGAGTGATTCCGACCTCCTAAATTTAGATGCACAGCAGGAAGATCCAGAAGAATAAGAAGAATTTTTTTTTTCTTCTTATTCTTGATAAGAAGAAAAAAAATTTTTCGTACAATCGAAGTTTTCAAGTAGCAATTCTTAAAAGCTGACTCTGATGAAGAGAGAAGCAGTAACATTTGGAGAAGTATTAGAAGAGGGCCATATGGCCATATGGCCATATGGCCAATAGGGCCATACCATCAGTCGTATTAAAAAAAAAGAAACAGAATGTCCGCCAAACTACATCAGCTCAATTCTTTGTTAAGAAGCAGAATAATAAATTTATATTCTGAATATGTTGTATTTTCTTTCAGCTTCATGAGTTTCCTTTAACTAAATATACCCTAATTCTTAGGCCCTAAGATATACCCTAATTCTTTTATAAAAAAAATAAAAAATTAAAATTAAAATTAAGGATCACAAAAGAAATTTTAGGAACGCATTATACTTTTTTCCGTAGGTTATTATATTCGATTAGTGCGGTTTCGATTAATGCGCATGTTTTAAAGAACGCATTAGGCGTATTAATCGAGGGATTACTGTACTTGTAATTATAAATAAAAGAAATAAATCGCCCAACATTTAATCCTCAATGGAAGGAGACGGAACTCTTTCAGCCTTAACTTTTGAAAACGAGTAGACATTCGGCTTCTATCCTTAGTGTCTTCAGCAGCAACGGGGTTCTTGAATATCATAAGTTGTAGACTTCTTGGGTGACGACAATACAGCAGAAATTGCCACATCTCGTGTTTCTAATCTAACACATACCGTCTCTGTTTGATCAAGTTCATTTTTATGAATTGCAGAGTTAAAAATCTGAGTTTTGGGAAGAAACGTTCTACTTTCCTGTCTAAGCAGGTAACGTCTGAAAAACGTCCTCATATTGGAGTAGCAGGTTGTAGCGAATTGTTTTCCTAACAACCAAACAACAATCCTATAATGGCCTTTGTTTTGGTAGCCTGGCATTATGGAAGTGTTACGAAAAAGTTGCTCAAGTACCATGTAACGAAACATATGTCTAATATCCTTATTTCAGTTTGGCTTGAACAAAGAAATACTTTAAAAGAGGAGGTAATTTTGTTAATATTGGCGACTATTTTACCACGACAGCAGAAGGAAAACACCGAACTCTGATTCTTCCAGGACTTTTTAGTAAATCATGCAAATAGGGCAGGATTTACACGAGCTAGACGCGTTAGAGCTCAGGACTTCACATTATAAGAGGGAACACGGCATCATCAGTATTGATAACCTAAAATTTACTCAGTACAGGGAGATTCTTAAAAGTTATAGTTAGGGGCCACAACAACCTTAAATCGCGCCTAGCAGTAAGTTAATTAGGATTGCTAACAAGCAAATCGACGATGGACTTTTGACGATTTTCAAACCTTTATGAAGTAGTTTCACTATTTTCTTTTATTTTTTATTTTTTTAATTTGATTGGACAGTAAATAGTGTGAATGCTTAAGTGGTACATTTCTTTACTTACCATATTATATTAAAAATATGTAGTGGATTAAGGGCATGCACAATGGCGCCACAGAACATTAGCGGCTACTCAGCAAACTACAAAAATAAAGCTGGTCATGTCGTGCAGGCAGCATCGACTTCCAAGCAAACTATATTATTTAATATAAAACTTTTCCAAATAAAACCTCGTGTTCAGTTATAAACAGTAAATATCTTTACTTGTTTATAACTGTTTTTCGTTTTATTTTAATCATTTTTAATTTTTGTATGCGCTTTAATTATCATTTCCGGCGAGCTTGCAATAAATAAATGATGCGTAATAATTATTTTTCACCAATATATTGTAATTGTCTGTTTCGAACTCTATAACGCATTATAATAATGTTTGAAACAGTGCTAACTATAGTTAATTTATCACATTCGAATTCATTCAATTCTATTCTTCTCTCTTTCTTTACATTGTTGGTTTGGATTAAAATTAATAAAAAGGTGTGTGGGTAAGTGCGGATGTGCTTATGTGGGGAAGTTGACATTAGGTAACCATTTAGTGTGATGGGAAATGGTTATCATGCTTCAGATATTAATTATTAAAGTAAGCAGGCGACCTAATAGCTTTCAAAGCTCTTTTATAAGTCTAGACGACAAGGAGTCGAAGTCATGTTGTCAAGATGTGTCTCGAAAGTCAATGTGATATTACGTCGAGAGAAAATGATGAGCGATTATCGTAGGATTAGGGGGGAAATGCTTTTGCGGATATTTTTGTCACGTTTTTCATTCTATCATAGCTACTCTTCCACCGCAATTTTTATTTATTTATTATTTTTTTATATATATATATATCTCTAGGATAACCATATTGCCAAAATGCGTTTACATCTCCAAGTCAATTCTAAATTGAGACTTTTAACGCAAGATCATCCTAATAAATCTTCAAAATTCGTTCATCCAGAGAATGCCGCTGTTGTCACTGACTTAATTGGAAAACTGAATTTGTTTTGAAAACACCCCTTAAAGTGGGAATTACCGAAGGTATCCAAAGGCACAGCCCAATAATGACTACGCAACAGGATTGAACTCAACCAGATTCATAATTCTAATTCTCCCTGATGGAATCAAAACACTTAGTTTCTGTCAGAACGAATACAAGCATGCGTGCTTTTTATTCAGGAGGTTTCTCTGGAGCAAATAAGACGCGTTCTCAATATTCAAAAATTAAACGAATACTCAAATTTCAGGCAATATATCTCAATAAAGCGATAAAATGTAGCCGACCAAATCTTGCTACCACATCAGCTTGTTATAGAAATAAATCCTCAACTCTTCTTGGAAAGAAAATGATTAGGTTAATCCGTGAAGGCAATCTGTCTAGTCTAATTCAAAATAAAACGAAGTTTGAATCCGTCTAAAAGGCTTTTATGAAAACATTAGGTGATTATTTATCATTTATTATTATTATCATTATTATTATATCTCCATGGAGTTAAAATACCCATCACGGGAGGTCCTACTGTCACACACACAGTTTATCATACCGCGCCTTAAATATACTCGCCGTTTCTACACTCGCCACACTCTCGGGAAATGTATTCCAATCACTCACCACTTTCCATGCAAAAAACTGGCTCCTCTTCCCTTTGTTGACACCATCCTTATACAGCTTTCAGCGATGACCTCTTGTTCCATCCTGTCTTCTCCCATTCCATGTAAAACCTCTTCCACATTAATCTGATGAAAACTCCTTAGCAACTTATATGTCTCAGTAATATCCCCCCTTCTCTTCCTCCTCCTCCTATCCAACAGTTTCTGCAAATTTCATTTTCTCGATCTGTCTTCATACTGAACATTCCAGAGATCAGAAACTTCCTTAATCTCATTCCCATTACCGCTGTGCTGTCCTCACAATTTTAATAATATGTCACAGAAATTTTACGTCGAGAAATTTTACGTCCTTGTCTACAATGATTGTAGACAAGGACCTTGTCTATGTCTACAATCATTGCAATATTTCTCATTTCTACCAAGATATTTCCACTAATTGTATACTCTATATTCCATCTTTTCCAGCGCATTTAAGTCCTCTTGCCAAGCCACAGCATCCACTCTGCTCCTCATAGTTCTCCCCAAATTTGTATCATTTATATCAAATTTGTATATAAACAGCAACAGACTCCGGCACACTACTAATGACTTTCCTTTTCTGGGATATCCCTGATACCTATCAGAAAGTCAATCTTCAATCCAGCACACTAATCTACTATCTAATCCCATCGTTCCAATTAATTACTAGCTTGTTATGTTGCATTCTATCAAAGGTCTTTCATCTAAACATACTAGTATGTATGTATCATGCTCAGTGGCGCACTCAGGATTTAATCTTGGGGGATGGGGGCAGAGTTGAGTAGACGATTTGAGAATACACACTACACATTGCATACGACCTATGACTGAGCATCTGCAGTGATCGCCAGTACATGATACCAGTAGGGGTGCTGCATATACAAAATTTTAAAAAAATATATAAATCATTTTTCCTAATCAGTAACCAATTTATTAATAAATAAATTTACATATTAAAAAAATTGCTTCATTAAAAATATTTCACCCTCACCACGAACAAACACCAATAATAAAAGTTTCGTATCTCAATGACCTTGTAACGTGCAATCACAAGCGCAAACGAATACCGGCGAGTCTGGCTGCATTTCGCCAAACACAATAATTCTGACACTTTTTTTTTTTTGGGCATGTGCCCCCTGGCCCCTTCCCCTTGGTGCGCCACTGATCATGCTTAATTGCATTGATTTTTCAATATTTTGGATTTAGAATGTCTACTCGGTTTAATTTTGTTTTCTAGGCCATTTCTAGTGGGAACATTTGGGGAAAAAATCATCAAAATTATATGTCCATAAGCGAAAAACTGCTCTAGATTCAATTGGTCTGATGATAATATCGCTATAGAAGAATGCTATTACAAAACGTTTTTGTATTATTATTATCATTTTCTCCTATCATTTTATTTCTTGTTTTTCACTCCCAAACTAATTAACCAAGAAAATCGTTTCTTGAAAAGCACAGAAAAGTTTCGGAAAATTAGTGAAAGTTAACGGAGCACAGCATGTCATGCACTGCATAATAGCCAGCGACATCTTCAGTTAATTTTTATTAATGAGATGGCAATTTTCATTGGCAAGCGTAAGTGGAAAAGAATATTAAAATCGAAACACTTCAAAATTATTTCTCCAAAAATAACAACTCATTACTGATTTTTTAGCGTAAATATTTTCTTAGAAAGTGGGTGTGATATTTTATTTATGCTAATTACGAGTGTATTTTTTAATTTTTGTTATTATTAACTTATATATTGAGAAGCTTGGCATATAAACTTTGCACTTTCATTGGAATGCTTTTGCTTATTAATGTTAAACCATGTCATGTTGATTCGCACAGATATGCGCAAAACAGTCAATTTAATTCTGAACAAACGCAGGCAGACGTAATACGTTCGCTTCGTAACCATAGTTTGTTCTTGTAAACAGAGCCATCTATGCAATGTGTAACATTTTGAGGAAGAATTTGAAGAATTTCAATTATGAATTTTGTGACAATAGGGAGGGGATTTTAATATGGTACATAAAAGGAAAACATTTTTTTCGCCTTTCAAAATTAAATAAAATTTTATCAAAAAAATTAAATTAAAATCAAAATTATCAAAAAAGAAAAACAACCGATTATGCATTCGAACCAGAAATACATGCCAATTAACGGCAAAGAATAAAAATACTTGCATACAGGAAGACACAAAATAGTACACTTATGCCTTTACCTAAAATAAACTCCATAACAATAAAGACCGCACTATTGCTACAGACATCACCAGGATCAGTATGTGATACATTTGCGCCATCTCATGTTCTTAACTAAAATACCAAAAATGGTATTTTGTAAATAGTGTGAGGACTGCAATCGTTTCCCCCCCCCCCTTTTCCTGCACCTAGTAAAAAGTTCCTCTGGTCAGTGGATATAATGTTCTTTCTTCTGCAGATCTGGCGTCATGGAAGTTATGAAAGATTACTGTCCGATCATAGATGCGAGACCTTCGGCTGGCAATGTGCCAAGAAGAGTCAATTCATGTTGAAAGGAAGAATAAGGCAATGTACGAATTCATCACCAATACGCGAACTTTATACGTAAAATTTTCCAACTGTTGTACAAGCAAAATACTGTAGTTACCACTTTAAAAACTATAAGTTTCATAAAAGGAAACTTATTTTTCCCACGTGTAATAATAAACACTCATCATTGATTACTCTATTATTGGAATGGATTCGCCTTCTTCTGCCAGTCTCGCATCTGTGGTCAAACACTCCGTAGGCACTTTTAAAATAATTGTATTTTAAATATACGTAATTAAAAGAAAATAGATAGTTCCTTCATTTCATAATTTGGAAGTTGCCTATAAAAATACCTGCTGGATGCTCTCAGTGCAATATATTCGTTCGATGACAATTTAAATATTATATAAAAAGTATCATGAAAAAACAGAATTACTACAATATTATTAATTTTACAAATATTAACTATTATTCAATAATATAACGCAATTTATATCATGAAATCAAAAAATCAAAATAACATTATCCGCTTTTTATAAGTGAGTTTATGTAAATTTTTGAGGGAAAGCTATTGTATGTGATATTTTAGGACAAAGATATCGTCGGACAAATATCGTGAGATAATTTATGAAAGTCCACCGACTGAGAAAAGATATTTTAATTATGTATTCTATATAAAATCGTGGAATATATATTTAAACATGAAAGTTATGTCAACATTTGAAGGATGCAAAACACGGAGTTCATAATTCCCTTTTCTTTCTTCCTTACCCATGTGACTCCTGCATGTGATTTGCTCATATCATTATTGCACGTGGCTTTATTGATCGTCTGACTTGGCAGAGAGAGAGAGAGAGAGAGAGAGAGAGAGAGAGGATGTTTGGTAATAACTCAGCGGAAGGATACATGGTATATTAACTGCTCATTCCAGAATGAAAGAATGTAAGCAGGCTAGAGAATGCAAACAGTGAATTCCATCAGCCTGTTTGATCAAAGGGTGCAGAGTAGGCAGCAACTAATTGACAAAGCACTTCTAGCAATGAAGAACACGGCTGACGCTGAACCGGAAGTTTAACTCCCTCGAGCACATATCGGTGACTGATTCTAGAAACAGCTCACATGAAGTAAACAATAAAACAAAAAGCCCGATAGCAAACATCTCGAGGAACTATAGCAGAAGTAGCAGTGGGATGCTTTTAATGGTACTCTCTCTGTGAGTGTCGTAATAACAGCAGGCTTTGAAGGAGGGGGTTAACAGAATTTCTTATCTGCACGCACCAATTAGTGTGATTAGATATCTGTCTCGAAAGGAGGAGGTCTCCAGCAATAGAGAAGAGTAACTTAATTACATCACTGGCCTTTTTTTTTTTTTTTTACACAGAGTGCTCCGTACGATAAATGCTGCTTCTGCCGCCTATCGGTTAAGACGTGCTGATGCTAACTTAAGAATTTAATTAACGTAGGTTGGCAAAAAATGAAACTAGAATTGTTTTCTGTTCAATTCAAGATAAATTATTTTATTTATTCGTATGGAGTTTCCTCGCTTTTTTTTCCCGCCGTCCCTATTGGGGGGGGGGGGGAAGGGTTAAGTATTTATGGCTGTAGATCCGTGTGCGTTCACGAGGCCGGTTTGCCTGCTTGCGGGATGAAAAATGTCAGATAAACTGGCGGAAAAAATCCTATTGTCCGCACCCAAGACCGCTAACTTGGCTATAGCAGATCCTCAAATTCCTCACGTCTTCGACGGGAATCGAACCTGGGACTTCTTCCCCAGTCATATGGTTGCGCAGCGCACAGCCACTAGGTTAACCGCGCGGACAGAAAAAATAATAACTCATACCTTTAAACAATCAGCTTTTAACAGGGGAGTATATTCCTGGTGTGCTAGGCGTGCATTGCACACCCAAAATAATTCACGAATAAATCATTTTGAGCAGCTTTTTATTGGAAATAAATGTTTTTATTTATTATTGATATCAGATATTTATTTGAAATAAATAGCCACGAACTGTTACAAATATCAAGACATTCGCAGCGTGATTGTTAATTAGATAAGGTGAGCGTTGCTGTCGCCTATATGAAAGAAAATAATGTAATTTCATAGGCGGAGTCTGCAACGAGGCATCAACGTGTATTTTTAACAACTAAAGATGATTGGTGATTATGCAACATATACTCTTGGCACAATCTCACGGATTGAAATATGCACTGGGATTAACGGCTTGAGCCTGTCAACAGCATAAGTAGCTTAGTTCTACTCAGTAAATTACCTGCGGCCAAGAAGTTCAGTGAAGTTAGTTATTCGTTGTGGTTTCCTATAGTTTTTATTCCATTTGGTCTTCAAAATTCGGCTCTTAGATCGTCGAAAATGAAAACTCAAAACAAAATTAGTTTTTTTTTTTTGGAGATAATGTTGTATTCAAAATTTGTTGAATCACATCCAGTATTTATTATTTTTCTAGAAGAAAATGTTCCACTAACAGAATTTTTTTTTTCCAATTATGAATAACGCTTTATTCAGTTGTAAATAAGGAAAATAAAACTCTATTCGAAGCTGAAACAGTAAAATAACGGAAACTTGGAGATGGTTATTGAAAACCACAAAATTTTAATTCTAAAATGCTTCTGTTTGGCAAATTAAGTAATATATTATGATATTAAAATTGCATCATCTTTTTAAAGCCAAATAAATTGAAACTAAAGTTTCGTAGTTTCATAACTCTCTTGTAAAATTTGAAACCTGTGTCAGTTTGTTTGGCTATAAAAAGATGATGGATTTCTAATATCCTCATTATTATGTATTACATACTCCTAGTTTATTATTAAAATGAATGAATAAAAACGAATTTTTATAATAGGACGGTGGCATACTTTCGTTAAAAAAAAGGGGGGGGGGTAGTTGCAGAGATAATTCAAAAAAATTGATCTGAGACTTCACATAAAAGGTACTTTTTGCATTAGCATTGTTATATAATGACATTATTATTATTATTATTATTATTATTATTATTATTATTATTATTATTATTATTATTATTATTATTATTATTTATCAACAACTGAACTCAGAGCCGTGTTTGGAACTGCTCAAAGGACAGCCGCTGAAAGAACTAATTTTTTCACTAAGATGGTCCGACTTAAACCAAAATTGATATCACTCGATAAATTTTACTGGAAATCTCAAACATAAAATTTCAGTAAAATCCGTAAGTAAGAGCGGAGTTGTTATATTCTATCTACGAAGAAGAACAAAATCAATCTAACAGTCGATTAACAAAGACATTTTGTCTGTGTACAATAGTCTCAAATTCAATGTTATTTTTATTTATTTTACATGAATACTGTTTACAATCTTACTTAATATTAAGAGTCAGACATCAAAACGTTTAACTTCAGTTTTGATTCTTACCAGCATGAAAGTTACTATGAGAATAAAAAAAAAGTCTATCTAAGGCATTAGGAAATATATTTTAATTCAAATATATATTTACATTTTAATAGTTGGATGTTTTTTTTTTTCTGAAAAGCTGGTAAACCAAGCTAGACAACATAGGCAATTAACAGACACATTACTTGAGACAGCATGTAATGGAGGGGACAAGAGGTTCGCTGGAAAAAAAAAAAAAAGAATGGGTTGGAGATAGATGTTGATGGTGCATGGAATGTTGTCAAGGGATGTTTAAGTAAAACAGTATCAGATTGTATACTCAGAATAAGGTGGATAAATCAAGTAGGAGTAAGATAGATGAAAAGTATTATTAAGCAGGAGTCCTATACAACGAAAAGGTTGTGGAGGGAGAATAAAAAAAAGAGTGATCATCATACCCATGAGCAGTATAAGGCAGGCAAGGAGGGTGACCTGTATGGTGAGGAAGGAAAAAATTAATTATGACAGGAAGCTATCCGAAAAGTCCAAACAAAAACGTGTTGATGGTAGAGAAGTAACAGAAGTAGCAAATCCAATAAGTGAGTTACTAAGTGATCATTTTGCAAAGATGTACGATCTTTGATATTGCAATGCCAGATATATATCACTAACTGACGAGAGACTACAGATGGAAGAAATAGAGGTGCTTAGTATATCGCATAATCTTAATGCAAACATTACTATAGGGTTAGATGGCATATCCGTCCATGTGTTACGAGAATATGCCAGAGAATTAACACTGAACGAACTGTTCAATTTAGGCCTTAGTTCTGGTATGGTTCCGATAAAGTGGAAGAGGGAAAAAATAATTCCACTGCATGAAGGAAGCTTCATGCAGTGGAATTGTTTTTGGCGAAATTGATAAGAAATTAGAATCAGGAGTGAGTGAACAGAAATGTGATACTGTAGGACATTATGGTTTCGTGAGGGTAAGGGCTTACCTTAGTAATTTACTTATTTTCTATAATAAAGTAATAGTGGAGTTGGATTAAGGAAATGCTCGGTGATACTGGACTTTGCAAAGACATTTGACAGGATTCCACATGGAACTCTGTTGCACAAATTGGAGCAAATGGGAATGGGTCCGAATCTGGTGATTTAGATTAGAGGGTGGCTGATGGACAGATATCAAAAAAGTATGTTATGAAGGAATTGAGTCCAGGAGAAGGGAGGTGACTAGTAGTTACCTCAGAGTTCAGTACTTGGTATCCGTTATTCAATTTGTACAATAATGATGGAAATAATTTGACTCTAAATATCCACTTGATTGCTAATGATGCAAAACTGGGAACAGCCGTAAGTGAGGTGGAGATTTTGCAAGAGGAGTGAAATATGCTGGTAGTATAGGCAAAGTCAAATGGCTGTCATTTTAACGTGGCTACGTATAAGGTGATGCACTTTGGAAGGAGGCGATCACATACTGTGTACAGTACTAATGGAATTAAACTGCAAACAAAAAGTTGATGAGGCTTGACTTGAGGATAATTAACGGGCAGAGAATTGAAGTTTAGAGGATATATTGTAAAGGCGGTCAAAACAACACATTAAATTACATGGTTGTGGACAAACTAGAATACGAAGGTTTTTTCCATTTTATACGGCATTAATAAGGTTACATCTGGACTGGTGCGTGAATGCAGATTGGTCGCCTTGATTCCTTGGTATTGAAAAGGTAGTGGAGAGAATCCAGAAGCGAGTGACAAGGATTGTGAGAAGTCTGCGGAATGTCTCCTATGAGGATAGATTGAAGGTTTGTGGGCTCCAAAAACTAGCTGATAGGCGTAAGAGAGTGATATGATAGAAGCATATAAGTTATTAAAGGCCTTTATAACCCCGCTTTCCCGTGACAGAGATCGACTAACTCGGGAATGGTTGAAGATAGGCTTTGAAAAAGTTCCTCCAGTCGGCTACTAGACTTGAACGTAACTTAGAGTGGCCATGCAGAGGATGCAAGTACCACTTCCTTTATTCGTAATCATCATCATCGACAGCTTTCTTCAGTCTACTACTTCAAATGCCTCCCCATGCTTCTTCCATTTTATCCGATCTTGTGCGCATTTCTCCACCAGAAATATATAAAAAAATTTTTATATCATCATCCCATCTTACCGCTTGTCAACCTGGTTTCTGAAAACCAGCTCTTGGAGCTTTCTCTCTCTCTCTCTCTCTCTCTCTCTTTCTCTCTCTGTCCATTTGTTGTCATACATTCTTATCGCATGTCCTGCCCAGCAGCATTCATTGCTCTGTATTACTGATGGAATGTCCATTACCTTTGTTGCTGCCTTATCCAAGTATCTCTCTCTTTCTCTCTCTGTCCGTTTGTTGTCATACATTCTTATCACATGTCCTACCCAGCAGCATTCATTGCCTTTTATTACTGATGGAATGTCCATTACCTTTGTTGCTGCCTTATCCAAGTATCTCTCTCTTTCTCTCTCTGTCCGTTTGTTGTCATACATTCTTATCACATGTCCTACCCAGCAGCATTCATTGCCTTTTATTACTGATGGAATGTCCATTACCTTTGTTGCTGCCTTATCCAAGTATTGTTTTTATCTAACTGCGTTATTTCCAAAATCGCTCTTTCCATGTTTCGTTTTGTTCGTTTCAGTTTCTCTAGATGTTTTTTTAGTCAGGCTCCAGGTCTTTCTACAATTGTTGGCAGTGCACACTGGTTTTAAATCTTTCTTTTTAAACAATTTGGTAAATTGACTTTAAATAAAATAAATACAAATATACTTCAGCTAATTATATTACTGAAATTATATCATCAAGTTTATGGTCGTTTATAATGATTTGTTCTAGATATTGGTATAAACTGACAATTTCAATCTGTTTTTGATTTTCTGCAGAAAAATATAGTGAAAAATAGAGAAAGATATTTTTATAAATATATCTTTACATTTATAGAAAAGATAAATAAGTAGTTGAAATAATTTTTGAACTCGTATTCTGGAAATTTTTCCTCCGTGTACAATATATCTATGTAAATCCATAAAACAGAAATTATGATATACTGTATAGTTTATTTTATTTATTTATTTTTTTATATATTGTTATTTTTGCGTAGCCGTTAGCAGCGCTCGTAGTGGAGAGAAGAGATTCGTCTGTGATTCGTCTGTTGTAACGTGTGCTCGTTCCGAAAATTAATTGTTGGTCTTTTACCAGAGTAAATTTTAAATTATATTCAAGTATAATTTATATTATTGTTATTATTATTATAAAAACCTCCATGGAGTCAAAGACTCATCGTGGTAGGTCCACTATATATAGTAAATTGAAAAGTTCTTTTGCTACGGTGAGTGCTTCAGGATTACTTTTAGTTATTTAAATTATGATATTGAAGTCGTTTTATAGTATTCGCTTTGGAGTTCTTGATTTGCTTAGGCAAAAATGGAATATTTAGTTAAGCCTAGTCGCTTATTATCAACAAATGACAAAATAGTTATATTGATATCACTAAATATACGAGTTTTATAAAATAGGCTGTCTATTTCAGAAAAATAACAGATAACTGTTAAATTCAATTGCAAAATGATTACATCACACCAAATTTGTATTAAATATATAATACGTGTGTCTCCGCAGCGCAATTGGAAGAACTGAAACATTACGCTCTTCGATTAGAAAAGAACTTGTGTTCGATTCACGTCATGATGAGAAGAATCTTTATATGGTGTTTTTGAATTGAAGTCGAGTTAGCCGATCTCATACGGTAGTAGTACGGATTTTTCTCCCGGAAACTCTTTTTTTTTTTTTTTTTTCGTGTTGCGTAAAGACAAAATCAGCCATGGGAACACACGCAATTTACAGACAAAAAAAGTTGTTGGTGGTGATGGGTGGTAGATGGCGTTGATGGTGTGGTATCGTTGTGTGTACATGGAGAATTAAGTGGTAGAGGAGACGGTGAGAAGTGTATAGCGGAGTAGAGTAGATTGCCCCTCCTGTGGTGAGTCCTTGGACTCCATGCTGGTCACGTAATAATAACATTTGTATGAAATATTTAATAGAAATGTGATGTTGCAATTTTGTAGACAGTTCAAACGCGAGTCTATCCGATGCTTCACAAATTGGCATGGATGGAGGTATGAAGGTATCATAGGTATTATGAAAATTGTAAGTGGTTAGCATGGGCCTCTAGCTATGGGTCTTGACCTTTATGGAGATACGCGCTAATAATAATAATAATAATTTTTTTTTTAAACATTTTATTATGTCTCAGTATAAATTACATACAATAATAATATTTACAATATTTACAATAAGGTTTATACAGAATTTTTGAATTTAGAATATAATAATAATAATAATAATAATAATAATAATTTTTTTTTTTTTTTATAAACGACTTATTTGTTTTTACAATGAAAATGATAAGGTTTACTATCACACAGAGTATCTGCACACACACAATGAAAAACATATTATCTTTTCTGTACAGTACAAAAATTCGATATACAAAATGCAGAGTACATTTTATAAATATGAATATACATTTTTTTAAACTAGCTAAATATGGATTGGCACCAATGTGCACACAATTCACGATACAATGCAGTAATGCAGCATACACACACAATTCAATAATAATAATAATAATAATAATTTTTTTTTCTTTTACATTTTATTATGTCTCAATATAAGTTACATACAATAATAATATTTACAGTATTTACAATAAGGATTATACAGAGTTTTTTTTTTTTTTTTTTAGTTTTTTTTTTTTTTTTTATGTCTCAGATGAATTGCATACATAGTTGCTGTAGTAATTATATGTATATAATATTTATAACGCATTACAAGTGTGTATAACAGATACTTGCAAGTTAGTAATTTTCTTCCTCGAAGCTTAGCAGAGCTTATCTGAGGAAGATAATAGATGACAGAGGGTGGTGGTTTCATGGTTGTGTTCCTATAGTGGTCACAAGCCAGGTGTTGATTTTACTGTTTGTTGGTACGTGCTTGAAAGACTTCGTCTGCTATTACAGTTTAACTCTTTTTTTTTTTTGTGCAAATAGGGTTGGATTTTGACATGGTGTGTTTGTTTCTTTGTGTTCTTGTAGTGGTAGTTTTTTGAGAGGGGGGGTTGTCGTAGGTTTGTGTGTGTGTGTATGTGTGGTGGGGGAGAGAGAAACAGGAATTTCTCTAATTTTCATTCTCGCTATAATATTTATATAGTGCCTGTTTCAGCTCTTAAAAAAATAAAAAAAAATAAAAAAAATTATTATTAATAGTGACGTTTTGAGATAATTTTTTTTTTTAAACATTTTATTGTCTCAGATAAATTACATACATAGATACAACAATAGTTTTATATAAACGTATATATATATACATAATATTTATAATACATTACAATTGTGAATAAAAAATACTGGCGAGTTATTAATATTTTTAAATTATAATAATTTTTTTTTTAAATAAATAATATTTTTGTTCACTGCTAAAATATTTACACATACATATATACAATAGTTATCTTGAGTATAATAGTAATAATTGTTTATTTTTTTTTTTAATTTAAAAAAAAACAAAAAAAAACAATTTATTATGTCTCAGTATAAGTTACATACAATAATAATATTTACAGTAATTACTATAAGGATTATACAGAATTTTTGATTTTAGAACATACATAATAATAATAATAATAATAATAATAATTTATTTATTTTATTCATTTATTTATTATTATCATTATTTTTTTTTTGTTTTTTTTTATGTCTCAGATGAATTGCATACATAGTTGCTGTAGTAATTATATATATATAATATTTATAACGCATTACAAGTGTGTATAACAGATTCTTGCAAGTTAGTAATTTTCTTCCTCGAAGCTTAGCAGAGCTTATCTGAGGAAGATAACAGATGACAGAGGGTGGTGGTTTCATGGTTGTGTTCCTATACTGGTCACAAGCCAGGTGTTGATTTTACTGTTTGTTGGTACGTGCTTGAAAGACTTCGACTGCTATTACAGTTTAACTTTTTTTTTTTTTTTTTTGTGCAAATAGGGTTGTATTTAGACGTGGTGTGTTTGTTTCTTTGTGTTCTTGTAGTGATAGTTTTTGAGAGGGGGGTTGTCATAGGTTTGTGTGTGTGTGTGTGTGTGTGTGTGCATGTGTAGTGGGGGAGAGAGAGACAGGAATTGCTCTAATTTTCATTCTCGCTATAATATTTATATAGTGCCTGTTTCAGCTCTCTGTATGTTCCTATGTTTCTGTTGTCGAACGGCAGTTTGTTTATCATGTCAGGTACGTAGAAGTTTCGGGTGGCTTTGCCGTGGTGATTGTTGTACTTATAAGTTATGTATTTGTTGACTGTGGTCTTGTTATTTGATATGTTGTTCTGGTTACTCTATATGTTGGGCTGTAGTAGTGTTTTAACATGACTGTGCAGTGGCGTAAGTGTTTCACCTTAAATATTTTGTGTTTTGTCCGTGCTTCCTGCATAAGAGTGGGTTGTTCCCAGAATATCAGTTTTATCATTTTATCTTGCAACCATTGTAGCCTGTTAAGTCTGTAGTCTGTGCAGAATGCGTATGATGTGATTGCATATCTTAAAATGTTTTCACATAATACTTTATAGATTAGTATTTTTATGTGGGTTGGGGCAATGTCTTTTAATCTGTATAGTTTGCTTGCTATTATCCTAAGCTTGGTATGTGGGTAGTTTGTATGGCTATTCCAACTTTGATCAGCATCGAAGTGAAGTCCAAGATAGCGTGTTGTTTTCACCTGTGATGGTTGTGATTTTAGGTTCTGCACTTGGTGTATAGGAGGATGAATGTTTGATAGTGAGATATTTAGTTTCTATGGGCAGCGTTTGGGGGTTTTTGAATATCATTAGCTTTGTTTTTTCCAGGGTTTATATATATGCCATTTTCGGTTAACCAGTTAGTGATTTGATTGATGTCGTGTTGCATATTTTTGTAAGCGATATTTGCATTGTTGTGAATGGATACTATGGCTGTGTCATCTGCATACTGGAAGATTTTACTTTTTAGGGAGAGTTGGCTTATGTCGTGTGTGTATATGTTAAATAGAATGGGAGATAGGAAAGCTCCTTGCGGTACTCCGCAGGTTACATGTACCTCTTTGCTGTGTGCTGATCCTATACGGGTGATGTGCTTTCTGTTTTTCGTGTATGCCTTAAACCACTGGAGTAGACGACCTCCAATTCCGATATGGGTAAGTTTCGTTAACAAGGTTTTATGTGTTAGTGTGTCAAATGCTTTTGTTACGTCAATGAATACCACTAATGTTATTCTGTTTTTATCCAATGCAGCGTTTATTAGGTCTGTGAAATCTTCCAGGAGTGTTGCTGTTCCTTTATTTTTTTGAAAGCCATATTGTGTTTTGGGTATGATTTGAAATTTTTCAACGTATGTGGAGAGTTTCTGATGTACAATGCGCTCCATGATTTGGTTGATTACAGGCAGCGTGGCGATAGGTCTGTAATTACTTATTATGTTTCTTTTTCCCTGTTTGTGTATGGGTGTGATTAATGCAGTCTTCAGTGTTTCAGGTATGTGTCCCGTTTCGAAGATTTTATTTAACTGTTTTTGTATAACTGGAAGTAGGTCGGTTGAGTGTTTCTTGATGTCTTTTGGTCTGATTCCGTCTATCCCCGGTCCTTTGTTAGGATTAATTTGTTGAATTGCCAGTGATAGTTCTTCTTTTGTTACTGTGGGGAACCACATCGACTTGGTTGCTCGTGGACCTAGTGGAGAATGTTCGTTTGTGTGAGGAAAGGTTGTTTCTTGTAGCTTTTGGACAGAGTTAACGAAGTGCTGATTAAAGTTGTTTGCCAACTGTTTGAGGGATTTGGGGTCGCAGGCAAAGCTGTGTTTTATTGTTTCTGAGGCAGTGGTTCTGTGTATATTGTCCAGCATTTCATTAATCAGGTGCCAGGTTTCCTTTATGTCATTCTGCGCTGTTGTTAATTTGTTGCTGTAATAGTTTCTTTTTGCCGTTCTAATCTGGGTTGTTAGGAGATTCCGTTTTCTTTTGTATTCAGCTTTTAAAGCGATATTGTTTGGCGACTTCTTAAGTTGTTTCCATAGGGCATCTTTTCTTTGTATGTCTGTTAGTATGTTGTCTGTTATCCATGGATTTTGTTTCGTTTGGGGGCGTATTTTTATTTTTGTTAATGCTTTGTTATATATTTTGTTAAATGCAAGTTTAAGATTATTATATACAGCTTCAGCAGAGTCTAGAGATGCTATCTGCATCCAGCCTGTTTTTCTGATTTCATCATTCACTATTGCTTCGTTTACAATGCTATGATACTGTTTTGTAGTCTCAGTGATTTTTATGGGTTCTGGTTCAGTGTGTAACTGCAATGCTGTGAAATAATGGTCTGCTAGTTTGCATGTTATGACGGCTGCTGTGTGGCTGTTTGGAGGGGCCCTTATATTTATATGATCAATGTAGGTTGAGGTTGTTGTGTTTCCGACTATCTCTTCTCGTGTATACGACTGTATGGATGGGGTTATGTTATATGCCGATAATAGGTCTAGGTATTGTTCTGTGTTGTTATTTATGTTCCTAATGTTTATATTAATGTCTCCTATTATTATCAAGTATTTTGAGGTGCCTACTTCCGTGGCTGAAAGCCATCTGTTTAGTTCTTCTAGGAATTTTGTGGTGCTTAAATTGGGTGGTCTGTATATTGTGTTTAATATCAGGGAGTTTTCTTGTTTGATGTTTTTAATTTCGATGCATATGTTTTCTGCGTATTCTAATTTATAGTTTATTTCTGTTACTTCTAGTTTATGTTTGGTAAATATTATTATACCACCGCCTCGTTTTGTTTGTCTGCAGTGTTTGTGTTGTTGGAAGTGTGGCATTTGGTAGGAGGTTGCCTCTTCGTTTGTCGTAGATACTTCAGTCAATATTAAAATGTCTATTTCGTCTATATCTTCCTTCAGATAAGCTTGCAGGGTCAGCCAGTATTTTTGAATGCTTCTGATGTTGATGTGGAGAACAGATAGTCCTTTTTTGGGGATTGTCAGTTGTTTCCATTCTGATATTGGTTTCAGAATGTGGCAATTATCATGTTCCGGGGTGATTACATCTGCTTGATGGTGTGCATTCATGTTGGTTGGTGTGCTGTTCCTTCTTTACGAGTTGTCAATATTCCTTTCAATGTGACAGCCTGTTGAGGTCATCTACGGATTTTATTTCGATTGGTTTTGTGTCTTGTGTCTTTCTAAGGAATATTTTGCTGTCTCTTATCCATATAAACTGGTAATTGTTTTCTGTTTTTACTTTCCTTGCTTGGTAGAATATTTTCTGATAGTGTGGAGTAAGGTATTCAGACAAGTATATTGGGGTGTTGTCGTGGTCTCCTTTCAGATCCTTTACTACTGGATTTTTAATCCTGCTAGCTTTTATAAGTGTAGTTTTTGTTAGGCTGTTGGTGAGTCGCACTACGACGGGAGAAGGACGGGTATTATTTTCTCTTTTCCTTTTTTGTGGTAACCGATGCACTGACTGGATGTCTCTTGATTCAATGGGAGAGCCGATTTTTTGGCTTAGTTGTATTACGGTGTCTCTTAGATGTTCCGTAGCTATTTCTGGGAGACCATTTATGAGGAGGTCATTTTTGTGCTGCTGTTGGTTTGAGAGCTCGTACTGTTGCATTAGAGAGTTTAGTTCTTGCCGTAGGTCCGTTGTCTCTTTAATTAAATTATGCTGTCTTTCAGTTAGCTCTTTGACGCAGTTTTTAATTTCTCTAACGGTCTGTAACATACCTTCTATCGAGTTATTATTAAATTTAATAAATTCCTCATATTGGTTGAATTTTTCTGTAATTTGTGCGTTATGTTTTTTAAATAGTTCTCCAACAAAATCGATTAAACAGTCTTTTAGGTTTTGTAATCTATTTTCAAGTAATGCATTTAAAGATTGCTCACCTGGGTTTCCGTTGTTGTTTTCTTTGTTTTTAATTCCCTCTGTTGTTGATAGCTGTTTACTGCCTGCGGTTGTTTTCTGCATTGGCTGTTTTCCGCCTGCGGTCGAAGGCGACGTTCCTTTGTTGTCTCTGCAATGGGGACACTTCCACTCGTCACGATTCTTGTTTGATTTTCGCTGCCAAGTAGTCTCGGACAATCCTGAACATAAAAAATGCATGTTTCTTTGGCAGTTCCTACATGTTACGTGGTTTTCTTCCCCCTTGGCATTTGTAGCACTTCATATTTCTTGTTTGACGATCTTGCTGTATTTCTAATATGGCGTCTTCCTTTGTTCCCTTCTCGCGTAGTTGACCAACGTATACTTCGAACTTTGAATACTTATATTTTACTTATTACTTAACAGATACTTACAGTTTTTACATCTATATGTTCGTCTTGAAGAACGGAGTTCACTGATGTACTTTAAATTTTAATTCACAAGAAAAGATCTACTTTGCAACTTAAAATATGGGAGCATCGAAATAGCGTGCTTGCGACTGCTTGCTGCTAAAGCGCCCTCAATAATAATAATAATAATAATAATAATAATAATAATAATAATAATAATAATAATATAGTAAAAAGTAAAAAAAAAGAGCCTGTTTTGATCTGGGAATCTGGTAGGAAATAATTAGTATTAACTGTAATATCATTATTCTCGTATCTAAAGTAAGTTTTATATTAGCTAATAATAGATAACGGCAGTTCTCCTTGCTGATTTCAATTGTATGTGAAGTTCTACCATTGGATAGAATACATTTGAGTTTCAGTAGCATTCTACATTCACTGTATTAAACAGTAAGTAGCCAGTTTGGAATTAGTATTATTAGTCAAGTGAAAATAATACGTATGTTGTATTCCATATGACTGGAGGTTCTACGAAGTTCAGTGGTGTGGGCACTGCGACATTTGCCCTTTGGATGAAAAGACTTGGGTTCGAATCGCTTCTTTAGGAAGGGAGAAATCTTAACAAGGACTTTTCAACTGAAGTAGAAAGAATTTTTCTCCTTAAAACTAGTTTTTCATCTTGTACTCTGGCCGGAGAACACAAGCAATAAAGAAATATTTGCTGGCCTGATTGGCCAAGTGGTTGCGTACTTGCTATTCAACCAACAGGTTGCAGGTTCAATGGCTGTGGACGGATATCTGCGAATGTCTTTAGGATGGATGCATTTTATCGTCCGGCGTGAGACCATTACTCTGCATATGCAGAGTGATGGATGTCTGAAGTGACTCGAAAACGTTCCATGTTCAGTCTCTAGAATAGGATTTCCGGATTTTGTAGAAATAAATGAACATGCAAATAAATAAATAAAATATAAAAATTACAGAAAATTGCTTAACCCATCCACAGTACTAATGTACTATAGGTTTCAATCGTTCGTGGGCAGGAGCTACAATAGTTTTTTTTTTTTTTTTTTGGTACGATATGCAACAGTATGGCTTACCGGCAGCTTTGTGTTAATAGTGACGTTTTGAGATGCGGGTTCTAGGTAAATATTATATTTACCTAGAACCCGCTTAAAATATATATTTTTATTATATTTTTTATTATATTTAATATATTTTTTATATTTTTTATATTACATATATTTTACATATTACATATCTTTTAAGCCTCCGTAGCTCAGTCAGTATAGAGGAAGCCCTTTGGTCGGAAAGACCTGGGTCGAAAGAGATCAGATAAAGTTCGCTTCCCGTCAGTTCCTGACGTCCCCGACGGGAATCGAACTTTATCTGATCTCTTTCGACTAAAGGTGAGTTAGCTGGTCTCATACGGAGGTAGAGAGTTTTTATATCCCTGAAACTCGAGTTTTTCGTCCCCCAGAACAGGCAAGCCCGCCCCGTGAGCACACGCATTTACAGACATAGGACACACGGGGAGGCATAGGGCTAGCCCCCTTATCCTAGGGTTGCGGTTGCAGGAATACTCACCTCGACACTGTAACGGTAGAAGAGGAAGGGATTAAGTAAAGTAAAGTAACATGTATTTTAGTTCATTCATTCATTTCGTATGGTGATTCAACGGCCGTGAGCCTCTTTTAGTGGGGAGGTACGGCATCACCTCAATCCCCCCTGTTTTATCCGGGCTCGGGACCGGCATAACTGACAATTCAGACCTATGGAGGGATTGTCCTAAGTATTCCTGACTGTATCCGTGTGTGTTCACGGGGCCGGTTTGCCTGCTTGCGGGATGAAAACCCCCAGATAAACTGGGGAAAAAACCCTGCTGTTCACTCCCAAGACTGGCTAACTTGGCTATGGCTGAGGAAGATCCTTAAGTTCCTCGCGTCGTCGACGGGAATCGAGCCTAGGACACTCCTTCCCCACGCATGTGGTTGCGAAGCGCATAACCACTAGGCTAACCGCGCGGACATGTATTTTAGTGTTAAGATGCTTATCACTACTTCGAAGCATTCTGTTTTCAAGTCTAACTTATGCTATAAATATATAAATATGCACACTCTTCTTATTCTCTTTTAAGAACGAAATCGGCGGTATTTTTACATGCTATACGCTTTTAAAAATATCTGGTTTCATAACTTAAACTTTTGCTTGTTAGTATCGATTTTTTATTCTTCGTTTCTAAAATATTTAGTTCCAGTAGCCAAGGTGAGCACTATTTACTTTTTTCTTCTAAAACGACAACACATTAATAAAACGTCCTATCGTTCCTTTGTCTTTTCCGTCTCTAAGGAAAAACTTATACTTAGGCATTTCTGATTGATTTTAGGGTTTTTTTTTACGAGTGAAGCATAGGTAAATGACTGTGATCTTATCAACATTATGTATGTACCAAGCACGACGTCACGTGGTTCTTGGAAAAATTACCGTCTTGTCATTGATCCATCCATGGACGGTCAATGCTGCGGTCACTCGCCGCAAGTTCTGGTGAACTTCCATTCAGTCTTTCAGACGCCTTTGTGGGCGTTGTATTGTGTCGACAGCTGTGTGTAGCTCCATTTAGTGCGGAAATCACCGAAGCCATCAGTAGCAGAACCACGATGGGAAGACTGTTGCGAATGTCTTCCAAATTCTCTGCAAGACTAATCAGGATATTTCACTTCCCTACTCTTAAAGGATTCTTTAACCTCATAAAGAAATGTTTTTCAGATACTTTGTGAATATCGAAGAGATTAATTATGTAAATTATTACCCACGCTTCTCAAAGGCCTGCTTGGCTGCGTTCGATGCTAATTTTTAATTTTCGAGTTTATTTTTAGCTAAAGCATTTGTAATTTTTAATATAATTAAGCTGTAAGTAAGCGATATACTGGTTATCACGTAATGAAAGAGGAAGCGTTTCTGTAAAAAAAATGTGGGTTAGGAAACTTTTGTCAATACTTTTCAGTGGAGGAACAATATAAGAATTTAGTACCGTGAGGTGTATGGATTGCTCATATAACAGAAAATCAAGATAATTTGAAAACAATGGGAGAAAAAGGCATTTTTAGACCAAGCGCTACAAATTGGCTCTCCACTCACACATGGAAGAAGAGGATTATGTCCGGAGAATGATTACAAATCACCTGTCACTCTGAGGTGCAGTGGCATAACGTATAGTTTAGTGAACAGTTTGTAGGGTATATTTGAGATACGTTGCATTTAATGAAGAAGAGAGTCTAAGTAGATTGGGATTGAGGACATGTTAGTTGTTGAAGTATTCCGTAGCCTTGATTACACGAACCTTTCGCTTCAATGTAGCTGGCGTCACAGTTGGGTCAACAGATGTATCTCAGTAGAACTTAAAGTAGAACACAGTAGGACTATATTGAAGAGCCTGCCTTTGGGCGAAGATTTTTCACGGTATTCTGAAGGTTCAAAAATATGCGTTAAAACTTTATCTGTTTAATTGATGTAGGAGTTACAATCCCTGTTTTGGGTGTAATTCGAATGGTAAGTTACGATGTTTGGTACGTAGTTTTTCGGTTTTATTTTTGAATCCAATTAGAAATGCGGACAGTGTATTTACAAATAAATAAATAAATAAAATAAAAAACAATGATCGTGAATATCCATTACTCACGACCTACCGTCAAACTTTCTACGTGCAAGATACCATTCAGTCAACAACAACAACAACATTCAATTTCTTTTAAGTTTTTCCAAGAGTGAACAGTTCAAACGTAGACGCAACGCCATCGGGAATAGTTACAACTGGAGATACTCTGGATAGAATTATTCCGGTAACTCTATCGGTTGTTGTTGTTGTTTTTAAAGCACGATATAAACTATATCCGATCTAAGCAATTTTTTTTATTCATACTTCAGTACGGAATGGGCTCTAGGATGTGTTTTCTAGTATATACTCCTGAGTGCACTCCTAATAACAGATTCACGAGAGTTTTTTGAAAAAAGAACGACAAATTTCCCTCTTTGAATCCAGAAAACTACAAAAGATAGAAACCATTGTAAGTGAAACGTTTATTCAATTTTCTTTCTTTCTTTCTGTTTTCAGGTTTTGCATAATAAAAAATCTCAAATACCGCTATCACAGACCTTTTTTGAATTAAAAGGGGAAAAAAAGGTGTTTTTGGAAAATTCAGATTTATTCTCGTATTTGTTTTTGCTAATATAATAATTGGGTGCATTGATACATTGAAACCATAACTAGTTCAGTCGACGAAAAGATATTCTGTTTTTTTTTCTGTTCTTTCTATTCTGTTTATATATATCTATATATATAATACAGAGGAAAAAATTATGGAAGTTTTTGGTGCTGAACAGCGTGAATGGAGATATCTCTATAAGAGATATAATGTAGAATCTGAGTGAATAAAACGTAGTTTTAACTGTTAAGCCGAGCATTACGAGCAAGAAGAACCGAGGAGGTCTTTTTTGCTAGAAAAAAAGACAAAATTGTGTGTTGGAAGCAATAAAGGTGACTTAGTTGTCATCACCGCTTTAAGGATGGTATGGATGCGAGAGTTTCCAGTATTAATCGCAGATGATCTTGAAGTTTGAGATGATTAAGAACTGCAGGTTTTTTTTATATGAGTAAAAGGAATAGAGAGTGCTATCACTTGCAAACCTGTGGATAGGGTTTGAGGTCAGTGAGAGAAAGGTCGTTCATGTACATGAGGAAAAAAGTGGATATGAACTTCGATTTCCGATTGCATCGTTAATAAACAACGTGTTGTCATCAGATTTCTGTGTCGGAAGTGGTGTCTTTCAAGTTTTGAACCTTTTGGAAGTGCTCTTCAAAGTCACCGAAGTTGTTTGTTATGTAATATCAAAACGAGCGTATTCGCGAACGTGAATAAGACCGTCAACATATTGTCATTAAGGAAAACCTGAAATCTATTTCGGAAAACGGAGTGTATCGCTGTAAAACGTTTTTCTCCCGTTTCTCTTCATGCCGTGCTTGATTTCATTCATCCAATGCAGTGTTGAAATAGAACTCAAAGTCTTCTTCGTCCGGAGCTTCCGGACTCAGTTGGTTTCGACGATGCCTTTTGGTTGGAAAGACCTAGGTTCGAATTCTGTCTATGACGCAATTAACTTTTATGAGGGTTTCACTGAAAGTGAATTAACCTGTCTCATACGGAGGTGTCAGGATTTAGTGCCAGGAAATTTGTATTTTTTTGATTTAGGGGCATATGAGTAACAGCCTTATCCTCGTATTACGAGAATAAGGAAATCCTGAGAAATCCAAGGGTACTTGAAGGCCGTGGGCGCTTAAGTGCCTGTTAGAGCTACTGATGGAATGAATGGAATACACTGGCCTTATAGCCCGAGTCGCTTCAGCCATAAATCCAAATCAAACAACTAATCTGATCTTCCTTGGAATCTAGATATTGCCTTAAGTGATAATCACCTTTTTCTCGTATAACAAAATGCATTTTTACATAATCACGATGCCAGAGAAGCGGTACATGCGTAATTGGCTGAGAGAATTACTGAAAAGTCTTTAAAAAGTTGTTTTACAAATTACATATTTTGGAAATACTGTGAACTTGGGAGTAGAAACAATACTAAGCGTTTGTATATTTTATCGTTCTAGTGGTAATAAAAATAAATTGCCTTTATTTTTTCGTTTATCTTTCTGTGATTACATGTAACAACAGTTTTTCGTGTAGACATGTATTCCTTATACGAGTAAGTAAATGTCTATTCGAGGTGTATATTAAATAAAAAGGCGAAGTAAAGTTTTTAATTTTGAGTGAGTGAAAAAAAGTTACAATTTATATCTTTTTAAAATTACTAGACATAATGGCTCATTAGACCACATCACTTGATATATACATGCATACACGACCATCCAGCCATTTTCTGTCGATCCATCTTGAACTAGCTTTACTTTCCTTGCTGGATCAGCTAATACAGTCTGTTTCACAGCTTAATAATGAAGTTTCCTAGTGAAGAGCGGACTGGAGAACATTTTCCCCCCAAAGTGCAGCAATATTGATTCTCTAGCGATGTAATTATTACTAATTTGTACGTTGCGAATAACAATGAGGACAGCATGGCATCAGTAATGTTTTATTATTTTTTTCAGTATTTTTCTGCAATAAATTCAGATTACATTGCGAGAGTCTCTCTCTCTGCCCAGCTCCGCCAACTGTCTGCATTAATTCATCCACATGATGTACTTGTGTGTGTGTGTTAGTCTGGTTTCGTATTCAATCTCCATTTCAATAAATTATAACCTCCCCTACCGACATTTTCATTTCTGCGAGCTAATGTCTTAAAAGCTGCATTGCAACATGCGTAAATTCCAAGGATCGTCATGAGTTGACCTTGAACCTCCTGCAGTGAATTCCAGCATCTCTTCGATTACAGTAGCTATTGCTTCCACCGACGATCGATTGTTAAATTGCTGCACATCTCCTTCACAGAATTCTCAGGTACTTTGGTATGGCCACGGCGCTCACTGATACCTGGTGCTTGCACGTGCACCACTCGTTCAAAATGTGAAAATAAAGAGGCAAAATTAAAATCTGTCCGAAACGCAACTTCCGCTTTATGTATCGAATCTTCACCCCAGTCAGTAATATACTGAATGGTCAATAGATGAAGCTGTGTATTAAAGAAAGCACCAAGTATTTTTTAATGTAAGTGTTCATTTTATTCCATTATTGTCTTGTTTCGTTGTTGCTTTTTTTTTAATTTCCGGTTTCGTAATAATATCTATGGAATAAAAAATAAAGGGAGTTTTTAAGCGGTTCGCCGTATACAGAAACAAATGACATAGCCGGAAATGAAAGCTTATACGTGCGGTTAGCTTCGTAGAACCTTCAATGTGCATCGCTACACAGACATAAAATAGCGGAAGAGAGAGAGAGAGAGAGAGAGAGAGAGAGAGAGAGTATATACGCATAAAATTTAAAAACGTCTGTGTAATTGAGTGCCACCTATAATGAGAAGCTTGCTTTCGCTGAGTAGACTTGTATGACGGTCGAACCCACTCAGACATATAGGAATATTTTCAGTTTTAGCAAAGCGTGCACCTTTCATTCTTTTCGCTGTAATGGGCGCTTTTATTTGTTTTTTGCACTGGCATCGCGATTAATGATTAATAATTAAACTTAACGTGAAATGACGGTGTATCGTTCCATAACCGCCCCCCTTACTCGCATTCAAGAAATATGTTGTGAAATTTCTACTGTTGATTCAGTTTTATTCTTTGATTTTGTCCATCCTGCGCTATCGAATTAATATTCGATAATCATTCACCGCATTGGACTGATTTTTCATTCTTTGTTAATGTAACGTGCTTTTAATAACAATATTTATTACTTATCATAACACATACAGAAGTATCAAAACAATGAACAGCAGTAATAGAGTTATGTAAGACACACTAATTATTGGCTTTTGTTGACATTATGTAAACCTTACGTTTCTTTTAATATTCTCTCTAATGCGTTCCAAGTGTAAACTTGGAACTGTGCAACCTGTAAAATACACTGTTTTATTTAAGAATATGTAAATGCCAATATGCAATAAACAATTACTTTTCCAGATATTTAATCGATTATAATAAGCATTCATTTTGACAAGATGTTTTCAAATCATTGTGAAGTCTCGTTATAACAGACCTCCATTGTAATGAACAGATTATATATTTATTCTGCTTTTGGAGATAAAACGGGAAAGAGGTATCCTTCGCTTTAGCAAGATAAAAAAAGGGGAACTGATTTTATTTATATTACATTATATTTTATTTTTAGAGGCCTGTGTAGCTCAGTGGTAGTGGCGCTTGCGTCCTCTGCGCTTGGTCGCTCGAAATGAGACTTAGGTTCAAGTCTAGTCGCCGACTGGAGGAACTTTTTCTACGCCTATGTTCGACCGATTTCCGAGTTAGTCGATCTCTGGCACGAGCAAGCGGGTTTTTCCTCCCGGAAACTAGGGTTTTTCGTCCCGTAAACTCAAGAAAATCGACCGTAGTACCCACATTATTTCAGACAGTAACATATCCTGTTAAGGTTAGGTACCAAGAGATGGCAGTACTTATTTGCCAGCCTCTTCATCGGTGGCTGCCTGTAATTAGTGATAGACATGGGCAAGCTATCTCTGATGGGCTACCGGTGGAGATTGAACTGCCCACTCAGTCTCCGAAAGTTAGATTGGGCCAAATGCCTCGCCTACTCCCTATAAGGGATAAAAGGCGTTAGCTGATTTATTTTTTTATTTTATATTATATTTTATTTTTTGTTCTGTTTAATTGTTTGGGAGGAACGCGAAAGGATTCCGTCACGTGATTTCTGTCCTATATTAGGCAGCGACTGGGTAGTGTGAGTTATCCTTACAGGATCTTAAGAAAGGAAGCATTTTCACTGAAAAAAATTGAATTATCAGATTAGAAAACAAATGCTTTATATCCAGACGTCTGCTCATCCCACCTCTCATTCTAATAAGAAACGCCTTTATATAGAGTTGGTCCACCCTTTGCTGCAGTGCCAAACTTTTTTCAATTTTCTGGGAAGGCTTTCCACTAGATTTTGGTACGTTGCTGCAGCAATTCCCGTCCATTTTTCAGAAGACCATTAGCGAGATTTCTCACTGCCATCGGGATATCTGGTCTGGCTCATGACCTGCATTTCATTTGATATCTCATCACACCATTCCTGCACAAACCTCGCTTTGTGGACTGGGGCATTGTCCTGTTGATACAGTAAAGGGCTTTCACCGAATTATTGTCATAAAGTTGGAAGCAAAGAGTCGTCTAGAATGTCATATAGGCCGCAGCATTAAGATTATTCGTCACTGGAGTTAGGGTATCCAGCCCGTACCATGAAAAAGCACCATATCATGATGCCTCCTCCACCAAACTTTACTGTTGCCGATACATTCGGACAGATAGTGTTCTCCTCCACTCTCGAAGCCTAGACTCATCCGTTCGGACTGCCGGTTTAAGCGTGATTCATAACTCCAGAGAACGCATTTTCACTGCTCCATAGTTCAATGCCGGCGAACGTTACATCACTCCACCGACGCTTGGTGTTGCTCTTGCTGTTGTTAGGCTGGTGTGTAGCTACGTGGCTACGGTGTTTATTTAGCCAAATAAAGCCCCTTCTTCGGATCCAGAGGAACAGTTATGGTGCTGGCGGGAGTCATCTTGGAACTCGATAATGGGTGTTTTAACCGAAACTTTTTTTTTTTATTTTTGTGCCTCGCGTTTCAACACTCGGCAGTCCTTTTCTGTGATTTCATGTGGCCTACCAGGTTGAGATGTGCGGTGGTGACTCCTTGGCGTTTTTACTTCATAATAATATCACTTGCAGTTGATCGAGATCAGTTACTGTTCTGCAGGAGGGCAGAAATTTCCCGAACTGAGTTGTTGCAAAGGTGTCATCCTATGATAGTTCCACGTAAACGTCAATGAGCTCTTAATACGGCCCATTTACTGTTAATGCTTTCTATGAAGACTAAAAGACCGTGTGTTTCCTTGCCATGGTTGTGATATATATATATATATATATATATATATATATATATATATATATATATATATATATATATATATATAGTGGATATGGCAATATATATATATATTGCCATATCCACTACTACGAAGGGATGTCCGGATATCAATGATCAGAGAGTGTAAATCACTTATTCAGCTGCGTTATGATTTGAAAATGTAATAGTGTGGATATTATTTTCTGTATTAGTGACATAAGTAGCGGAAACCATCGTGATCTTCCCTTCTCTTAACAAGGTGGGAAGACCATTCAGGATTATTATATCCGGAGAGAAAAGATTACTCCATAAAATGGACTATTTCATCAAAACGTTTTGGAGATTTTGTCATTAGATTGAATATTTCAAAGTATATTGCGAGATAAGAGTACAAAACCGTAATTTAAAAAGTCAGACCTTAGAAACATTATGCTTTCACCTCTAATATACATATATATTAAGTCTCAACGCTAGCAGTTAAGACTTAATATACATGCATTAACTAAAAACTTAATTTTCTCTAGCAGTTGATAACACATTTGTAGACCATGGCCCAAAAAGAAGTAATTAAATCTTCACTTTACTTCCTCTTAAGAAAGTGTTATATAGTAAATTTATAATTATTGAATTTGCCAAATGTTACAATCTTTTAAAATAATCATATATCTATATGATTTTTTAAAAATTGTAACATCTGTGACAGGAATTGGAAAATATTCTGTCCACAAAGAAAGTTATAACACGATCAACATTAGCATGCAATTTCTTTTTCATTATTGATAAGGTTGCAATTTTGTATTTATTCCACCTGGTTGTAGCAAGTCTGGTACTAAATTGGTTGATAAGATTAGTACTAATAAACTAATGCGGGCGATAAACAAATGAGTAACAAGCATGAAATGCCACGATCACAGGTAGCTAATCTCATTAATCTGCTACTCGAATGAAATATTAAAAAATCGCCACTGGTATAACACCAGCCAGAAAAATCAAACACGTTTCATCTGATTATAAAGAAAGAGCAAAATGCATAATATTAATGGGATTAATTAAGGCATCAGTAGTCGCCTACACAAACTTTGTTTAAATCAGTTTTTATTAAAACACACAGTTAAATAGTATGAACTACTACTCTGATTAGTGGTTTCGCTTAATCTTCCTAAAAGGATAACTTTCAGTGTTGTATTTCCTCTTTTGATATTACACAAAACACAACTTCAGTTTAGAAAGAAAATTTGATTTACGGCAAGAAGCAGATTTGCTGTCAACGCAACGTCTGGCGTTATCAGAAGCCTTTATTGTGTCTATTTTAGGAAGAAGGCAGGCAAGAGAAATGTTATTTTTTTATAATCGATTTTGCTACGTATTTGGCAGCTTCGATATAAAGTACATTTGGTGAAGGAAGTCTGAACAGAAAGGAGAAAGAACTGGGATCGGGATAAACAAATTAATTTTAGAGTTCGAAAATAGTATTGGGATTTGGAGCCAAGAAAGATTAAATACTATGTAGTCGAACATGAGGTTTATGCAATACTTCAGGTAGTCGAATGCTTTGGTCAACTGGAATCCAGTGACGGCTAGAAACTGAATTCAAAGCTCAATATTAATAACACACCCATAAATAATAAAATACCTTACAATTAAAAATTAAAGTCATTGCAATAATTAACAGGCGAATAATTTAATCCTAAAGTACAGCATTCTGGATGAAGTAACAATAATAGTTAACAGTGCCATTCAAATGACGAGAAATAACTTGCTAATTTGAATAACATCAGATAAGTATGTTATTGCATAATTTAAAAGTATTAATCAATAAAACTTAACACCAAGCGACGGTGATACATTCCTGCATGCGTCAGTGCTAAAACTTATTTTTCGGTTTAGATTTTATCTAAATAAAACGAAACATCATCCCCATTTATAATGGAGGTTACACGAATGTTTGAAGCTAAAATACTTTCAAAATTTCATTCGTTATAATCTGAGAAAATTTCCAAACGGTAAACAGTACAGGTAGAGAATATTACGAAATGCCGCATACGCATTTAACCCAGAATACAGAAAGTAGTTCACGTGGACCTTCCTCCACCAGACCTACTGATTTTATACGAAATAATCAGGAAATGCAGCTGCAATTGTAGTGATTTAAATCTCCAGGTTTAATAACCTAGAAAGACGGCTGTATTTTTAGAGATTTAAAGCTTCAATGTTTCACTAGCTTACACGAATGCTTAGCTGCGTGAAGATCGGCTATCCGGATGAGCAGCCTAGTGCAACAGAGAATCCACCTTTCGGTATTCGCCGATTGGGACTCATTCAATAAAAGTGATATGCACAAAAGCACCTACCCACACTTACATCCTGTGCACATGCTCGCAATTCTCAGTATTGTAATATACGTGCATTACCACGATGGCTGCAGAATTATGACGACTTGCACATAAGCCAGTAATACTGAATGAATATACAGGTTTCAGTATTAATTTTATTATCAGGAGATTGTTCGAAAATTTTCACTCGTAATAGTTTTCAGGAAACTTTGTAGACATTGCCATGAATTTGCGAGTTCCGATGTTAAATAGCAAGAATTCAAAAAAAAAAAAGGTAAGGTGAAATTTCAGACAAAATAATAGTATCTCATGAATCTACTACATAAAAAGAAACATTAAATATATTATTCTTCTTATTCTAAATACGTATGTTATTCTTGTTATTCCGAACATGTTGTTCTTGTTATTCTAAATATATCATTCTTGTTTTGACAATGTTAATGTGATGCATTAACTGGCAGATACATCAAAATGCAATATTTATGTAGGATGATCATTCGATTGTTCGTAAGCTGGTTTTCATAAAGTGTTGTTTTTTATTTTTGTGAATTAAAATTATGATAGTTTCAGATTATGTGTAGTTTGTGTAGTTTTTAATTGAGTAATCCACAGTATTCGCAAAATCAATGTTCAGAATTCCGGAAGATTGTATCCTATGGCTTTTTAAAATTATATACTACACTGTGTTCATTTTTTAAAAATGGATCTCGTGTTTTACAAGCAATGTTTTTTTTTTTTTTTTACAAAACAAATTTTGAGATGAACTGGAACATTGGCTGGCTGTAGACCAGTCCGTTGTGTCCGACATCTTTTATTGATTTGATGAGCATTCTGAAAGGAAAATATTCTACAACACCTGACTCATATTATCGCATAATGTTGAAGATTAAAATGAAAGGTTAAGAGACAAAAGGAGTGTAATTTAAGTTTCGTGGCAATATACCTCTGTTCTACTACCATTTCAACATACTGTACGCAGTGTTTACACTTTGAATGCTTCGAAGTTTCTGTTTTGTTACACTGATGATGGTTTAAACCGAAATATTTGTATAATTAATTATGGTTAATTAAATATCTTTCCACCGTGTTCACGGGTATTTTGTGTTTATTTGTTTACACTGAATTTTACCTGCTACTCCCGAGACCCTTCTATCGTACGCACATTCCTTTGTAATATCTCCGTCGTTCACCGACCTAATTTTATTACGCTCTGCAAACTTTGGTAACAGACTTCTCCGTTGCCTAAGTTTGCCTAACGTAATAAACTTGATTCCATTCAAGTTTATTCAATCAGTGCTGCTTCGCTACCTTCCTGTTAAGCGAGAGACCTTTTTTTTTTTTTTTTTACTTCGCAAACTTTGAATTTCAGTAATAAACATTTGTAGTACGCAGAGTCACTTGATTTACACACACTCGCGCGCGCGCGCGCGTGGAGGTCTGAAGTGGCTTATAAAAATTTTGGTCAATCTAGACCAGGTTTATTTAATCCTTAGTCTATCCACGGCACTAAATGTGCCTATAAGTAAATAAAACCTGTAATTTATTTTATTCTCAATGGGGAGTAATTGCATTTCAAACTTGTCTCCTCATAATTGATATACTTCGCATCTTTTGAACAATTAGATTTCAGGTAAGTTAACCGTATAACAACAATTTATAAGAGCAATTTTAATTTTTAGATGTTTATAGGAAAAAAAACATTTTAAAACCGTATTATTAAAGAATAATTAAAGCTATCGTTTGAATTTTGCTTTAACGCATATTCCTATTATAACGCATGTTCCTGTTGTTTTGAAAAAAATCCCCAATCACTTCGATTACATTTTTCCAGGAAAGGACCTCGGTGTCTTCTCATGATTCTTCCTTAAATTATATCATAATTACTAGTTAAGAAAACGAATACATTACTCATAAAAAAGCAGATGAATTATCTCGATCACCTCCTTTTTGAAGAGCACTTCGCATTATCCTTTATCCAGCTAGCCCCGATTTATAATAAAATAACGCATTAGCTGTATGCACAGTTGGATTCACAAAGCTATGACTTTTTTTATAAATTCATATTTTTGTTAAATTATTAAACATATTCATATAAATAATCAAAATTTAGCAAATATTAATTATAAAAAATGTTGTAGTTTTGAGAACTCACTGGCTTCTACAGCTAATACATTTATCAATTATTGCTTCTTCTTTCTTTTCAGTCATATGACGTCATGAGTTTCTTATGAACAAATCGCCGCCATCTTGCTCTATTTCTGTTCATTTTTATTATCTCTCTGATGCTGGATACTTGTGATTTTTTTTCCTTCGATAATTGTAGCCAAGCTGATTTTGGTCTCCTTCTTGATCGCCTTCCACCAGTGATTTTGTTTAAAGCTACATTTGGTCTAAAGATGTCTCTGAAGATGTCCAAACCATTTCGGAAGATGTATGAGTAAAGCGCCTGCCAAGATATGCAAATTTCGTTACCTGTTCAAGTATATGATTTTCTAACTGAAAATTTTCTCTCCTGTCTTCTAATTTTCATTATTTTTGTTTTGAATAAATTGGTTTTCATTCCACAAGGTTTGCATTTTTCATTTAAAAATTTTATTGTCTTTTCCACTTGTGCTCTAGATTATGCTAGAATAATATTATCGTCTGCATATTTAATACGATTGATATTCGTGCCGTTTCTCCGTAAACTTGGATTGTTGGCTATGGTTTTTGCATACTTTTTTCGAGATAGATAATAAACATGGGGAGAGTGAGCAATTCTGAATGAATCCTTTTTATTCTTTGAATTTCTGTGTTTTTAATTTATTAAAATTAATAGTTGTTTTAGTATTTTTATAGTAATTCATAATGTTCGTATTTCAGAGGATGATATTATAGATTTTAAAATGTTTAGCATTTTATTATTGTCGACGGAATCAAATGTCATTATAAAAGTATACTCAAAGCGTGCTCGATCAGTTCATTGGCAACTACACAAATAAACATGTCTAAAAAACACTCCGCTCACTTTGCCTGGTATGTTGGGAACAAAGTATAGATAATTTAGAATTACGGCAGTTCTTGCTTCATTCAATTCAATTAAAATCGTGTGTTGTTTTATATTTAAACTCGCCGTTCCTCTTCACTGGATGAAATTCTAGGATTTAAGAGAAACTTGAGATGGCAAAGGAAATTTAAGTTACGGAACGTGTACGTGAAGTGGAAATTCATGGCGAAAAGCTTTCAGCAGAATTTGTAGACTTGCGACACTTAGCTGATAAAATATAATATATTAGATTTAGTTGTATTATTTTCGTTATTTTGAAACGTGCTTTCGAAAAATGTACTTTGCAGAATCAAATTGAAAATTGGATTTTTAATAATGACCAGTTATCCTGATCACCATGGTTACATACAGTATGTCCGAATAATTAAAATTGAAATTTATCAAACTGAAATTTAGCTAAGAGAATCGTAAGTAGAAATTTAAATAAATAAAATAAAAATGAATTAAATAAGGGTAAAATGAATATAAATAGAAATCGAAGCGGTTAATCTATTGCAAGTTGATGAAAACACAACAGTTTGGATGAGATATCAAACAATCATACGTGGCTTGTGAAACTCTGCATGCTAAAAGAAAATATGCCCTTAAAAGTTTGCGAAAGATAAAAGGAAGAAGAGGAGATATGATAGAAACGTACAAAGCTAGTAAGACGTACTTATAGTACCAGATTCATGCTAGGTGTCGGATCTGTACCCTTCCCCCCTCCATGTTCATTATGCTTCCGATTCTACATCTTCATGCCATTTTGTTTGTAGGATGAAAAAAAAAAGTTCCTTTCTCTTATATAAGTGTTTCTGACGTCACTACGAGACTGGAACCTATGTGTTTCCCAACTACTTTTATTCAAACTACTTTTGCTTTGGTACATGTTTAATATCCTCTTTATTCAGAATGTAGCTTGATAGATCGCCGGAATTAATTGTTTTGTAAGCCTATGTTACAAGTGTTGAGTGAGAGAGAGAGAGAGAGAGAGAGGTTTGAGCTGGTGGCATAGGATCTGTTTACTTGTAGCACGAGCGGAAACAAGTGGAAATTTCATATACATAATGCATTAGTCATCTTGTAAGGGTCAGTGCACCAACTGGGCAAACTAGAATGGAAATTCCATTTTAAAAAGTGGCTGTTCCTTCAATAATTTAAAAAATAAAGTCGAGGGACGGGGAGGTTCCGCTTCGTCCTTTAGAGTATGCCTGTTTGATATGGAAATCCAATAAAGCGCCCTGAAACGTATTTCGCCTCCTATCTCAGGACCACAGACACAGAATAGAAAAAAGGAATCAAGGTACAAGAGAGGGCAGAGAGATGGATGTGCACGCTGTGCCGCAACACTATTGCGGCACAGCGTTCACATCCATCTCAACTGTAACAATTTAAATAATAAATTGTTATTGTTATTTCAAAATAGTCCAAACTTTTTGCAGAATATAAACGGAGTCTCTCTCTCTATATATTTCTTTCCTCCTTTTTTCGCTACCAGAAGTATCTTTTAAATTAGTTTTTTTAAAAAGGAATTTTAAATCACTTTCTTAATCTCTGAAACTGAGGGGGGGGGGGAGAAATACTTCTCACAGAAAGTCATAGCAGAACCGTTTGTTGAATACGACAGCTGTCGCTTGTTCTAGTGAGAGAGAGAGAGAGAGATTGCCGTTTCATCAAATATTGCCCTACAAGTTGACCTGACTTACCATATTTCAAGAATGACCAGTCTTTAGTGAAATCTTCCTCGCCGGATAGCAGATTTCAGGTTGCTAATTCATAATTTCTAGACGTAAATTTCATTTATTTCTATGAATGCATGCACGTTCTCTTTCGATCCTAAAACATCATAAAAATGAGAGACGCGATAAAAATGCACAGGTTGTAATGCTAGTTACGCACGACCGAAGCAAGACAAAGATACTTAATCTTATTCGGACGTAGAGCTCACCGAGCAGTGTGGTTCCCCCCGCAGTCAATAGCGTAGTCTTATGTGTCACTCTCATACAAAAATGTAGCAGAAGTAAATTTGATGATTTAATAGAGAAGTATAGGGAATATCTAGTTATTAAATGGTTGAATCAAACGTTTGGGATTATGACCTAAGACTATGCAACTATATGCAACTAAGAGACGTGTTATGTCTCTTAGTTGCATATGTTCTTGATCTGCATATGAGCTGATCTGCACTATGGAGGGAAGAATTAGATTTTCCAGAAGGAATTAAAAAACAAAATCTCCCACTTCCGTATGAGATCGGCTAACTAAGCCTACAGCTTTTTCTCATCTGTAGTTTTTATTTTTTAGCATATTTAAAATAACATTTTTTTTAGTTTTAAAGTCGAACAAAAAACGAGATTTAATAAATTTTTATTTAATTATTTAAAAATATTCATTAATATTATGCAAATATATAAATAGCTGTCGGATTGGTTTTGTAGTACACCCGCATCACTAATGTACAAATTACTGAGGTAAACTTTCTTACGTGAAATTCATATTTAAAATATTAAAAGAAAAATAGTCTTTACCTTTTCTTTATTTCTTTGTATAAAAGGTAATGATTAAGTTCCTAAAATAGTACGTTTTGTGACTGACTTTTTGTGAGAAGTTAAAAGAAAAAAAAACAACTGAGAATTAACTAATAGAGAAAACTCATATCCTAATAACGAGATGCCTCTCTACACACGAGAGACATCAAGGCATATAAGGCATGGTCTCACTCTTCATAAAGATGGAAAGTAAAAAATGGACCGCTGAATATCTCACTGACTTTCAAGGTGCAACAAGACAGCAAGTCAGTTCGGGAAATTTCTGCTTTGATGCAGCTGTCCCGATCAACTATAAATGAGGTTATTGCGACGTGGAAATGCTTAGGACAATAATAGTACACACTCACGACCTGGTAGGCCACACAGAGAAGAACCGGCGAGTGTTAAAGCGCGTGGCGCAAACAAATCTCCTATCCTCGGTTAAAATATTCGCTAGCTTAAGACAAACCTTTTCTACAAGAGATTACTTGCTTGTGGGCATTTTATTGGCTATAACAAAGCATTTGACTACATGGCGCATGTTGCTCCTTTAGATGCTCTTCTAGAATAAGGTGTAACCGCTAAATATATAGCTAATCCAAGCTGCACATAAAACAGGAGACAAGGAAGTAATCGAAGAGAGAGAGAGAGAGAGAGAGAGAGAGAGAGAGAGAGAGAGAGAGAGAGAGAGAGAGAGAGAGAGAGAGAGAGAGAGAGAGAGAATAACTGAATGAGGACGGCTGTGTGAGAAGATGCAACGAGCTGATAAAAATGCTTCGCCTTTGTAGCATGGCATCATTCCAGTGTGAATGATGTGAAAATCCTCTACTCGTTATGCCATGGACTGGTTATCTCGGAATAAAATGGAGGTGTGTATGTTACAGTATATTATGATACAATCTTAGTATTCTTAATAATACGCTCTGTGAATACGTTTGTTTTCAGGGAGACTTTTTTTATGGTTGGGAGAAAAATTCTATCTATTTCGTGTAAGCACTCGTCTCCAAACCAGCTGTAAATGACGTTATTGTATGATGTAGATGTGCAACGCAATAACAAGACCACACGCACAACACATGTTGGCTTGTTGAACGAAATGCTTCGTAGGAAGAAGGTCAGGCATGTCTAGGATTGTCAGACAATTGAAGCGGAATACACTGTCGAGTTTGACTGACGACAGCAGATGTGCGGAAATTATCTGTCTACGCAGGAAGGAAGAGTGTTTTTTGATGTCCATATTAAGTCCTGAAAGGGAAGAACTAAGTGCTAAGTCAACTTATTAAAACTAACCTTTGAAGCGATTTATTCCATCTGAATAAATCGCATAGTTTCCGACTATAAACTGAAATACAGAAACAGATGTGCCGACTGCCTTCCGGAGAAAATTGCTCATTTTTATTTTGACAAGAGGAACTATATTAAAGTTGGCAGTTTCTTTAAAACATTCTTAATATTTAGTAGTATTAAATGTAAGCAAACGATGGAGGTCTCTTGATACCTTTGAGGAGCAATGGAAACATGATTGCTGGATACTTCACGATTCAGTCTAGCTGAGGCATGAAACGTTTTATGAATTATAATTTATGATTATAATAGATTATAATTTAGAGAGTTTCTGTCTTATTAATCTTATTACTCTCTATATATGCAAACTCTGATCAACAGGTAATAAGAATGACCGATGTTCTATCCCCAATAATTCATACTTCCAGTTGGAAGTGTATGCAATTGAACATATTTGGAGGACCTTCGTTGCTCAGTCGGTAGAGATGAAGCCCTTTGGTCGGAAAGACCTGGAGTCGATTCTTCCCGTCTATGACGCGAGGAAATTTTATTATGTCTTTTTACCTAAAGGTGAGTTAGCCGGTCTCATACGGAGGTGGAGAGTTGAACTCCTGGAAACTCGGGTGTTAGTTTGATCCCTCAAAACAGGCAAACCAAACCAGCCCGTGACCACACATATCTACAGACATAGAACACTTCGGGAAACGATGGTAGCCTGCTCTTATCCTGGCTAGGAAGTAATAACTTCTAACCATTACCCAACTCGGATCCAAATGCCAATACTGGTATCCTCAATACTCCCATACACTAACAATATATCTGGGCGTTATATATCTCTATCTCTGTATGTTTCAATAGTTCGTAGCAAAAGCATTGAAAATCAGCAAGTTGTTACTGTGCCTATATTTTAATTTAATAATTGTTGATTCATATTCTATTTTGAAATTAATCAATACGATTTCTGCATACATATCAGGTCCAACTACATTTTGGCAAAGACATTTTTTTCTGTCACCATGAATACAGTGGATGGACGCCCCCACAGCTGGAACATCCATCGTACTGATTGGCCACGATTCTGTGGGACTTTTATTTTTATCTATTTATTTATTCATTTATTTTTCTCTATTTTCCTCCTAATTAAGAGAATCCCAAAAGGTAAACATAAATCCCAGATTTATGTTAATCATTAAATCAGTTTTCACCTGCTTCGGTCTTGAAAGTATTTTTGATCGAAACTCGTTTTATATATTTTGTGTGAATAACTTATGATCATTCAGAAATATTAATTCTTATGTTTAAGTATTTTATACACCCATTTCAAGTTACAAATATCGTTTTGTTTTATGCATTGTCCGTTTGCTGAGCTTCTAAAAATTTATTGCAGAATATTAAAAATAAAAAGTGTCCGTTTATCAGATAAGTAGAAACTTCCTCTCTCACTAATTTGTTCCCTCAGCCTCCTAAAAAAAGAAGACATTCTTTTCAGTGTTGACAGTTGAAACATTTTTTTCTCCCACTGCTATACTTCATTGGTATTAGAAGGTCACCAAGAGAATTTTTATAATGAGGTCGTATGTTAGATCCAATTACTTTCTCTCTCCCTCCCCGCTATCAAAATGCTTGTTATTTTCAGACCCGAGAACCTCACCAGCTTACAAACAAGCTCACTTCTGCTAAGAATCGCTTTTTTTTTCTCATCATATACTGACGTTTCTGGCATTGTGAATTGGCGTTGCCATAGTAACAACAAACAAATCAATTTCGTTTAAATCTAACTGGCAGCCATCTTAGATCAGCACTATTGTCCACGCGAGTTTTTATGAGTCACACGAAACTACTTCGAAACTATCTTTCCTTATCGTTTCGTTGTCACCTCCTCAGAACTTTTAATCCGTCGAATAACATTTTGTAACTGCTTTCAAAGTGTTTAGGCCTTGACCTTTTTGAAGTTTTATCTATTTAACGTTTTCTGCTTATCTCCGATGAAGCGAACCGTGAAAGAAAATCATCCCCCCCCCCATAACCTTTCAGTGATTCCCGGCTGTGTTTGCTCTCGTCATTGTCTGTTGGGCAGTACGCTTTTACGATGTACAGCTCGTTTAACAACAACAACAACATCTCTGAGACCAAGAACTCAGACAGTCTCTACGACTACGCATGGACAGAATCCATTTACAGGATTAAGTTCCTTAGGACTTGTAATGGATCCTATTTATTCTTGTAATGAGCATCTGTGAATGAGGACTTATTGCGCTTTTATATCCTGCGGGCAGCTGCCGTCACTTCAGTTGCGTCAGCAGATTAGAGAGGCTACAAAGACCTTTATAATTCATTCTGTCTTCAAGAGCTGATGCAGCAGTAGACCATGTCCTAATCTATCTATGCTCTACGCGTTAACCTTGACGACGAGAAGTGAATCACAATTACCACATTATCCTTTAATTTTCATTTATTGGAGCCTTCTAGAGTGAAAATTTCAGCCCCTTCCCATTTCCTTGATCTTTTTTCTCATTCGACTTCCGTTTTTACTAACATTTCATCTTGTAATCCCATATATCGTGTGATAAGATAATTCATAAGTCTTTAATTACCCCCCCCCGCCCTACACCGTCAGTATAAACTGTCTACAGTTTGATAAACGCTTAAAGTGTTTATTTATATTTATGCCTATTCTGCACATCTGTAGCACTTTTTTTGAGCCTTTCTTACAGCAACCAAATTGTTGGCTGTTATTGCTCGTGTTAAAGTAGGCCACGAATTCCAACGTCTGGAATTTATCCAATGTAATTCGCTAAGAACCAATACACCGAATAATATCGCGCTGATCCATTATTGTTATCGTCTGTGCGTTTCCATAGATACAACAAGGAACTTTTGCAATCCCAACGTTTTATTTTCTTTTTATTCCATTTGTCTCTTTCAGCAATATATTGCGTACATCCTCTAGTCTCTTTGTGAACGTATATGTTTCGGTAAATTCGGAATAAAAAACGCACAGCATTTAAACTTTGAAATTTAACCTGAACACAATCAAGATGACATTAATATCTTATGAAATATTAATAATTGCTGAATTAAGGCCCACAAAAAAAGAGGACGTTAAAATTCTTGCATTATTTGACCCTTTAAATATATTACTTTTTATATGTGATTCGCACCCACAAAAGGTTGTCAACCTATGCTACATTAATACTGTCGGTTTGCTCAGTTTTCTTTATATATATAATTTTATTTATTTATTTTTCATAATCCGGAATTCTGCTCTAAAGACTAAAGAGGGAACTTTTTCAAACCACTTCAGGCCTTTATTAAGCGAGAATCTCGTGCCAGGCCAGCATTCATCTCCTACCTAAGATCATTCACAGACATCTATACCAATGGCGGGATTCGAACTGCAGTCTTGGTTTAAGATCGGTTACATGATCTCTTCATCCATCCAGCGGTTAGTTCATCATTTATGGTAATTTGACGATATTTAAAGTTTGCATTACTTAATGTTGTTGTTCTGTACAAGTTTTACACTACGTTTCTGTTTATTTAATACACCTATATAATAGTGAGTATCAGCTCATCATCCATTTAGCCTGTAGAAGTCTCAATTCGTGGGGCCATGGACTCTTGAGATGACATAAGTGTTGAAGTTTTACAGTGTTTTGTACTGTCGATCGCATACCGCAGTCATTGTAGATTGTCTCGTAGCACATTCCTGTTATGAATTCCTCGTTTCACTCTGCGAACAGATTTGAGATCCAGAGACTGATCAAGCCATTGAACTATAGTGAACTATAGTGACATGAAGCAAGAATCCTATTCTGAGGAACTGTTTCCTTCGTTGTAACAGTTCCTTCGAATAGGATACTTGCAAACTTCGAACAGGAGACTTAAAGTGTGTCGAGGAAACATTGCACACCATTACCGCCTGTCTGCATTGTAGTCATCCTGCATGGTAAGTCCATAGACTCATGCTGCTGTTGCTATGCTAAGTTTTTTCTGCTCGTGGAATGTGAGATAATTGGAAAAACACAATTCGTCTGACTGGAAGACTTAAACTCTTAAGATTCCCACTTCGATGTTCTCAAATCTGCTGTATTCGAACTACTTGTGCTTTAGTTCGAAGGATAACTCAAAAAGGTTGATCTATTACAATATCCGATACGTTGTTGTTTGTGCTGTGGGCTCCTCCAATTTTCCTCATCCGTCCCAATCTGTGTGTGTGTGTGCTCACGGGGACGGTTTGCCAGTTCTGAGGGAGGAAAAACCGAGTTTCCAGTAGAAAAAACCCTCCACCTCCCCATGAGGCAGGCTAATCGAACGAGACTAGATAAAGGTTCCTCACTGGAATCGAACCCAAGTCTTTCCGATCAAAGGACTGCATCTATACCGACTGAGCTACGGAGACTCTATCCGATCCGTTACCGAGTAAGATATTGCGTGCATGTGTTCCATTTGGCACCTTTTCGGATTAGTCTTGCGTTGCATTGTACTGCACTTCACTGTCATTTCAATATGACCAGTTTTATACTGGATGACTGGACTCCGTCAGTTTCATCAGCAAACTGCTTGTTTTCTAGTCGTTGGACCATTCTCATTACATTTTAGATCAGTGTCGAATCCATACTTTAGTAATGGAAGGATCGACTGAAAAAAATATAAGGAAGAATAATTAAGAACCCCTAAGATTTTATCATTTCTTTTATTATAATGTTTGGAATTTTTACACTAATACGTTTACTTCAAATGTTTAATTTGTACTATACGAGGATGGTCTGCAAAGTTCTCGGCCTCGACCATAGATGGCAACATTTTGTTAAAAAATTTAAAAAACAAAATCTATCGGCAAGATTTTGTTTTTTAAATTGGCGCGTCTTTCATAAACATCCAGGTGAAATTGCAAGTCATTCTATCAAGTAGTTTGTTTTATACAGCTGTCTGAAGCAAAAGTGTTATCTGTGTCGATTGAAATGGATAAAATTAAACTTCGTACCAGCCTTGAAGATGATCCACGTGAAGGAGGTCCAAAAAGTGTAACAACACCAGAAATCATTGATCAAGTGCACGATATGGTATTGGATGACCGGCGAGTCAAAGTGCGTGAAATTGCTGAGACTACAGGCATTTCAAAAGAATGTGTAGGATATATTTTGCATGAAGAATTGCAAATGAAAAAGCTTTGGGCAAAGATGGGTACCGCGCTCGCTCACAGCAGATCAAAAACGCACTCGAGTTAAAAATCTCTGAACAGTGCTTGGAGCGTTTTAACAAGAATAAAACTGATTTTGTGCGTCGATTTATTACTATGGATGAGACTTGGATTCACCGTTACACACCAGAATCCAAACAGCAGTCAAAACAGCGGACAGAAGGCAGTTGTTCAGCGCCAAAGAAGACAAAGTCGGTTCCATCAGCAGGAAAGATCATGGCATCGATGTTTTGGGATGATAACGGATTTTGTTTATTATCTTGAGAAGGTAAAACAATAACCGGGAAATATTATTCCGATCTTTTAACCAGACTAGATGAAAAAATTCGTGAGAAAAGATCCGGTTTGCAGAAGAAAAAAATCATCTTTCATCAGGACAATGCACCTGCCCACAAAGGTATTTTGGCAATGGGAAAATTAAGGGATCTGCACTTTGAATTGTTGGAACATCCACCCTATTCCCCAGATTTGGCTCCCTCTGATTCTGTCTCTTCCCAAACTAAAACTCTTCCTTGCTGGTCAGCATTTTTCTTCGAATCAAGAAGTGATTGCAGCTGTAGAGGGGTATTTTGCAGATCTTACTGAGAACCACTACAGGGACGGGATAATGGCGCTGGAGCATCGCTGGAATAAATGTATTAGTATTAAGGGAGATTATGTTGAAAAATAAAAATACTTTTGAAATTATAAATTCGTTTTTTCATTGTTCGGCCCACAACTTTTCAGACCCCCTTCGTAAGTGAAAAAAGTTCTTTTTGTTATTTAACGGAAAATTTACAGTATTATTTTGCTCTTCTTCGTGAAGGGGAGGGATGCAGATGTCACCTCTGGATTCGCCCTGCTCTAGACTTATGGATGAATTCTCTACTGTGGAGAGGATGTGAAGTAGTTTCATGACTCTACGTGTGATTCGATACGATAATGGACTAACCGCGCAATCGCAGAGTCACTTAGTTTGCGCGGTTAGTCCATTATCGTATCGAATTACACGTTCGCACGCATCCAACACACTCCTTCAGTATTCGTCCATTTGATTTGTGTAGCTTAGAACGGAACTAGGTTCTATATCTGACAAATGATTTTATAGAGGATACCAAAACTGTCCCCACTGTATGTGCTATTTTTGTTAAAAGTGGCAGAATTAACAAAGTATGTTGCTATAGAAAAAAGTTTAGAAGGAAATTTAAAATCAGAATCTTGTAAATTTCTTGGTATATGTGCAACACGTTAGTTTGGATCTTTCGGACATCCTAGCAAGATAAAGATTATGGTTCTCAAAGGAAATACAAACAGGGAAGCTCTTGAGAAACAAGTTTACCTTAATGGAAAAAGGATTGAGGAAGTCAGCAAGTTTGAGTACCTGGGATCCATTATTAATGTGAAGAATTTCTGTTCAGAAGACATCAGAAGAAGGTTAGGAATGGCTAAAACAATAGTCAGAGACTTGTCTAAAATCAGGAATGATGGATGGGAACAAAGATGGGAACTCCATGGGAACAAAGTTGAGGATTTTGGAGATGCAGTTGTTTTTCCAACAGCGACTTATGGATGTGAGACTTGAACCTAAAGAAGTTAGAAAAGAAAAGGATATCTGCTTTTGAGATGTCGTGCTACAGAAGGCTGTTGAGGATATCATATACCGAAAGGCGTACAAATGAATGGGTGTTAGAAAAGATCAGTAGAACTTTAAGGCTCCTTAAGGATATTGACAAAAGAAAGTTAAAATATTTTGGACACATTGAAAGGATGGAAGGAGGACGTTTCAGAACAGTAATAGAAGGTAAACTTCCTGGAAAAAGAGGAAGGGTAGACCATCAATGAGATGGATGGATGGTGTTTGTGGAGCAACAGATCTTCAGAGAGTTGAAGTCTCCAGAAAAGCAAACAACAGGACTGCATGGCGAAACATGGTGTGGCACATCACTGAGCATCAGAGTGACCATACGGCATCTGTGGATGTCCAGTGAACATACAGATATGATATATAGTCGAATCTACGTCTCGCTGGTCAGACGTGACCTGCTAATATTATAATATGGTCCTATAAAATACATTAGAATTTTGATTTAAAACATCTGTTGAAATAAATGCATGCTATCAAAGAAATGAGATCTCATAATCGTATTCTGACACCTATAACCTTGAATTATTTGTAATTGAAAAGCATTCGCAAGTGCAACTGCTCTCTGCTCTTGTTCCTTTCTTTTTTCTTTTTTTTGTTGTTCTAATTTCAGTAATAGACGTAATTTCTAGCAATAATATTCACATTTTATTGCGAATTGATGTGTCATCTCTAAAACCGTCTGTTTAAAAAGTGACCTAAGTATACAATTCCAAACATCCAACTGATATGTTTTTTATAACCCTGTTAATATAAATAGTTGCTATTATAGTTCAGGTTTGATATATTTTGATAAAACTATCCTGTGCTTCTATATTTGTGTATATTTTATGGTCAGTTTGCTTTCGACCACATTCCTTTCCTCTCCCATTTTGGATATGGATAACATGCTCCCTCTCTCCAATTACTCTTTTCATTTGAGATCCGGTTCCCCATCTCCAAAAACTTTCTACGAAGGATAGTCCTGTAGTACTAACTTGACTCTCTCCTCCATTGTGATTATGCTTCTCTGTGCATAAATTGTTAATATATGTATATCATCGAACTTAGGACGATCATCCGATCTACTTTAGTGCTTCGAGTGAGTAAAGGCTTTGTTTTGTTAAGGCATATTGTGGGTTCGAATCCAATCCCGCAGACATAGATATCTGTAGAACCCTTTCCAGCTCTTTCCTTTCCTTTCCAGATGGAGGAATTTATTAAGAACATTGATTTGAAGAGTCAACCCTTGGCCCATCTATCATTAAACTTATTGCTGTACGTGAAGTTTTTAAATTAAGAGGCCTATTGATGCATATCTCTTCCCTTGTACTAATCATTTCCAGAATTTCGAACTATCTTCGTAAATGCAAGGTAGTTTGTAATTGATATTTCTGTTTTGATAGCCCTGCTTATTGGGGCTCTGAAGTGGCTTAAACATTTTATACCTGTTGGTAAACCCAACAGGTATAAATGAAGTCAGTAACAGACTTTTTTTTTATAGCTGAAGTCAGTAACAGACTTCAGCGTAATAAGTTAAAGAAAGATGTAGCGGGATTGGATATGAATATCTTTTCCCATGATGTAAATTAAAACATGACCGCCACCAGAATTTTTCGCTGCTGCGGTTAGTTTGTGCTTATGACTTAAATAAAGTAGAATTTATTATTTAAATAATAGTTTATCACTGTTCCTACGAAACGTTACGCTGTTTCGCTAAAGTTTTCAGTGGATATGTGAGGGAAGTTTAAGGTTAACGATAACAGCAAAATTTCAGGCAGTCTGAATAATGTTTCCGAGCACGGGATGTTCTTTATATATCATACTGTCACTGCTAATAGTCTGTTCTTTGTTGGTTAATGTCAGAAAGGACATTAACCATGAAATATCAGAGCAGGTAGGTGTTTTCTGGATGAGGAAGTCTTCCACCTTGCATAATGGTGGCTCGAACATCGTGCAGGGTCGTAATGGCTGCGAAGAGAGACAAGCAACGACCACGAATGATTGATGGTAACAGGATATTGGAAGCGAACGGAGGACAATGAACTTTCGTGATAGCGAAGAAGACGCAGAAGAGCTTTAAAAAAAAAGCTGCAAGGATCCATTTCTTTAGCGGCACATCGCTAGAGCTCTCGAAGGTTTTCTTCCAGAGGAAATGGTTCGCTGAGCTCCGAAAAGGTTCAGTTGCAGTTTAAAATATTTTTGTTCGCTGACTTGTGAAATGTTTCCTCCACAGATGTAGGAGGGCCATGGATATTGAGAACTAATTCTACTCGTGCTATTTAACTTGTAAACGAAACTTCGCTTTTTTTTTCTGAAACAACTAAAAATAACTCCAATTTTTCATGAGGAAAAAAGTATTCCGCAGGAAACATTATGAGCACAAACGAAAAAAAAACAAAAAAAACACAAGTCTTGCTACGCAAAAGCATACTGAACACTTCGTTTATCTCTGTATCTCAATAGCATTGAGTCGCGGCAGCGGAATCACGTAGCATGCTTATACCGCTATCATCAAGATCTACGACTCCACCTGATTATTGAGCATTTTTTTAGCCTTAATTAACATCACGGAATAAAAATACTAAAAAATATGTGCATGAAAGTATTTTTTTAAATTTTTTTATGCGTTCACTACATTTCAGTCTTCTAATGAGTGTATTATAGCTGATGAGAAGCATTGATGCCGATAGCCCATTTCACAAGACGCCATTAATAAGAATGAATGAGAGAAGGAATAATTCGTATGGTGAGTTTGGAGCTTGATTAAAATGTAATCATTCGTTGCTACTTGAGTTTTACGTCTTTTAAAGTGTGGCTGAACTTTACTTAGTGTCCGCACATGACAAATGAGTAGTATACATGGACGGTTGTAAAAATGTCACAGCAGAAACTATCTATGCTCCATTTGGTGGAGTGAGTGAAGTTACTAACTACTCTTGCTATTCTTTATTGAACAGCATGTAGGATTTTTAGGAATGTTTGGGGTATATCCCCATCAAACGTAACAGTATTCCATTAATGAGTGAATTTGAAGTTTTGAGACTCCATAGTTGCACAAGTAAAGAAGTATCGTCCAGTGCAAAGGAGGAAATGATCTTTTGGATGTCGAGGCAAATATATAAAGCAATTCGTTTATAAATGTTGCAGTAATTATTATTACAAGAAAGCCTTTAAATCCGGTATAAATTGAACATGGAGACTATTGACAAATTACTTAATAATGAGGTTTAACCGAACTAGTGGTTTCTCGTACATTCCTTCATGAGGATAGTGAAATAAAAAAAAATACAATGACTGAGTTAATTAAGTACAAGAAAATCAATGGAAGCAGTAACACAAAATATTGCATATTTTTTTTTTTTGTATCATATTGTATTATGATGGCTGGTTTCGTAATAAGCATCCGGGATCTGCATGCATGAGGTATTTGATGAAAGATTATCAAACCTGTTTCTTGATGCATTGATGAAGTTTTTTTTTTTCAACATTTCCGATAATTCTGAATGCTTTGACGAAGAAATGGCAGTCAGTATACAGACCATTTTTGTATGCTTCCATTATACTTAATGTTTTTTTTTTTTTTTTTTTCACTTTCATGATTATGTTCTGGTCTGCATATCTCTAGTGACTGACCCGTCTATCCTACAAATTCCACATTAACACGTGAAAAAGTGATCTTGTATACTCCTGCTTTTTTGAGTGGTGAAGTGAGAAGTTTTGGAGGACGAAGAAGACTTGGGATCTTTTTAGCAGGGAGAAAGCAATTTTTAATCATTGTTGACGCAATATCCTTGCAATATTGTCCGTAACATGTTTAAAGGAAGATATCGCTCCTCTATATTCTTGCTTTTCTGTCTATTTGTTTATACAGGAAGCCCTTTAGAATGTTTTCAACCATTTCTTTATTATAATAATTTTTTGAAGGATTACGCTGAGGTATTTGAGTTTTCTAGCTTGTCTTCTCTTCTTCATACTGCTTGGAATCGTTATATGCCTTGTCTCAAAATTATTTATAATACCAATTGTTGTTTACGTGACAGATGGTGGTGAAACTTTGCATTAATATATATTACTTGGAAAGAAGACAACGGGTATTGTAGTGTGAGGAACAAACAGCCATGACGCTCACCTTAATAAGATGTAGGATCTCCTTTCTTTGCGATAACTACAGCAATCCTACGGGACACACTTTCCACAATCATACGATAGAGATCAATTGGAATTTTGGACCATTCTACCTGTAGGCGTGTCCTGGAGCGGACAACCCTTGACCTCACCCAACGCTCCACTTAATCCCACAGATATTCAGTATGGTTGAGAATAGGACTCTGCTGAGGCCAGTCAAGTGTGGTGACGTTCATGTCCACAAACCCCGTCATTACAGCAGCAGCCTTATGATGCAGTGCATTGTCTTGCTGAAATAGACAATGGTCAGTACCGTAGAAACGCCACAAAGTAAGAAGTATTGCATTGTCCAGAATATTCAGATACCTCTCGGAGTTCAATGTTCTTGGCACCACAAAAAAAAGAGGTCCTTGAAAAAACAGGATCATATCATCACACCACCACCTCCTCCGAATTTCGGTAGAGTGTGTAGCGTGATTCGTCGCTCCATAACACAGCTTTTCAAGCTTCCACGTTCCACTGTACACTCTCTTTGCACCACTGAAAACGACGCTGCATGCTGGTTCGGGTAATGTGGGGCTTGCAAATTGCGGTCCTACCATGGAAACCCATGTTGCGAGCCTCCGTTCTGAATGTTTTTGTGCAGATTCGTGTTCCAGTCGATGCTTGGACCGCGTTCAATGTGTCTGCGAATGAAGGGCAGTTTTTACATATCCTTCGTAGCACCATTCGGCGAGTCACATTCGGCGAGTGTAGTGGGTCATTCACTTCGGGTAGCACTCGCAGATGACTGCCTGCACTTACATTTCGCTATGGTATGACGAATTGTTGACCTGAGGGACCTGATTTATCAATAAGTTGTCGAAAACATAGGCTTGCGACATGGCATCTTATCACAATGACTCTTTCAAACTCCGTCAGTTCCCTTCTCGCAGCCATTTCATCAGGACACAGTTTCACTGACTTGGGAGCATATTATATTTATGCAATTTATACCAGCTACAAACACGTGACTCGTTACATGACACGATGCACCTTGCCCATGGGATGTCCGCTGACTTCTTTCCAAGTGTATATCTCTCTCTCCGTGTGCGCTTTCTAATCGTATATTAGCGAACGTAATGCGGAGATCAAAGCTATATAATGACCATCACATATCGTAGCCAACGTTTAGGTCGTACATAATTCTCGGAGATCTTACTGTTTTGCATCAATTTCATGTCATTTGAGTCGCTAAAGTTACCACGCGAACATCCTGTTCGTGTAGTTAGCGTATCGTAATTTCTATATCCACCGCTATAAATTATAAATTAACATTTATTATTCCGCATTTATTTTATTTATTTTTCACCAACCGTAACTGGGAACTTTAACTTATTTATCTGCAGAACACTGATTCTGAATACATCTAGGGAACTAGTCATTGGAACGGATGCTGCAATGCTTCCTGTTTCCTTCTATTCAGAAGTCATTTTGGCTTCGCATTTTCGTGCAATGTAGTGAACTGGGCCACTCGCTTTCAGCAAATCTCATTCGATTGAGATGACATTTATGACTCATACGATGCTGAAGGAATGACAGACCGTCTGTCACTTTGCGGTACTCAGACAAAAAAAAAAAAACTTTTAATAAATCAAGCATACTGACCAGCACAAGAAGTAGGCAAGTTTATTCACGTAAGACTGCTTCATAAGTTCAGTCCTATCCAGAAACTGTAATAGTAAGTACTGTATTATTTTTTGCTCTCCTTCGTCTTAGTTTTGTGCACAGTCATCGATTTAGTGTTTCCCACTGCATAAATAGACACAACTTTCGCTACATGTTCTACCGATCGTAATCAAATATCACTTCCACTATTGCGAAGTCTCAAGAATATCGCAACTTCTGTTCTCTCTCTCTCTCTCTCTCTCTCTATATATATATATATATATATATATTAACTGACTTAATATACAGTATATATATTAAGTCAGTTAATTTAAAAAATGAATATATATATATATATATAAATTGTATTTCGTATTATAATTCTTTATTTTAAGTAAACAGTCATAAAGTGAGAAAAAATAATCAACGCACTTATCAAATAAATGCTCCTTATTTTTCAGCTAAGCTCATAGCTTCTGCAAATCTGATTGTGTTGCTGGCACAGCGTCTCTCCTGTCGCATTCAGTTATCCGGAAGTGAAGTGCAGCAGTATTATCTTTCTCGGTTGCCGACAGCTCGAATAGGTCATGCCTGGATTGAGGTACATTACGAGAATCTCTAGACATCGGAGCAATTATCTTAATCATGTTGTTAGTGTCCTTGAAATATATCGCATGTGTTCTTCCGTTGCTCTACCTATTTCTACTATTACTATTATTATTTGCCACTGCTGAACGTTGTCTCCAGTTCCATCTCTATGACAACGCTGTCTTGTTGTTTGCTTGTAAAAGATGAAATTTTTTATCTCATGGAAACAAGCAATTTGGTCTTGTCAAAAGATGAACGTTGTTTGCAAGGCGTGAAGTAAATCATCGAGAAAGAATTCAAAAGTACTATTTTTTCTCTTTCAATAGTAGTTTGGGCAGATATCAGTTCCCCCCCCCCTCCCACTTTTTCAAGCATAATTAACGGGTGAAGTCCGTTATAATGAGATTTTACAACAGCAGCGAAAATACCGTAATAGGCAATTTTCCACTCCCATTAGCAGGAGAAGAATGGATAATCATTTCACAGAGGAAAATGACAATTACTTTGGTAATGCCGTAATCATGAATAAATGATCAAAAAGTATTGCAGTCTAATTGTATGTTACTTTTCGACAGCAGTTTTGATTGTGATCGAGAAAAGATTTATTTTTATTTTATTTTTTATTTTTTTAATCAGTCTTACGACAGGTTGAATCTATAGCACGGTAATATTGCGTGAGAGTAATTTTGGATTTGCTTTGCTTATAGAACATTGTTCCGTCATATGGTTACACTTGTGACTATTGAAAATAATAATGAAATGAGTGAGATATTGTCTCAATCCGTACAATATTTCTTTTAATATTATTACATTTATTGTGACCTATGTTACTAATGGACGTTTGTGGGCTAAATTGTTCGTAAAGAAAGTTCGGAAAGTTCGTAATTTTGCAAGCCTATTTTAATGTAATACCTCACAGATGTGCAAACTTTCGTGGATGGGATTATCATAAAATGACAACAACAACAACAAATAAATAAAAAAGTGCTCTCAAAAAACAGACTTTTGGTTATAATTTTACTCCTTATCATTTATTTTATGAGGACCAGTTATATAATAAATAATGAAGAAATGTGAAAAACATTTTGTAGGAGCAACCCAAAAGCATTAATAGTGAGAGCGTATTATTGTTTCTTTCCACTCATGTCATCATGTGACAGAAAAATGTGACGTTGATGTAATTCCATTACAGATGATGATATTGCGATTATGCGTTCCGTATTTTCCAAAATACCATATTCACTCACGAGACCGGACGATTTGCTGCCAAAGCACTATCACTTTGTGACCTAAAATATTTTTTGCCACTCTCTATGACACAATTGTTTATTTTCGATTATCGGTACTGCATCTAGCATTAGAATTACAGTTACTGTAGAATTGTGAAAATGCTGCGAAGTGGATTTGCTAATATCAATTGTTCAAACTCCAATGAATGTGATCTATCGATAACCAAGACGGTATATGTGGAATTACCGTTCTGGCAAGTACGACAAGCTTAGGAGATTGCTTGGATCAGTGCCATAGCATGTAAAACTGCAAGGGCTGGATGTCGACAGAGCATGGGAAGTGGTCAAGGAGCATTTACAGGAGGTTATGGCTGATTGTATACATAGGGTCCGAATAGTAAAACAAGTAGGGGTTAAATGGATGAATAACACCATTAAGCTTGAGCTGCAAAAAAAAAGAAACAACTGTGGAGGGAATTTCAGGAGAAAGGTGACCTGCAGGCTCACGAACGGTATAAAGCGCAGGCCAGAAGGGTGACGAGTGTGGTAAGAAAAGCAAAAGCGAATTATGAAAGGAAACTAGCTATGCAAGCTAAAGAGAATCCCAAACAGTTCTTTCAATATGCTACAAGCAAAAAAAAAAAAAAACTGTACACGGCAGAATGATTTTAAGGAATGCCGATGGTGAGGAGGTCACTGAATCAGTCGTTATAGTGGAATTACTGAGCGAGCACTTTGCAAGAGTCTATCAACCAGGTGGTGACATTGAAAGGATGAAGGAACCATTAGTTTATACGGGAATTGTGATGAATGAAGTGGAGGTGAATAGTCTATTACAGAACCTTAATGTGAATACATCTGTGCGATTGGATGGTATACCGGCACGGGTCTTGCGTGAAGCGGCTAAGGAATTATCAGTGCCCTTGACCATGTTGTTTAATCTAAGTCTTGGGTCTGGTGTAGTCCCGAAGGTGTGGAAAGAGGAGAAAATACTTCCACTGCATGAAAGAGGTTCCAAGACTACTGTTGCAAATTACCGACCGATAAGCATATCAGGAGTCGTTGTCAAGGTCCTGGAGAAAGTAGTCAAGGGAAAAATACAGGAATGGATTGATGAAAATGAGATACTGTACCGGGGACAGCATGGCTTTGTGAAGGGTAGATCATGCCTCAGCAACTTGCTCAAGTTTTATAACACAGTGAGAGCTTAACTGGATAAGGGTAATGGGTTTACAGTGATACTGCTGGACCTGGCTAAGGCCTTTGACAGGATACCACATGGAATTCTAATCCTTAAACTGCAACATATGGGAATGGATATAGGGTTAGTGAGATGGATAGGTGGGTGGTTGATGGAGAGATATCAGAGAGTAGTTTATTCAGGAGTAGAGTCCAAAAGACGGCCTCTGACTAGTGGTGTGCCACAGGGTTCTGTTCTTGGACCACTGCTGTTTAATCTGTTCATTAACGATATAGGGAAGGATCTAAGAGGAACAATTCATTTGTTCGCTGATGATGCAAAGTTGGGTAGGGCAATAGTGAACGCAGAAGATGTCAAAATCTTGCAGGATGATTTGGATAGATTGGAGTTCTGGGCTAAGGAGAATGGATGTCAATTTAATGTGACAAAATGTAAGGTTATGCGTTTTGGGGTGAAAGGATTAGCAGCAGTATACCACATTGGTGGAACTATACTCCAGGAGATTGATGAGGCCAGGGACTTGCGAGTGTTGGTGGATAGGGAGATGAAGTTTAGGGGGTACATTGCAAAAGTGGCTAAATCAGCTCATCAAATCACTTGGTTGTTGAAAAATACTTTAACGAGCTGAGACAAGCATGCTATTGTTCCTCTGTACCGAGCCTTGATAAGACCTCATCTCGACTACTGTGCCCAGATTTGGTCACCTAGGTTTCTTCTTGATGGGGAAGAGGTGGAGAGGATCCAGAGGCGAGTGACCAAGATGATAGCACGTCTACGGAATGAACCTTATGAGAACAGGTTGAAGATTTGTGGGTTGCAGAAATTGGTTGATAGGCAGAAGAGGAGAGATATGATTGAGACATTCAAATTGCTGAAGGGTTTCTAGAGGATTAATTCAGAGGATATTTTTGAGATTAGGACTGGTGGTGGGAGAAATAGGGTACATCTATGGAAGCTGGGCAAGAGTGTGGCTATCAAAGGTGTTACAGCTGGGTTCTTTACCTTTAGAGTGGTAAATGAGTGGAATAAGCTGCCAGAGTCTGTTGTGGGTGCTATGACAGTGAATGAGTTCAAGGCAAGATACTGTGAGAATGCCGAATAGTTGTGTGGTCATGATGTTTAGGGCCTCCCTCGATGAGTCTAAGGACTCCCTGGACTCGTCCGTAATAATAATAATAATAATAATAATTCCATTATGCCAATATCGCGTGATTATCATTATTATTATTTTGTTTTGTTCAGCACAAATTGTAACGCGGAAAATAAAAAAGAAGAAATATTACGCAAGTATTAAATCCATAGTGAGTTGTTTATGGCTTTTGTTCGTCATAGAATCTTTGGTCTTTTAGCTTCGAAAATCAAAGAAGAACTGAAAGTTCAAACGACAGCCAGATAAGGTGATATTCAGATACTTTTAGCTATCAACAATTCGCGCCTGGTTCTTGCTTCTTACCTTACGATTCTACTATTTGCTATTCATTTCAAACAAGCCAAACATTAAAAGTGGTAGTGAATTAAAAATTAAAGTAATTAAATTACTAATAATTAAAACAAAATCAAACATAAATTTATTTATCATTGAAATTTGAATCGATCAACATTTCAATTAAAAAAATCCTAAATGATAAAAAAAAAACTTTCTGTTGTCCGTATGCACGTGATAAAATTGTAGATTGTTGACACTTTTCAAAGCCTGTAGAGTACTGCTCAACCAATAGCAGCAGTATTAAACTTAAACCAATGGTAGTAATATTTTAAACTCTCGGAGTTCTTTTTTGTTCGTTTTTGCCTTAATGACATTCGAATTTTCGTAATAGAATTATTTTATTATCGTTTGTTATATTGTTTCATTTTTCACTGTTTTCTGGGTATGATTTGAATCGTATAAACGACTAAAACACAGATGAGAATTTTGGAATATTAAAATATTTTCTAAGACATTCTCATCTGTATTTATTTCGTACATATACGAACACCATATTTAGTATTCAGCTTGAGTACTTTTGATGGAAATTTAGTATTCGTTGTTCACAAGTAGAGAACTTGTGGAACTAAAAATCATTCGTATGTAATCGATATATTTTGAGATGGGTTGGCCGAAAAGTTACTAATTAGCATAAATCTTTCTTAATTCACACACACACACACACACACACACACACACGCACACACACACACACACACACACACACGCACGCACGCAAAGATATTTTGTCGAGTGTGACACATGTCACAATCTGTACGGATGGGAAAAAAAAAAAAGAAAACCATCAAAAGTAAATAGAAAAAAAGCAATGGTGAAAATGTAGAAAGTGAAGAGAGACAATACGATAAAAATGACAGGAAATTAAATCCGTATGTCCTGTTCTGGCAGTAAAAGAGACATCAAGAATAATAAGAAATGTCAGAATGTCACGGAGGAACGAAACATTGCAAAAAAAAAATGACGTAGAGGAAATCTAGAAGTGGTGTCTGCTAAAGACACACACAAAAAAAAAACAAGTGAAGAGCGTTTGCAAAAGCACACGAAGAGCGAGAAGAAGAACTTAAAGGACTGTCAGATAGAAACGAATGAAGGAAGAATATACTTGAGAAAGAAATAAGTGAAGAAAGGTTTACGTTCAATAAAGATATTGTGTTAAATTAAATATGCGATTTTTATAGGAGCGACTGAAGTATTGAATAGATGGGAAAAATAGTCTGAGGAGTCACTGAATAAATCTAGGGATTCATATGGAAATTTAGAAGTGCGTATACGGTATAATGGATAGAACTTGAAATCGAAGATGCAAAATAAAGAGGTGTCGAAATATCAATAAAAGCCTTTCAGGGCTACATAATGAGGCTGTAGAATGTTTGCATAAAATATAGTAGAAAAGAACTAAAAACCATTATATTACCTGATGGTTATGTGGAGGACAAAAATAAATGTTAAAAGAATGAAACGCTGCAACCACCTATCCGATTCATAACAGGCATCTATTAGAATACCGAGGATGCTTAATTCAGTATATAATATTGTTACCTAAATGAGCATCGAGAATATATCTTATATATAGAAATAAGAAACATCAATTACAGTCCAGATTTGCAGTATCTGAACTTTTAGAAAAAACATTTTAATTATATAATACAGGCCTGGTTGGCCGAGCGTGGCTAACGCATCCGCTCTCCAGCCTAAAGACTGCGGGTTCGAATCCCACCTTGGGGATGGATGTTTGTGATTGTCCGTGAAAACAATGCTGGTGGTTGTGGGCAGTAGATGGCGTTGGTGTAGATGGTGAGTGCTCGCTGTAGTTGGTGGAGACAGAGTTGTAGAGTGGGTGCCCTCCCTCTATGAGTCTTTGAACTCCCTAGAGGTGTCACGTAATAATATCAATATTTATCAGGTGGTTGTGATTTTAAAAATAGCTGTTTTTAAAATCCTAACACATTTGTTCAGCGCCTATCTTAATGTAAAATGGCGAAATGAGGTAATGAGTTGGGAAAGGAAAATTGCTACTTTAAAAGTCCAAACTACAGATTTAATTTTACAATATTCGTAACACAGAAATAAGTATAACTTCATGTTAAATATTGATCATGACGATCAAGTATTTAATAAACTTTAGATTTATTATTAATAATATTTATTTGTGTTATCTGAAAAGTCTGTAATAATTGGTATACAGGTCACTAGCCGATTGACACATTGTTGGTGAGACGGTTGATCTTGCTTTGATGCACTTAGTTTCTTGAAATCAGGCTCTAAAGATGCAATATACAGTCTTAAATCCAGACTTGCATTAAGCTTGTTGCGGTACTTATTTTTTATGAAGGCATAAGAAGAAAAAGCTCTCTCCACTAGTTCAGTATTAGTAAATGGCAAGAGGTGTTTGAGTGCCTTCTAACTGCGCTGTTCGCATTCCTCACTACTCAGAAGGTAATAAGATGCTTTCTTTTAAAATCAGAATTTAAAGAAGAATCGATTAAAAGTTCGATTAGTGCTCTTTTTTTATTGGGGAAGAGAGGTTCATAGCCACGCCCTCACCAATCATCATTCGCTAATGCGAGCTAGTTTTGAAGTGTCTCCATTAGCGGTGATTCAAACTTAAAATTTATTGTTCCATAACTAACGTTTTGCATTTTGTTTACTTTATTTGTTTTTCCACCATTACTGATTATTTTTCGTGTGCCCTTGAATGGCCCAGCACGTATCCCGGTTGGGAACCGATGTCGTAGAGTAAATGGATATTATATCAGCAACTACTCTCGTTCTTCCAGCCTCGGAAGGAGGTGGAAATACACGAGCAGCTGTTTGTGTTCTGCTTGTGGTAGTGGTGGTGGGCAATTCAGGGAGAAATTCTCTGTATACCATCGTATAAAAGAGGTTAACTTATACGCTGATAGCTGATTTAGGTATTGTGCTGTGTTTATATTGATGTCACCTATTATTATCAGGTATTCTGAGGTACCTTCTTCTGTGATAGAAAGCCATCTGTTTAACTCATCTAGACATTTTGTGGTGCTTAAATTGCGGGGTCTGTACTTGCGTTTAATATCAAAGGAGTTCTCTTGGAAGTTTTTTCCCACTTGGTTAGACTACAATAAGTTTAGTTTAATCCTTTATCCAAGTGGCTTGGATAAAGGATTAAACTTTTGTAAGCAAACAAAGTTTGCCCTGAAGTATCTTCAGGACTGAGGCAACTCGTGGTAAAGGTGGACCAAGCTCTCATCACTCCTTGTCTTAGTATCTCCCATAATGCAAAGCACATCTCCTTGCGGACATGTATAATGCTATGCATTAAGGCCACTACCTAGACGGTTTCGACCTTTATTGAGGTCTCGTTAGTGGGAGCCAGACCCAGAGGTGGTGATATCAAGGTGGAAGCAATGGAGAAGTCATATTTACCTATACAAGTTGACAACAGGTGTCTCACCTTATTATTAAATTACTCTGGATTTAGAGAAAGTTGTTGGAAGTTTTTTTTTTTTTTGGTCTGGGCAGTGGCCTTAATGCATAGTATTATACATGTCAGCAAGGAGATGTGCTTTGCATTATGGGAGATATACTAAGACAAGGAGTGATGAGAGCTTGGTCCACCTTTACCACGAGTTGCCTCAGTCCTGAATATAATTCAGGCGCAAACTTTGTTTGCTTACACTTGGATAAAGGATTAAACTAAATTTAGTATAGTCTAATCAAGTGACAAAAAACTTCCAACATCTTTCTCTAAATCCAGAGTAATTTAATAATGAGGTGAGACACTTTTTGGCAACTCGTATAGATAAATATGACTTCTCCTTGCTTCCATCTTGGTATCACCACCTATGGGTCTGGCTCCCACTGACGAGACCTCAATAAAGGTCGAAACCGGTCTGGGTAGTGGCCCTTCCCTTAATGCATAGCAGTATACATGTCCGCAAGAAGGTGTGCTTTGCATTATGGGAGATGCTATAGTAAGAAAAGGAGTGATGATAACTTGGTCTACCTTTACCATGAGTTGCCTCAGTCCTGAAGATACTTCAGGCACAAACTTTGTTTGCTTACACTTGGAAAAAAGGATTAAACTAAACTTATTATAAGGAGTTCTCTTGTTTGATATGTTTGAGTTTGATGCATATATTTTCCACATATTCTAATTTGTAGTGTATTTCTTTTACTTCAAATTTTTGCTAGCTAAATATCATTATCCAATCGCCTCGCAATTTGTTGCGTTTGGCAACTGGTTGCCTCTTCGTTTGTTGTGGATACTTCTGTTAATATCAAAATATCTATGTTGTCTATATCTTCCTTGAGGCTTGGAGATGAGATGGAGGATAAGCCAGTATTTTTGAATGCTCCTGATGTTGATATGAGAATAGATAGCCCTTTTCTTTCAGTCAGTCAGTCAGTCTCTTGTTTCCATCCAGTTATCTAGTTTAGAATATATCATCTGTCGTATTCCGAGGTGATTAGATCTGCTTGGTGGTCTGCGTTCATGTGGATTGTATGTTGTTCCCTTCTTTAAGACATATCATCGTTCCTTTTAATGTGGCAGCCTGTTTAGATCTTCTAAGGATTTCATTTGGAGTGGCTTTGCATCTTATGTCTTTTAAGGAATATATTGCTGTCTGTCATCCATATAAACTGGAAGTGTTTTTACTTTCCTTGTATAGTAGAAAATATTCTACTATACAAGGAAAGTATAGTAGAATAGTTTCTGGTAATATGATAAGCACTCGGATAGGTAGATTGGGGTATGGTCGTAAGTTCCATCCGGATCCTTGGTTTCTGTTTTTTTTTATTCTTCTGGATTTTATGAGGTCATCTTTTCTCTGGCTGTTTATGAGTCGCACTACGACGGGAGGAGGTCGAGGCAAACCTGTTTTCCTTTTTTTAAGGTAATCGATGACCGATTGTGTATCTTTAGTTCAATGAAAGCGCCAATTTTCTGATTTAATTGAACTACCGTGTTTCTTAAATGTTCGGTCGATGCAGTTTCTGGAAGACCGCCTATGAGGAGATCATTTTTATGCTGTTGTTGGTTTAGGAGTTCGCAATGTAGTTTTAGATAATTTAGTGCTTGCCGCGTAGTTCCGTTGTCTCTTTAATTAAATTATATGCTGCCTCCTTTCCGTTAGCTCTTTTACACTCTTTTTAATTTATCTAACGGTCAGTAGTACGTCTTCTACAGATTTATTACTAAACTTAATAAACTCCTCGTATCGGTTAAAACTTTTCGTAATTTGTGCAGTCTGTTCGTCAAATAGTTCTCGAATTTGGAATCAAAAATTAAAAAAGCTTCGAGCAAATGCTAGTAATTTAAAGGATTTAAAACAAGGAAAATTTATACGGAAAAATATGAGGAGCTATCTTGTAAAGTGATACAACCGTGAAACAAACTCGATCACCGAAGTATGAAAAGAATTAAAACAAAGAATTGTGGCCACAGTGAAAAAAAAAAACAAAACATTCGCTATGAAAGCAGAATAAATCAATACAGTCAAAACATTTAGTTCAAGACTAACCAATATCAATTTTACAAAAAAGATTGATGGCAAATCGACAAACAGTATTGAATGTCTGAGTGCAGAAGAAACACTCACATTCTGGAAGAAACGCTGGGATAATTCAAAACAGTAAAAACGCTTACTGGATAAAATATGTTGATTTTTATTCTACCAGCTGTATACCGAAGCGTGTGTAGAAAATGTGGTTTCGAAACTTGCAAAATCCCCTTTAGAACACACACTTGAAAAAGTTATGGAAAATGAAAATGCAAAGATATTACGAAACTTTAAAATTCAGACAGATGGAAATTCAGACATCACATGCCAGATATCACTATAGTCGAACAATAACATGTATGGTTTATTGATATGGTGATACCAGGAAATACTAGAGTAGAAGAAAAAACGAATGAAAAACGGACCAATTATAGAAATCTGGAAATTGAAATTCAGCGACTTTGGAACAAAAAGGCAACAACAGCTCCCATTGTCGTTGGAGCGCTATGAGTAACACTAAGAGCATTATTAAAATATCAGGAAAAGCTAAGCATCCCAGAGATCTCATATTCAGAAAACTGCACTCTTAGGGAAATCTTACATTTTACGACGATGTCTAGTCGAATCCTAGGTCTTTGGATAAGACCCAAATTGGACTCATTTGCCAGTCAAAGATATCATTAAGCTGGTCCATGTTTCTTGTTACTCTTTGACTGTGAGCTCTGTTTACTGAATATAGCAATAATAATAATAATAATAATAATAATAATAATAATAATAATAATAATAATAATAAAATAATTATGAATTTTTGTAGTAAAATTGATTTTATCACAGCTTAAGATATATGTGTATGTGTATATTGTTTTGCAAAATGTGTAATTAAAATATTTTTATTTGTGGCCAGCCATACTTTTTATATTTTTGATTCAAAAGCGAAGCGACGCCAAACAGGTTGGGTAGCAATCATCGAACCCTACGCGCGATCAATTTATCATTCTTCTGAGTAAAAATACTTTCATGTAATCTATTCAGGAGATGAAAATTACATTTTTTTTTGTAATCCTGTATCGGTTATTATTCTTAAATTAGCATACCGTTGCAAACAAGCAACACAATCATTTTCCTTTCTTTTAAACTGTAAACACACATTTTGTGCTTATAGTTGAGATGAAAAAAAAAGTTGCTAAGATTAACAAATTTTCATTTTCTTTTATCCTTTCCAAATAAATATTTTTTGCCATCGTTTATCCTTATTGAAAACTCATCATCTTGGCAGATGAAGCTGCCATGCTCATGCTGAGATCACAAGAGGGAAAAGAGATGATGAAACTGGGGATTTCAGAATAGCGAATTTGAAATTTAAAAAAAAAAACAGTCTGTTAATTGAAGACATTTTAGCATTACAATAGCAGCTAAAGTTAGGGAAATCTCACCATTGATGGATTTTTTTTTTACTCCGAAAATAATGGGAATCAAACTCGCTGTCAGTAAAACTCTATGCCTTTAAGGCCTTGTGGAGCGCCACCAAGTGATCCAAATGCTGCGAAACTATGTAGGAATACATTTGTGCAGAAGCGATAGCTGAAAGAGAGAAGTAGAGAAGTTCCAAGTTCCAAAATGTAGATATAGTAATTTTTCTGTGTATGTGTGGGGGGGGAGGGGTGAGAGAGAGAGAGAGAGAGAGAGAGAGAGGAGAAAAGCGACACAAGCATAAATAACACACTTTTATTTACTTCTATATATGCAATCACGGGCTGCCCTGACAAACAATGCTGCCATGCAGTGGGAAATGCACGGCTGATCACTCTACTTTCCGTGAAATGTTTTTGAAGAACCTTCTCTATGGATTGACTAATTTGCAGAGAACCCATCCTGTATGAAAATGACTGAATCCATGCACTGGCGATGCTGTAACTGTGCACAACAAAATTATTTATCATATCGCGATACCTCTCGTCAGTAACTGAACAAGTCACAGGTCCAATGATAAACGAAGCTTTAAACCCGCACCAGACAGCAGTAACTTTCGGCAAATGCAAAGGAGTTTGTTGGATTGCTTGTTAGGTTTTGCGTAGCCTACTCAACAGTTGTGGGTATTCACAGCTCCGTTCAGGTGAAAATGAGCCTCATCCCACAAAATCATCCATGCCAGTCTAGTTGGCTGAGTGGTTAGCGTATCCGCTCTCCAGCCAAAAAGATGCGGGTTTGAATCCTGCCGTGGGCATGGATGTTTATGATGGTCTGTGGAAATCTAGTGGTGTTGGTCGACAGTAGATGGCGTTGATGTTGTTGGTGGATTGAGTGATAGAAACAGAGTTGTAGAGCAGGTGCCCTTCCTCGATGAGTCATTGGACTCCCTGGAGGTGTCAAATAATAATAATAATAATAATAATGTCCACGCAGCGTTCATCTCCACTCGAGCAAGTGATGTTAAAGCGAATGTCAGTTGACTTTCAACGTCCTGCAGGCACAACTCCTGTATCTGGTTATATTGAATGGATCAAAATGCAGAATCTTCCGTAGAATTGTCCGGACAGGTGTGTAAGGCGCATCGGTGTGTCTTGATGCAGTACGTGCACTGCGGCGACGAACGCCGTTATTCATGTACTGCTCCACAACGGCAGTAGCAACTTCATTCACTTGCTGTGAACTGATCGGTTTGCTACGTCTACCTGGTCCAATTCCCAACGATCCCATTCTTTCAAAACCACTAATCATTCGTCGCAGAGCACATGGAGATAGTGGACCTCGTCGACATTTGTTCAGGCAACGAAATTCGTGGAGTGCAGCAACAGCATTGCAGTTGTTTAGGAAGTACACCTTTACGAGCAAAGCACGTTGGGGCTAGGTTAGTGCCATCTCTGTGGACAGTATTAACAACCAGAATGAAGAGAAAAATCCTGTTTAAACACTCATGGTCCCTGCCAAGTTGCCCGATATGCATTACACACACACACACACACGCACACGCACGCGCACACACACGCACGCACGCACACACACACACACACACACACACACACACACTGATAATAGAAGAACAACTTCTTTCTAGAGTTTGGGAGATCAGATTTATAAACAGAAGTTCATAAGCCTGTTTTAGTAGTTTCAGTAGTTTAGTGTGAATGTTATGTGGTCGTGAGAAAAGGCAAAATTGGCGCCTATCCAAACATTTATCGAAGTATATAAAAATAAGAAATAATAATAATAATAAAATAATCCCGCCCTGGGAATCCCCCTTCCTTTTACTACTCTACTGCATCCCTAGTTCAACATAAAATTATTTAGGGTTGAACCCATTGATAACGACAGATTAACGACTTTAGTGATAGAACTTGGATGCGAGTAAGACACACTTTTAAACACATTCTTACTTAAATTTTTTTCACTTTTTTCCCTCCTCTCAGGTGACCAAGGAAAATCTGTTATTCTGAGAAGATTAAAATGCATCCATCAATTTTACATCATGATGTAGAAAGTAATGGATCGCTTAACGCCGGCCTAGTTGGCCAAGCAGGCAGCGTCTCCCCGCTTCAACTATTAGACTGTGGGTTCGAATTCCACTGCGGAAATGGATGTTTGTGGATGTCTTGAAGTGGGAGATGAATTTTATCGCTCAGTGTGAGTTCACTATTCTGCTTACTTGAGGCCTGAATGACTTAAAAGCTTTTCATCTTTGGTTTTTCGAAGCAGGCTCTTGGATTATCTACCCCTTAACTCGCTCACGACACTAATATTAATGATCTATAGGTTTACTACCTTTTGTGTGAGATACATATTAAAAAAAGAAATAACAGCGGGGTGTATTTTTAGAATGTTGATCATTAATCACAGGCAACATCCATCGAATTAACTTTCCCCTCTTCATACGACCTTTCTACTACCAGTCTTTGAAACAACGTCCTTGCATTCCCGTAATCAGACGTTATGAGAATGGAAAGCATGAAAAAAAAATCTATTTGAAATACTGTACTTCCAAGTACATAATCGCGAAATCATTTCTCAACGTGTCGATTGCTAATGTATCCAGCTGCCTTCTTGAGTCCGGTGGGATTTCTTAATCTTTCCAACATACTTTTGTATGTTGGAAAGATTAAGTTGGTAGACCTAATCTTTCCATTGTTCAAAGCCCCATCCATTTGTATTTTGTTCTTGAGGTTTGTTGGATAACATCTTCTGAATAAAACTGGAATAATAATTATCATCATGACGCAGCCTCTATGGATTACTGCAGAGATTAGTCATGGAAAGGAAGCATTTATTCCCGTATGCCTTCTTTCATCATTTCTCTAACAACCATTGCAATGGCTTTTGAAGTGTCTTCAAATGCTCTCCAAAAAATTTTAATTATTAGCTTCAGCGTTTACTCGAAATAAAAAAGTGATTCATTGAATTCTCTGATAAGCTCTCGTGTTAGTGATTAACCTTATAAATACTCATTTATGCGTTTATTCATCCTAACCTCACCATCTTCACCTTATGTATTCGTCCTAATGGCTTGCTATAGCTAAGCAAACCAGATTTCGTTAGTGTGCGTGTTTCTCACCTTCTCCCTATGGTCTATCGGCTATAATTATGATCTGCTGGTTTTCCTGTCAACCCCCAGTTTCTGGGGAAAAAAAAAAGACACGTGTATTTTAAACTTACGTAGCTGTTCTTGAAAAAGATTTAATGAAAGATTCTCTGATCCAAAAGGTTTAAACTCATGTCGTTTCTAAAGTGGCAAAACCATCCAGTAAATGAAATGATGCTTCACATTAACAACTGAAGTCTACTTTTTAATTGCTGTTTTTTTTCATTAAAAATAGTTCAATTATCTTTAACAGACATCTTAACAACTGTTTATCATTACAGTTTGTTCGGTTGAATGCAAATACAAGAAACATTCTAATAATCCTTATTAAAAGTAGAAAAAAAGATAAGTTTACTTTTAGCAATATTACATTCTGGTACTCGTATGCACTTATCCTATTACCTTCAGCAGTCCACCGTTACTCATAATGGCATTTTGCTGTAGAATTTACTCTAATTGTCAACAACAGATGCGCATTAGTTTAATTCATCCTAACCTCGTTTCCTCCCACACGTGCTTACACACATATAAGCCTTTACATTATAGTTTGCTTGCGGCTGTTAGAGGCCTTAATGGTTGCAACAAGAGCGGGCTAAACACGCTTAATATGAATTCAATTTGCATAAGTTGCTTCGTTCTCAGATGCCTAATGGAGTGATTATTGCCGGCGAAGTAGATATTCGGAAAGGGAAAACAACTGTCACTCCGCAAAAAAGCTAAGAACCTAATGTCTATAAAAACGCCTTATATGGAGGTCATGATAGTAGCAAGTTTCGTTATCCGCGACTCTTCTGTTTTCGAAAGTGTCAAAAGTGATGAAAATGATGTGTCATCACAAGTATGCATGCATGCATGCATGCATGCTAGTCAGATAGTAAAAAGCATACACTTTTCTACCGACTCGGTCCACTCAGATACAGCAGTTGTTTTGTGAACATATAATTTTATGACTTTTCGGGGTTTTTTTGGGGGTTTTTTGGTGGTGTTTTTTTTTTTTTGGGGGGGGTTTTTTTTGGGTTTTTTTTTTGGGGTTTTGGGGGGGGGTGTTTTTTTTTGGGGGTTTTTTTTTTTTGGGGTTTTGGGGGTTTTTTTTTTTTTGGGTGGGGGGTTTGGGGGGGTTTTTTTGGGGGGGGTTTTTTTTTGGGGGGTTTTTTTTTTTTTTTTTTTTTTTTTTTGTTTTTTTTTTTGGTTTTTTTTTTTTTTTTTTGGGTTTTTTGGTTTTTTTTTTTTGGGGGTTTTTTTTTTTTTTGGGGGGGGGGTTTTTTTTTTTGGGGGGTTTTGGGGGTTTTTTTTTTTTGGGTTTGGTTTTTTTTTTTTTTTTTGGGGGGGTTTTTTTGGGTTTTTTTTTTTTGGGGGTTTTTGGGGTTTTGGGGGGGGGGTTTTTTTTTGGGGTTTTTTTTTTTTTTGGGGGGGTTTTTTGGGGGGGGGGTTTTTTGGGGGTTTTTGGGGGGGTTTTGTTTTGGGGGGGGTTTTTTGTTTTTTTTTTTTGGGGGGTTTGGGTTTTTTGGTTTTTTTTTTTTTTTTTTGGGGGGGGGGGGGTTTTTGTGTTTTTTTTTGGGGGTTTTTTTTTTGGGGGGGGGGGTTTGTTTTTTTTTTGGGGTTTTGGGGGTTTTTGTTTTTTTGGGGGGGTTTTGGGGGGGGGGGGGGGGGGTTTTTTTGTTTGGGGGGGTTTTTTTTTTTTGGGGGGGTTTTTTTTTTTTTGGGTTTTTTTTTTTTTTTTTTTGGGGGGGTTTTTTTTTTGGGGGGGGGTTTTGGTTTTTTTTTTTTTTTTTTTTTTTGGGGGGTTTTGGGGGGGGGGGGGGGGGGGGGGGGGGGGGGGGGGGGGGGGGGTTTTTTTTTTTTTTTTTTTTTTTTTTTTTTTTTTTTTTTTTTTTAATACTTTAAGAGGGAACTTACTGCTGAACTCGCCTTTATTCGCCACTTTCCTGTCCAATGGCCACAATGTCAAAAAACGATCAATAAATTAGTTGTCCCTCTTATTTCTTCGCAGCCCTTTCAATATGCTGACTGTAGTAATGTTATCAGGTTCCTCACATCCGGGGCACCTCAAAAAAATAGCTAGAACTCTAAAAAAAAAAAGTACAATCTGTGCACGCGGCATTGAAACCTTATCTAAAACTGGCTGCATTCATCCTTTCTCCCAAGAATCCTCTACCTCCTCTATCAGTTCCAGATGTTTACAAAGTTCGTTGTTCCTGTAACTTAAGTGGGAGATCTGCTAACAGCCGCCTAGAAGAACACAAAAATACATCTATCATCATAAGTATGGTCACTCAGGGTTTCCTGACCATGCCTTGGATACCTTGAACAAAATCAAATGGAAAACAAACTACTATGCTTCACCACAAAAAATACAAATTTAAAAGATTTTTTTTTTTTTTTAGAATCAGCAAATTAAAAAACTAACCTTAATAAATATGGTTCTATTAAACTTCTCAAGATTTGGGGAACTTTAATTCTTAGGCCTCCCGCCCAATACAGCTAATGCTAGCCAACAGCACCCATAGAGGACGCCCTCATAGAAACTTGATGATTTCAGTCCAATCATTTCCACTTATTGTTTGTGCAAATTTGTGTGTTTTTGCAATTGTAATATATTTCCCTGACAATCTCAGTGACTGATGAACTATTGGAGTGATTAAACGTGCTGCATTTATTCCATTAAACCCTAATGTCTTCACTACAGTGGAACTCTAAGCTACCAGCTTTACCTTATTGTTGTTATTGTTGTGGTTGTATATAAAGTAAATTTGGATAGTAAATATCCTGTTTTGCATTCAATCTTCATTTAATTTCCTGTCATAAATATGTGCTCATTTATCTTATTTTCTACTTTCATGCATATTCTATGGTTAGTTTAATTGTTTCTTCTAACCGAAGAATGTTAAGAACTACTGAATTATTCTGTTTCCATGGGTCATGAATTCTTATTATAAACATTGCTACGTATTATTGAGTGTACTGAATAAAGATGTGGTACGTTATTTTGTTGACATTGATCGATGGCCACTTCCATCATTCCATGCATGAAAAAAAAAAAAAAAACTATTAACTGTCGTTAAACAACAATACGACAGTTCAAACTCATCTACTAAAAGAATTGAAGAATTTTCGTTATTTCAGCATTACCTCTTTTTTTTTTTAATTTGATCTTTCTTAATGCTTATATTTCTGCTTTCTAAAATTGTAAAATTTTTCATACGTGATTTCTACTGTATATTCTAAAATGAAAACCTGAACGTTAAATCTTATGAGATAAATTATCAATATAAATTTCGCTTTACTTCGTGTGAATAAATAGTGCTCATGGAGGTGTCATTTGTAATAGAGAAGGTTATAATGAGGTAAAACTATTGGTCGGTTAGATTCAACACTGGTGGATCACAATTCATATCAGTCTTCACCGCGCGCTTCCCCTGATTTGCAAATATCTGCCAGTTGCAATCACAACGAGAACATTGGAACATTATCACGTGCAGAAATTATACAAATACGTCGATTTACGAAACTTAATTTAGTAAACGTAGTTTTAAATTAAACAAAATGAATTAAATCATTGATTAAAAATCAGTTTCAAAAAGTGCCGAATTTTTTCCCAAGGTGTATGAAAGCGTACAGAACGTACAGAAGCGCGCCTGAACGTGTTGATAGAAAAGACATCGAACGATTTTGTGCGCACTTCTGTTGCGTACTATGAAAGAACAGTCATGGCTAGAAAGACATGAAGTCGCGTTTGGAACATGTTTGTGGCAAAGTATTTTCTCTCGGAAACTCGTTTTTTTTCCTTCCTCTGAACATTTTAACATTTTAATTGGCCAGAGAATATACTCAGTGGACACAGATACTTGACCTTTTCAAAATTATGCTTATGAAGTCAATTTACTCGGCAGTGAGACAACAGTGCACCATACAAGTTACGAGAAAGATGAGATATACACTAAGAGGTCATTTCAGAAATACCGACCAAAGAGGGTGTTGGAAAGCATGGAATTCTTTGTAAAGGTTAACCTACATTCCACAGGTATTCTGTCTCAACACGCGGACAATGAAGTCCTTTCGTTTCATCAAATTTGCTGACTTTGGATATCATGAACATCTCACTTCATATTCAAAAGATGCTACCGAAATTGGGATCCAGCACCCAAAACTCACTATAATGTTTCTATAACCAATTAGGAACGACACGTATCCTGGGAATACAGCTCGTTATCCTACTGGAAGCATTTATCACTGAATAAATTGCCAATATGAATAAATATACTTGGTCATGAAGATGTTCGCGTACACGGCACCATTCAGTCCTTTGCTCTGCTAGCATCAAGGGGGGTTATGAAGTGTCAGAAAAAAATGTCATCGACTATCATTTCGTTGCTTTTCAGTGTATGATGATGAAGCATCATGCTTCCATGGCTTCGTGTAGTTTTTGTCATTCCGTTGGCCTTGCGTCCGTTTGAAGTAACGAGAACTAGGATTCATCTCTCCATGTGATCTGTCTCCACTCTTCTGGTGTCTAATACTAATGATAAGTCTGTTGTATTAATCGTAGCTGCTCCTTTTTAACATAATAGACTCAATGGTCGTCTACCCTTATGTTTATTCAGGGTAGTCTGACGTATAGTTCAGACACTCCTTTTCGGTCTCCTCCTAGTTGATGCCGCAAAAGTAATTTAATCAATTCTAAACTTTTTTTGGATTTTACGATCCTTCATCTGTCTTTTGCATCGATCAGCTGTTTCTGTTCACATGTCCCCATTTCTGTTTATCACGCTTTCCTCAGTATACCTACTTGTGACTCTGTTGAACGTACCATTGCAGTAAGGCAACAGTTGTATGACATTACGATCTTTTCCACCTATCACACGCATTTGAACGCAGACACTATCTCTGTACTTCGGCCTATTTATAGCCGATGCTTGTGAGTTAGTTATGAGTGTGTTTGTTTGTTTCTAGTGGATTTCATGTAGCATGGAAAGATCTAATATTTGGCTATTGATGTTTAATGGACACCACGAACCATTATATGAAGCCACTGGCAAAGGCGTTGTATAGAGCGTGTATAGTGTTAGGTACCGACTCTGAATATTGTCTCATTCTTGAAACTACATATCATCATATATAGTTTCCCTAGAGTGGAACAAATATTTATTTCGAAATGTTGGCTATACAGCTGAGCAGCACTTTTTTTTTCTTCTATAGCATAAAATACATAATAAAATAAAAAAAACGCCAAAAAGGCACATCCACAATAAAGGATCTCGCTACAAATATCATCGCGGTTGCAGATTTTCAATGGTCGGACCACAGGCAGTCTCATGGTCTTAAGATCTTTGCTCTTAAATAATCGTTTCCTTGTGGAATACGTGAAGACAGCAACATTGTTTTCTGTCAGTGAAAACGGATTGCTGCTGTAGAGAAATAAAACAGCATGATGAAGTCTTATGATTAATGATAATCCTTGGCGCGCACTTCTAACTCAACGAAATAAATGTTCTTTTCTCATATAAATGGAGAATTGCACCTCCATTGGCAGTATTGAATCTTAACCCATACCACATCAAGTAGCCTTGAAGTGCGAAAAGTCATTTCCAGTTAGTTCCTCACAGCGTGATTTTGATGAATCATAGATATGTTCAATGACAGGCCACTTTATCACAAACGCTACTTGAAGTGACAGAGAATGTGCATATTTTTCTGTAACTTCTTTCTCTCACTCTTAGTGGAAAAGAAAGGACCGATGTATCGCGTGCCACACACACACAATTGTGTGTGTGTGTGGGTGTATGTAAGAAATTTCGATTTCTTTATCATTTAGTTTGGCAAGCTGTTTCTAAAAAAATGCCTTGTAAAATTATGGTATCTGAACGTATTATGATACACTTATGATACACTCTGGTTTTGTTCCAATCAAAATTGTTTTGCCATACGAACTACTACACTTAAGCAGCTGATGATGTATTTTGGTTTTCTGCAGTTGCTCACAAACTATTTATTGTACTTTTCTTTTTGGCATCTTTGATTATGAAAACGGGTTTCAGTCTTTCCTAGAAAACGCTTTGAGAAATGAGTTAGCCCGAAGTGGCAAGATAATGATCTCTTGCTTTGATATACTTTGACGTATTCGTAAAATAACCAAATTTGATCTTTGTATTTTCTTCATCTTCGGGGTCTTTCCAGTTCTGGAAAGACCACTAAGATATTGTCAAGTGGAGAAAATAAGATGAGTAATCAAACCTGTTGACAATGTACTGGGTGGTATCATTATGTTTCCACTATATATCAACACGATAGTTTTAGAAAAATCGCAGAAAAAAAAGCGACACATACAAATTGAGCTTTCTAGTTGTCAGCGTATTTTTCGAACCATAAAACGCATGAGTATTTTAGATGACAAATTTAGAAAGAAGCATGTTAATAATCACTGAAGTTTAAATTCAGCGCTTTTCGAATGAAAGCTAGTTAGTCGATTTCATAAGGTGAAACTGGCTTCATAACACTGTTTTAGCCGTGATAAAACCAAACCAAACTAAAATTCACAAAGACATACTGTTTCACTGGTCATACACTCTTAAGATGTTCATCACTCGTACCGTCACATTTATCATTACTGTTGCATGCTCGCAGCACTTTTAATTTCAGAATTACGGTATACGAAATCCTGTTTTGTTTACCGGCACCTTTCAGTGGGAGAATAAATTTAGTAAAACAGCTTACTACTGAATAACTAGTGTAAGCAACAATGAAGCTTTGTTTCTTCCTATCCAAAAACGAGTCACGTGATAATAATTCCTCCAGCGAATCGCAGTTCAAAAAATTATTTTATGTATTTGGCTCAAACATCTAAGTAGCTTGAATATTTTGTGTACCTGATCTTGTCAGTGATTCATAGCAATGGAGACAAGTTAATCCTGTCTCCTTGTCTGGAAGATTGAGTATTAAAAGTTAAGCAAAGCTAGAATATTTTTTTTTTAACTTAGAAATCAGGACGGAAGAAGTGTTTGAGGGATTTAGTTATTCATGCTCAGTGGTAAATGGTATGGCGATCAGCATGTGCTGGTATATTAAAATTACAACACATAACTAGTGAGTAATACTAAAAACGAATTTCCAGAATAAGCACCAAAAATACATGTCAAAATACAAGCCTTTTTTTTTTTATTCATGAAATAAATTTTTGATTACCAGCATTTTATATAAAAAGCGACGAATTTATTATATCGGTCAGCAAAAAACATTACGTGCGCTCAAGTTCATGAATACTCTCAATTAAATACATAAAACATCACAATCGATACTAATCCAAGTATGTGAAGCCTTTGGGACTATTCTGCCTCGTGGTTTATTCAGGGAACTGAATATAAATAGAACGTGATATCAGACAGCTGTGTCTAAAACAGTTGAGTGAAAATGCTTTTCACTTGGTATTAGTTAATGGCTCCAAATGAGGTGGTACTCTTTCTTCCATGGAAACTCTTGTTTCTCATTCACTCTGACACATTCATTCACCATGATATTTGTAATTTGCCCACACGCAAATTACATATATCGCAGATGGTTTTCACTCGTGTATACACATAGTACATACACTCACACACCCACTCAATCAAAAGCTTAAACTTAGATATAATTGATACTTGAAATGTCACACTGAAGATATTTTTGTTCTAGGGAAAAAAAAAAAAAACTGCTTGCAGTTAGTTGCCCTAACGCACCTGGTAGATTTTCATCCCCTTGTCTGTACGCATGTTAATTCTTTGACTCCGGCTCGACATATTTTATTGAAACTAGGTATTCAGAATTCATCTGAATTTTCGTTTTTGTGGGATATTTTGTACCTGCAAATCACTCTTCGAAATTATTCAAGCGATAGTTCAGCTGATTGGAAATAAATGAACTTAATAACTAAAATGATAAATACAGAATTCTTTGTTATATATTTTGTTAAAAGCTCATCTCTTCATGTTTCGCTGAAACAAGGATACGGACAAAATAAACGTTCAGCTTCACTTTGGTTTCAATCGAGCTATTTTTCAGTATCAAAATTATGTAAAAGACAATTACGTCTAGTTTAATGGGAATGCTGTTGATGTCACTGCACGCGAATGCTATTGGGAAATGCAGCTTTTATGATTGCATCATGAAAGACATGGCTATAGTGCAGATATGAAACAGCACTATAGCCATGTCTTTCATTTTTGTTAACAGATTTGTTACATTAAACTGTGCTGCATTTTATAGTATTAGTACAGACCCGTAGCGTAACGATTTTTATCGGATGCTAGTATTTTGCTTTTTATGCATAAAATAGTTTCGCGACAAAAATATTAGGTAACGCTACAGAGGTGTCGCCAAATTTCAGGAAAGATTTTGCAAAAGTAAATAAAACTGTTGAAACACTGGCTGATTTGTGAGGAACCGAGTGTCGATTTTCACAAAAGCGTAAATTTCGGATAAAAACGACCGGGTGACCTGGAAAACTATTTTAAAATTAATGTTTTATGTGAACATCGATATCGCTATGTGCTCAGTGTTTGTCCATATCTGCTGTTGAGGTGGGTAACGAAAAACCAGATTGTCGACCTTGTAAATTTTTATTACCTTTCCATTTCCCTTCTGAAAAAGAGTTCTTTGACGCGTATTAACATTTTATGATGTTCGAGACCCATGGAGGTGTTGTCCCTACGAAGGTGTGCGTCATATTTTAGCCGGAAATCAAACCTGCATTACGTGGAGCACTTCGACAACCGTTTTAATCAATGCCCCATTGGCATCAACCGATTACTGTAAGTTAACAAGTCACCTTCTTTGATGTAGAACTGTGAATACTTTAGTTACTTCTTGGGCATTAAAATACTTGGTAAGCATAAGTTTATATATTTTCCCGTATGTACTACAGCTAATAAAATAAGCATTTAAAAATGTTTCGTACTTTCAAAGATGTAAAAGTGTTTTTATTACTATTATTATTATTATTTTAATTTTTATATTTGCACAGTGAAGAACTTCGTTAATTATACAGGGAATCGTAATCAACTGACCTTAAAAGTACATAATTAGCCTATTATTCGTAACTTATAGGGCCTTTATGAATCATAAAGGCACCATATTATTATCTCGAGGAAGCTCCATATGTTGTGGTACGCCACTGTTTCTATATGTCTCGGTTTTCTCTAAGCCTCTATGAATCATAAGGGCTTCATATTATTAGCTGTGGGGAATCCCATATGTTCCGGTGCTCTACTGTTTCTAAAGCACGCCTATATCTTGGTTTCTTCTGTGTTTTTTTCCCCTCCATTTAAGATATAAGATTTGAGAAATATGTTGGCTAATCTGAGCTTTTAAATTATTTTAGCAATCATACCAACTATGATTACCTCTTGAATAATTTTGAATGATGTAAATATAATAGGAGATTAATTTTGTTTTTATTTGTCATACCTCACAAATACAAAAGCAATACAACATAATAAATAAATAAAAATTGTTAAATGAAAAAAGAGGAAACGTTTATTTTGTTTTGTTAATACAATTTCAAGATTTTTTGTGCATTTTCGATTTCATTTTATCCGCGTTTCTTCTAACTTGAGGTAGTAGTATAGTTCATCCGAACCTGCTCTATAATAATCAGATACTTTGCAACCTGATAGGAACTTCTTGTAGCGGAAAATAACGGAAATTATATATGCAGTATAAAAAAGAAGAAAATGTATTTTCCACAATAATTCATAATGTGCACAAGCAAAAAACCAGTTTTTGTAAATAAATTTAAATAGACTAAAAATTAAAATAGTTTATTTAAATTAAGGAGACATTAAATCCCATTATTTCAAAGCCGAATAAGAAAGATGGGAATCAGGTTACATCGCCGAAGTGAAGCCTATTGGCTCTTTATATTTAAGTAAAATTAAAATAGTTTATTACAATTTATACATTTAATTTTTTTAATTCAATTTACAAAAAAAAAAAAAAATCTATTTTCTTTTTTTTTTTTTTGTTACAAGAATGCGGTTTAATTTTATGCCAGATTAAATAATGAATAATTGCATTAACTATAATTTCTTTTTTATATTTTTATCCTATTTTTGAATTCCGTGAATATTATTAGATTCCACATTTCGTAACACTTCCAGCTATTGTTATTCTCCCCAAGCAATTCTTCCAAATGTTAAAATTCTCTTTCCTTTTCGTCCTATTTTTTTACCTCTACGGAAGTCTTACGGTACTAACCGGATGTAAGTTCATTAATCACGTGGCAAGGAAGTCGACTAGTTCCACGTGTTGCAAATTGATGTCAGTTTGTAGAGTGCACGAGATAAGAACGAACTGGGAGAGTGAAGCTATTGATTTTAGGTAAATTTTAACAACCTGCGGAATTTGCTTAACTTCGAAAGATGATATGACCTTTAGACAACCTGGGGATTTTACGTCATCCTACAGGTAAATAATTCTAGATTTTATCTTTACATTTATAAAAACAATTGTGTCGGCGAATGCAGTCTCTCGAAAGATCTGTTTGTGCAGTACGAGTCGTTCATATATGTAAAAACTATCGAAAAAAAAATGCATGTACTTTTTTTTCCCCTTTTCTTTTGTACTCATAATTCTGGTGTGCATTTTTGTGATTGCTTATATGACAACACTGATAGCCGCTTTTACCTTTTTCATTGAATTTCTTACCAAAGTTTTCATTTTTCGTATACCGGTTAAACAGCAGGAAAGGCCCAGTGAGCACAATAGGTGTTAATCACAACGCTACCGTTTTGATATTTCCATTTCGTACTCTGCGGTCAAATTTGCGCAGAAAATGCCTAATCGGTGAGCAGCTGTGTGTGTGTGGGGGGGGGAGTGATCGAGGGAAGAAGGAACTTTTCCCTCGATTACGCGTGCTCTTTCTTCGGTATGACTGAATGAACTTGATTGAAATTTCGTATTTGAGATCTTTTACTGAAATTTCTCGCACAGACTCATTTTCAATTTCATTCCGATTTTAATGATACAATCTAGCAACAAAGTTTTGAAATAATACAAGGTAATAACTCTGGTTTGACAGTACAGAAAATTTTAATTTGAATCGAAACATTGATAAAATTTGGCATTACGATTCGAAACAAAAACGAAATAATATTTATGAATAAGAGCCTCCGTAGCTTAGTCAGTATAGAGTCTATACTGACTAAGCGATAAGTGACTATACCAAAGAGCTTCGTCTATACTGAAGCTCTTTGGTAGGAAAGACCTGGATTCGATTCCCGTCAGTGACGTGAGGAACCCTTATCCGGTCTCTTTCGACGAAAGATGAGTTAGCCGGTCTCATACGGAGATTTTTTTTTTTTTTTTCTTCACCCGGAAACTCGGGTTTTTCGTCCCCAGAGCAGGCAAACCGGCCTCGTGAACACACACACGTACTATATCCAGAAATACTGCCTTTTTTTGGGGGGGGGGGACTCAACCGTCTTAGGATGGGTTGGATGAGTAGATATGATGATTTATGAATAAGGGAAATAAATTTTCTATAATGCATATGCAAAGAAGTAAGGAAAATATTAAACAATCATGAAAAAAAAAAGCATGTTTCGATAATAATAATAATAATAATGTTGTCTAGGGACATCGTTCATTTATCACAGCAGTTTCTGTGAATTTGGAAAAATACGTTAGCACCTGTTAGGTTTGTCTTATCCGTCTGTCCGTGCATACGTTCTCCACCTCCACTTATTTCAGAATTTTGAAACCGGACAGATTTTATTAAAATTCAGTGTTTGCAATCCGTACAATTTTTATTCAAGCATTTCCAGTTTTTTTTTTTTTTTTTAAATCGAACCATTTGTTGGGGCACACAAAGGAGGAAATTCCAAATTATATATTGCAATAATTCCACTCTGCTGAATAGAATTTAATGAACTTTGGGATTTAGGATGTACACAGGACGACGTCCTCCACGGAGGTCAATTTTGTTTTCAATCCGATAATTGGTAATCCTAAAATTTTACCAAATTATTTGAAATCGTGTAATAATTCCTAAATCCGCATTGTGGCTGTATAGAATTTACTGATTTGCGTGTGTGTGTGTGTGTGTGTGTGTGTGTGTGTGTGTGTGTGTGTGTCTATGAAAGTTTCACACAAAAAAGTGGTAAACCTATAGTATATTAGTATCGTGGTTAGATATCTGGAATCTTTGCTCTAAAGTGTAGAACCTTTTTAAGCTACTTTCAGTCTGTTCTTCAATATCTGTTTCTTTAAATACATAAAAAATCCATACTACTATGGGATTTGAACACCCACTTGTTGATTGGAGAGCATGGTTACCTAATCAGTTGGCAACTGGACTGGCCCTTTAAAAAATTTTTAAACCGTTTTCAATTTTCTCCGTAAGCAGAACGTTTGTTGTGAATAAATTTATAAGGAAAAAATTAAGTAAATTATAATATCGAAATCATGCAATATTAATGATTTAATAAATATTTCTCAAATGCATCGTCTCTCTAGAACGAAAGTGTTGGATTTCATAAGTTAAAATAGTCTAGAAATTTCCATATTGAAACCTTGGATAATTTCATGATACGACTGTTTCCAGGGTTTATATGTACTCGCCAGTTCTTCAAATTTCTTCACATTAGCTTTGTTATGAGACTCGGAGCATTGTCATGTTCTGTTTTTAGTCTTAAAGGATTTTTTCTGTTGCTCCATAGCCCAGTCGGAAAAACGTTCATCGTTTCCTCTAGTTGAAAATATTTTAGTTCGAATGCCGTGAAGTGTACAAGTTATATTTTCTACATGGTTTCAGTTGAAAAAATTTTGTTTAAATATGCAAATTAAAATGTTTACACTGGTATAAGTGAGATAAATACAATTGCACGGAGTGAGATACTTTTTATTTCAATATGTGCAGTATTTTTGTTGGTAATTTTCGAAAATTTTAGAGCGTCACAGTCGCATGTCATCCATTGCTTGTCTCGACAGCGATGCAGTAAACCGCATAATTAACTCAAGTATTGAACGTTACCAATATTCAGTTAACTCCCCCCACCTTCGCGATAGAAAAAGGTAGAAGATAAAAGGTAAAGAAGTAGATTCTATTTTCCTACACTCCGACAAACAAGTATTTCAGCTTCTAGTTTAAACAAACAAGCATTTTCTGCAAACTAGTGACAAAGTCACATTTTGATAGCATTACTCGTGAAGATGAAAGAGTTAACATTTTTACTATTCCCACATTGCACAAGAGCTACATTCTTAAGCACTCTCCTTTACTATGAAGGAAGATAAATTTGTCACGCTTCGTTTTCTGTGTTCTTATGGGTGCAAATAGGAGATGATACTCTTGGGTATCTCTTATAAATGTTCATACCAACTTCCAGCTTAATAGCATCGAAAAGAATTGTTCTTTGTCAGCAAACCGAGACTGTTTTCATTCACGTCCTCTTGAATGTTTTCATTTTGAGGCGGATGATTCTGGAAAGTAATTTTCTTGTGAATAGCGGGTGTCCTTGAGCTTCGCGTTATTGACAACTGGCCTCCGTGGAGCGAGTGATCCACATTCCTCTCTTGCAACAGTATTAAAGATTAATGGCGAGAATGATGTCACGCACCAAACAAAGCGTACGCAATAATTATCACTTTCTTTCCGGCATTTCAGTTGTTATTTTTATTCTGGAAGTGCGTCAATGATTAGCTGAAACTGTTTTTCTGTGATTGCTCTTGCTGATGCTAACCCACATATTTAATACAACTTTATTGTATATTTTCTCTCTTACTGCCCGAAGTGTATTTATTTATTATAAATGCTGACTGATGAAGGTCAGCAGTCAATGAATTTGGTTACAACCTTTCGTTTTTCCTATCCTAGGAAAAACGAGAGGTCGTAACCAAATTGTGGTATATATCGCTTGTCAATGAATATCATGTTGCTTTGTTCGCTCTACTGAATTTTGCCGTGGTGCTCTACACACCCACGGCATTTGTTATTGCATTTTTGTCCACGAGTAAGTTTGGGCGTCTCCAGATGAAGCTTCAAAAAGAGGCTTTGAAATCAACTGGAAATGTCCAAACTTACTCGCGGACAAAAATGCAGTAACAAATGCCATGCGTGTGTAGAGCACCACGGCAAAGTTCAATGCTGTACAGTGAACAAAGCAACATGATTTTCATCGATCAGCGATATACACCACAATTTGGCGCTACAACTTCTCGTTTTTCCCATCTAGCATGGTAACCTTCATCAGCAGTCAATAAATAAAGATGTTTAAAATTTCAAGGGAAATCCATTTGAACAATTCAACATGTAGTTATATTTCAAATTGAATGTCAAAGGAGTGGGACAAAAATATCGGTGGATTCTATTTATTCAACTATATATATATATATAGTCACTTATAGTCATAGAGCTAACAGTTTTATTTTAAAATTATGGTTAAGAAATCCAAGGGTACTTGAAACTTGTAGGCGCTTAAGGACCTGCTAGAACCACTGATGGTGGTGATGATGAGATAATTTCCATAATTTTTTATATAATTTTGTATCGTTTGAAATCTGTTTTTTCTTCTTCTAAATATAGTCAGATTTAAATTAAAACTGAGCTAGCTCACGATATTAGTAGAAATCTGAAGTGTCCAATTTCAGTAAAATCCGATTAGCAAGTGTAAGGAAATCACATGCCGTTCTGTAAGGCACGATTCTAACCATATTGTACAGTAATATATATTTATTTGCGTGCCTTTTATTATAAGATACGACAGTTTGAAATAAAGTGAGCTACTCTCATTATAAGTCGTGAAGATATTTTTAAATTGAAACTTATTAAGATTGAGGTGATTTAAGGGATAATAATTTATCAAAATATAATTTTTTTACATAAATGAAAAAATATAAAAAAAAATTAAATTACCCTTACCCCACCCACGGTGCAATTTGTACTATAGGTTTACATTTCACGAGTTCGAGTTAGACTTAAATACAGTAAAAAAATTCTTCATTGACTACGCGTTATTCCCGCTTCCTATGCAGGATCCGCGTGTTACTTACGGATATATTTTTGGCTGTAGTAGCGTATGTTCACGGAGCCGATTTGCGCCTGCTTGCGAGATGAAAAACGCCAGATAAACTGGCGGAAAAAACCCTACTGCCAGCGCCCAAGACCGGCTAAATTGGCTGTGGCAGATCCTCAAATTCCTCATGTCTTAGACGGGAATCGAACCTGGGACACTCCTTACCCAGTCATATGGTTTCGAAGCGCAAAGTTACTAGGCTAACCGCGCGGACAAAATACAGTAAAAAATATAGTATAATAATGATACAATACAAGCATTTAAAAGTGATAATATAAACGTTAAAAATGAAATCATATTTAAATGAAAAAAGATTTGAAAAGAAAAAGTATTTTATAACACTATGTATATAACATATATAACATGCAAAACTTGGCAACGGATATCAGTTAATAATTTAAGATTAAGTACTAGCTCTGCTGTTCTGTTTAGTAACTAGAATCTTTTATTTGGGAGCATTAGGTTTAATTGAATAGGCAAGACTTTTTTGGATGTTTACAATGCTGTGTAAAACTTACAAAACAACTTTAAGCGAGAAATTATTATTATTATTATTATTCTAATTATTATTATTATTCTAATTATTATTACATTGCGAATTTGATCTAATGAGCAACAGCGTGAATATGGATATAATTAGTCTCACGAACATGATGGTTATTCTGATAATCAGGACTGAATTTGAATACGGAACTTATAAAGCCTAAAAAAAGGATAGAGAAACAAAAGCAAGTAGGCGGAAGTTATGTTATTGATTAGTAAAAAGTTATTTTCTATACTACCCAAATTTCAATTTAATGATAATTCTGATCTCATTACTGAATCTGTTTGGTGCGATATTAAACTTAACAATTCATTTTTAAGGGTGGCGATTCGTTGCAAAACGATGACAGCTCTGATATTGCTATGAAGGACTTTTTTAATTGGGCTAGCCAAAATAGATATCTAATAATGGAAGACTTCAGTTTCTGTGATGTTGATTGCGCGTAGGATGTTTGGCTCGTAGTGGACTTTTTTTTTAAATGTTAGACGATTTTTTTCCCTCCCCCAACATGTAAATCCACGACCAAGTTATGGAGTCGCTCTAGGTAGTATGATCATGAAATTCTACTGTGGAATATGTGTTATGAATTGACATGATAAAATTCAGATAAAACGTAATTCAGGTGAAAGGTAAAATTAAGGATTTAGGTTTTCCAAGAGAAATTATGGCGATATGTGTCAATTCAAGGGAACTAAATTGGAGCCAAAAGATATTGAGGGATTAAATGTTAGTGATAAATGCGAATTGTTCAAAAAAATTGTGCTTTTAGCTGCCAAAAACATTATACCACTCTAGAAACAATGAAATGGATAACAACCGAATTGATAACTCAACTAACTAAAGGAAGAAAGCTGCTTAAAAAAGGAAAGAGACAACTAATTGACTTCGAGAGGATACCTTTTTAGTTTATCATTTTATATACACTGTACTATGTAGTGTATATATAATTGTAAAAACTTTGTGGCACACTATTAAATGTATATAATGTTCTATATTAAAGCAAATTATGAAAAAGTTTCGACCAGGAAAGTCAAGGGAGGAAATAATGAATTATATTCATATTTAACATCAGAAATCGAAAGTGGAAATTTGCATATTAGAGGACTGTACGGGAAATATTGATCAACCAGAGAACTGCCAACATTTTAAATCAGTTTTTGCATTTGCTTCTACTTAAGAACTAATGTTGATTAATTGTATATGTAACGGTGTTTTAAAGAAAAAAAATTGCAAGTACATAAATTTAAGCAGGCCTGGAGAGGTTTTTCGAAGGCGTCACTTAGTGTAGCTAATATTGCTCATGGTTTGTACGTAGGTATTAGGAGCCTCCGTAGCTCAGTTGGTTTCGACGACGACTTTAGGTTGGAAAGACCTGTGTTTGATTCACTTCTAGGACGAAGAGTCTGTATAAAACGTTTTCATTTGAAGGTGAGTTAGCCAGTCTCATACGGAAAGCTGAGTTTTTCTTTCTCTTGGAAACTCGTTTTTTTTTTTTTTTTTTAAATCTCGGAATGTTGGTGAACTGGTCAGAAGAACAGCACACACACACAGTAACTGACATAATACTATTGGTCATGAAAGGTGTGCGTCCAAATTTTTTAAAATTTTATTTTTCGATTCGAGCAAGGCGGAAGGCTTTACTCGCCACTATGACGACAATAGCAATAGTCTCTAGTTCTACTCTCTAGTATATCGGTCGCATGAACGGAGCACAAAAATAGTTCAAAATGGTGGGTATTATAAATGCACGTACGAAGCAGAGAGTGAATTCCTTACCTTGGAAGATGCGAGTTCGAACGGACATCGGGCCTATAGCCCGATGAAGTCCTCCGATTACCACCTGTTTTACCCTTTGATAGATGAGCTCCAAGTTGAAACACGTTGAAACACGACGAGCTGAAACAAGTTGTTCACGAAGAGCTCCGACTGTTTGCAGATCCCGTGTAAACATTACACGGGATCTGCGAACAGTGACTCACTCAGTGTCTAGATAAGATAAAGACTTTGTTGAAAAATAGCAAAATGTTCACAAAAAATAGAGGATTAATCCATGCTCAAACATTTTTAAAATAAGAGGCATTATTTTCGTACTGCTACTTGTAATTCCAAGGAATGGAATAACTTAAAAAAAAACTATTTACCTAGACATTGTTGTGGGGTCTCATGCTACCAAGCGCGTCCCCAGTTTGCGGATAGGAGAATGGCCTCTGGATACAGAGGTTAGCTGCGAATAAACAGGGAAACCTGTGAATAAGCAGTCGTGGACAATGGGACGGCATCTACCAACAGGAAGTGGTGAGATAGACAGTGGCATGGCTACTCTATAAAAAGCCACACATTTTCACTGACGGGAATGCGACATGGCGAGATGTAGCCGCCATTAAATAAGTTACAGCCCGCTGGAAGTTTCTATTGCTGGACAAGGAAGGTAAGGAGATCCCACCTTGTTCTATTTTTCCCTAATAAGATAGCAGTATGGACTAGCAGTACTAAAAGATAGTAAAGCGCACAATGGCTCAATACTTGTGCACAGCAGGAGAAGAAGCAAGGCTTCCCAGGTCGTAAACCAGCGAAATCCTTGTACATTCATTGGGACGTGGAATGTGAGAACCCTCCTACAAATTGGAACATTTGAAGAGAGAAATGGATAGATTAAAAATAGCCATATTGGAAATTAGTGAAATGATGATGGAATAGAACTGGAGACTTTTGGAGTGTGATTACAGAATCATTTATTCAGGTGATGAGACAGCAAAAAATGAAATCGCGGTGGTTCTCAATAAGGAATGGGGAAGAAGAGTAATCAACTCAGTAAAATGTAGTAGCAGATTGATAATGGTAAACCTAGAAGCAAAACCAACAAATATTATAATAATACAAGCTTAATGCCTACTAGCGACCACAGTGATGATGAAGTTGAGAGGATATATGTAGATATTGAGAATCTAATCAAACTGACCAAGAAGGAGATAATCTTATTGTCATGGGGGATTGGAATGCAGTCATTGGTGAAGGCAAATATGGTAGAGAGGTGGGAAAGTATGGACTTGGATGCCCAAATGAAAGAGGAGATAGACTTTTGGAGTTCTGCCACTAATTCAATCTGATCATTACTAATACCTGATATGATGTACCAAAAAGAAGAAGGTATACTTGGAAAATGCCAGAGGGATATAGGAAGATACCAAATAGATTATATTATGACAATAAATAGATTAAAAATCAAGTAAAATCATGCATAAGTTACCCGGGAGCTGATGTTGACAGTGACCACAATTTGTTTTTATTGAAATGTAATCTGCAATTTAAAAAGCTGTCACAACCAAGGAAAAGGCCCAAATGGAACATACGTAACCTGAAAACAGAGGAAAACCATAGAAACTATAAACAAAAAACTGATGAAAGCATTAAAACGGGAGAGAGGGAAAAGAAAAACATAGAGGAAAAATGGACTCATTTGAAGGATACAATCATCAAGGCTGCCAATGACTGCATAGGATTAAGGAAGAAGCAAATAAAAACATCATGGATCACCCAGGACATTCTAGATCTAATAGATGAAAGAAGAAAATACAAAACCTCCCTAAAGGAAGAAAGAAAAGACAAAGATAAACATATAAAAAATATGATAAATTGAAAGTGTAAAGAAGCAAAAGAACAATGGTATACAGAGAAATATAAAGAAATAGAAGATCTAACAAAGACTGGAAGAATCGATAAATCTTATAACATTATAAAAGGAATAAGCCAGCAAAACATGACAAGTACAATTATCAAAAATAAACAGGGAAACATACTTATAGATAAGGAAGAAATTTCGGAAAGATGGAAGGGGTACTTAGAAGATCTATAGATCTAGATATCAAGGCTATAGAAGATGAAACAAGACTGACTTGATGTGGAAGAAATTGGTCCAACTATATTAAACGATGAATTGTCAGCCAACAAGGCACCAGGCACTGATAACATCCCTTCAGAATTAATAAAATACTCAGGAAACAACTAAGTCATACCTTTTCAAGATCATAAAGGATATTTATGAAACGGGGATCATCCCCAAAGATTTTACACAAAAAAAGACTAACAAAGAAAGTTGAAGAATATGTTGGCAATGACCAGTTTGGATTCAGGAAACAGCAGGGGACAAGAGAAGCAATCCTAGCGCTAAGAACAGTTATTGAAAGAAGATTGGAGAAGAATCAAAATACTCTGATAGTCTTTCTTGACTTGGAGAAAGCCTTCGATAGTATTGACTGGAATGAAATGTTTCACCTCCTAAAAACAATAAAGGTAGATTGGAGAGATAGAAGGCTCATATTTAATCTTTTCAAGCATCAAGAAGCCCTAATAGAAGCAGCCAGCAATACAGCAAAAACTGCAATAGCAAAAATACGTAGAGATATAAGACAGGGGTGCTCTCTTTCACTCATATTGCTTAATCTGTACATTGAAGATGCAATAAATAAACTGAAAGAACTAATAGAAACAGGAATTAAGATAAATGGAATTGATATTAACTGGCTACGGTTTGCGGATGATATAGAAGTTATAGCTGATAACGAAAACAAACTGAAAGCCACCCTAACAAAGATGGAAGAAATATTCACACAGCACAGCCTAAAAATTAATTATAAGAAAACAGAATTATTAAATACGAGTAAAGCAAATCCAATGAAAATAAACCTGAAAATAAATAATAACCTAATACAACAGGTATCCTCTTTTAAATATCTTGGAAATCTTATTATAGAAGATGGAAGAAACCAATTAGATATTAAAGCACGAATAATCCTAGCCAAAAAAGCATTCTATAACAGAAGAAACATTTTTACCAGTAAAGAACTTAGCATCCATCTCAAAAAAAAGGCTAGTGAAAACATACATATGGAGCATTGCATTATATGGTTGTGAGGCTTGGACTCTAACAAAACAAGACATGAAAAAGTTGGAGGCATTTGAACTTTGGTGCTGGAGAAAGATGATGAAAATTAGTTGGACAGAAAAGAAAAGTAATGAAGAAGTTCTAAATATAGTTCATGAAGAGCAGTAATTAATGAAACACATCAATAAGAGAAGAAAAAGCCTAATTGGACACCATTTGAGGCATGGGGGACTGATTACAGAAATAAATGAGGGAACTGTAGAAGGAACGAGGCCACGAGGCAGACCAAGAATTTCATATATAAATAACATAATCATGCTAACTGGCGCAAAGCGTTATGAAGAGATAAAAAGGAAGTCACAAGACAGGATGTTGTGATGTGCTGCTATATTTACCAATCTTCGGATTGATGCACCAAAGAAGAAGAGACATTGTTATTGTCAATATGTGTTACTTGTTGTCGCTGCGATGCTCACAGCGACAGTGTTTGTGAATGTCTTCATTTGAGATGCAGTGTTTGTGAATATCTTTAGATGGAATGGATTTCATCGTATGGAGTTGGGCTTCCCCTCCCCGCTTATTGGAAATCTGCCTTTAAAGAAAAAAAAAAGGTTTGTTCTCTAGAGCAGAAAATCAGACTTATCTAATTAATTCTTAGCCTACTGACGATATTAATGTACTCTAGCGTTACAACTTTTCGTGGTGGGATTCGCATATAAATATTCATACGCAGTACCTTTTATTGGTTTTTACTGTTAAAGGTTACGAGATCATAAAGGACATTTTGCTCTTAAGATGCTGTGTGTTTTGACATCAGTGCTCTGTATGCTTTGCCTCCTTGTATTTTACCTAATACTGCCATACGAGCGGGACGGAAAAGTTCTGATAAACACCTAGAACAAAAATGATATTAAAGCACCTGATATAACTACAAGAAAGAACATACAAGGATATAAGAACATAAGTTACCTTCATAACTCTGCTACTAGTATGTTCTTTCTTGTGGTTTTATCAGTTACTTTAATATAATTTTTGTCTAGGTGTTTATCAGAACTTTCCAACCCCCACCTCGTACAATACAGTATAAGAATTACTAGAAAAATTCCATACCAAATCAACATTATTAACGGGTTGTCTTTCGTTCCATTTCAACATGAATAATCTGAAATTGTAGCATTTATTTATTTCATGATGCAGTTTATTATAGCTGCTACTAAATATTCCATGAGAATCAGTGAGATGGATGAATGGTATGTGTGTGGAATGACTGACCTTCAGAGAGTTGAAGCCTCCAGAAAAGCATACAACAGGACTACATGGCGAGGCCTGATGTGGCACATCACCGAGCATTGGAGTGAGCATACGGCATGCCCAGTGAACATATGGAATATGGAACTAAATATTCAGATGATTCGTAAAATTTCTATTTGCTTTAGGAACTAACCGCGAGTTTCTGGTACAGCGAAGACTACATGTTTTAGATTATATACAGGCAATTTTATAGTTTTTTTTTTTTTTTTTTTTTTTTTTTTTTTTTTTTTTTAATAAATAGTGCAAACCTTTGCAAACAGTGACTTTTTTTGTTCACTGTATGTTAAAAACGACTTACAGTGAAGTCAGAAATGGCTAAGCTCTGATTGTTCTGTTTTTGATTTTTATCACGGGTAAAAGATTATTGTAATAATTTCTGTCCCATCAAATGACACCATATGGTAGTGGAGAATGAACTCATGAGTGGCATAAATATCTGAAAACAGTACACTAATAAAATTTAATTTTAACTTAATTTGTTAATAATGTACATTATCTTAATTGTCAAATTTTAGACATCAAGGTTCCACTTCAGGTGTAGGTCCAAATATTTTATCGATTTTTTTATTTATTTATTTTTATTAATCTACAGCTACAGCTTTGAATACTATTGCAATTAGTATCATGATGCTATTTTATTGATATATCGCGATCTAGCTTATCTCAAGGTTAAGTACATGTATTTAGTTTTATCTGTGTTCATTTTAAGGTTGTTATTGTTAAACCTTTATTTTATTTCGTCATATCTTGGTAACGGGATTTTCCTAAGTCTCAGGTCATCTTCCTTGTATCATTAGCAAAGCATATCATTTTACCAAAGAAGGTGTGTCCACACAAATTGTTAACATATCTTACAAACAGGATAAGACCTTAACACTGAACTCAACTGAGACCACATTTTATTGTTTTTGTTTACTATTAAATTTACTGAAATCAACTGATATTTTTGTTCTATAATTTACATGGGATTTAAACGAATGTCATTAGTAACAACACCTGTAATACCGTGTCTGTACACTTCAGAAAGAGTAAGTAATGATGCATACAGTCGAAATGTCTGTTATATGCATCTTTTTATTCATTATTTTTAAATATTTCAATAATATTTTTCCCATTTAAAAGAGTTTGAAACAATACTGATTATAGGAGTAAAAGGATATGGAGCTTAGGTTATTATTTATTTATTTTTAATTATTATTAAAATCTCAAATGATCGTTGAGAATATCGATAATATTTGATAGCCGTTTATAACTTGGAATTTGATTTTTTTACCACCTTTTAAATAAACGGCAGAACTGAAGAAGCCTTCAGGTGGTCAATAAATTTTCCTTTTTTTAAAAAAAAACATGTTTAATTGCACTTTGGAATTTTAGGACATTTGTATCTTCATATTCATTGCCTCACCTTTTTTTAAAGTTCTTTCCCTCACACTGCAACTTTTATTTTTTTTTATACGACTCTCACCCACAAAAGTTAAAAACCTATATTACATTAATATCGTGGTTGTAGTGAAGGTTTTAATTTTTTATATATTTATTTCTTTGTTCCATGATTTGAATATCCTCTAGAGACCAAACATGAACCTTTTTCAAGGCACTTTAGGCCTGCGGTGTTACATCGGGCGATGAAATTCGTCTCCCATCTAAGGACGTTTACCAACATTCATTACCACTAATATATTCGAATCGTTCTGTCCTCATTATAATTTAGTATCCTTTTATACTAATTGGAGCCATTCCCGAAACTCTGAAATACGACTAGTCGCACTAACCAATTTCATGACAGGATAACCATCACATAAATATAATTTCTGCAAAAGGATGTGTGGGATGTAATTATTTTTAAGTATCTATGTTAATTGTGTTGCCATTTCTTATTTCACGTGTTTTTATTATTTGGTAATGATGATAATAATAATTATCAGCATCATCAACTCCACACAACGAAAGGTCTCAATACCTAAAACACGACAGTGCTGTGTATGGGTAAGTGATCAGAGAGAGAGAGAGAGAGAAGAAAGAAGTCTGTTAATCTGTTTCTTAACGAGTCGCGGGTTGTATACGTTAGGGGAAAATGGTATGTGGAAGACTTTCACAAAGGCTAAAGGTATATGGAAGGAAGTAATAGGGCGAAAACTTTGTTGTATGAGTCTGGAGTTAAACGGTATATGGATATTGACCAGCAACTGCCGGTGTTTATTCATAATTAGAGGAAAGAAGGGGACTAGGGGAGCCTCCGTAGATCAGTCAGTATAGACGAAGCCCTTTGGGCGGAAAGACCTGGATTCGATTCCCGTCAGTGTTGTAAGGAACCTTTATCTGTTCTCTTTCGACTAAAGGTGAGTTAGCCGGTCTCATACGGGGGTAGGGGTTTTTTTTCATCCGGAAACGCGGGTTTTTTCGTCCCCAGAACAGAAAAACCGGCCCCATGAACACACATGGATTACAGTCATGAATACGTCCCAGCCATATGCCGGTCCCGAGCCCGGATAAAATTTGGGGGGGGGGGAAGCATTGGTGAACTACCCTGTAAAAATCTCACCAGGAATAATTTGTGAGCAATGCCTACAAAGTCACCTATGGTCGGAAACGATTTATAGGGAAAATCAGATCAGGGAACTAGTGAGGCTGGAGTGGCATCCATGAAAATACCTACAGAAAAGTCAATGTAGAGATCGAGCACGTTTGGGAAAGCGATTGGAGGGGGTCATTTTTAAGCCAGTGGCTCTCTTCTGGGGTTACAATCTAGAATTCTGATGCAGGTTTTTGGGATACAACACTCCATGTGAGCAATATTCCAAGGTTAGGAGGATTTGGGATTTATAAGGTGTTAGGAGTTGAGCAGAAGAGAAGTAAGGTTTAGAGCGAAAAAGAACACCAAGCTTTTTTTGGAGCCTGTTTATATGTTTATGACAGAACGGGCTAGATGTGAAAGTCAGTCAAAGAAGTTAAAACCGATTTTAGCTGGCCGGCGGTGTGTTATAAAAAATGAAGAGAAAGAGGCATGGTCTTTATTCCGGGAAATAATACTGGATTAGATTTTTATAGCATTAAAAATCACTAAATTATCTTTGCCCCATTTGGGCTAGAAGATCGGTATAAACACGAAAGGCATTGCCTGTAGCCAGAAGTCTTAAACCTTGAGTCATCTAAGCAGTACTTGGATGACCGAAGCTTCAAGATCTTCTATGGTTATTGCCTTAAACTCGCAAGCAAAGTAATGAATAAGATTGAATTTTTTTTTAAGAGAAGATCATTGATGTATAGGAGAAAGAATATAGGTGAAAGCACAGAGCCTTGGGGTTCTCCTGCATTGATGAAAAAATTAGATGAGAAGGAATCATCCATTATGACATGCAATAAACCACTAGAGAGAAACTGACAATCTATTTCCAAAGGATAGGAGGGAAATAATAAGATGGTAGCTTTGAAAAAAGGTCAGTCGTGATGCCAGACTCGATGAAGTCTCTTGTAAATATCAAGTGAGACCACATGAGATTCTCCAGATCGTGCCATGCCCTGTGTAAGGTTAGTGAGGCGTTCTGTTGAACGAGAATGGCAAAATTTCTCTACCTAAAGAACCATCGGAGATCATTTAACCGATGGTTCTATAGGTAGAAAAGAAACTGGTTGTTGATAACCCTATCACTTTGAGGTTATTGAGCTGAAGGCAGTGGGGACAATAGTTAGATGACTGACTTTTATCCTTCCTTTTAGGAATAGAGCTAAAAAGCTCTATTCCTAAAAGGAAGGATAAAAGCTGGAAGCTAGCTTTTAGGAATAGAGCTAAAAGCTAGCTTCCAATCTGTTAGATAGATTTCAGATGAGTAGGACAACTTGTACAGGTGATACAGGATGGGCATTAATTCTGGATGACAAGCTTTAATGCACCTGGAGAGATACCATCTAGGCGAAAGAGTTATCAGTATCAAGGCTACTAAGTTTTTTTATGATGTGCTCTCGAAAAATCAGACGAGGTATGCTCAGAGGGGCTTATGGAACAGAAGGGGAGATTTGCCTTGGTCGTTTAAACAAGATTTGAAGAGACTTGTGCCAAGAGGTCTGATTAGGAGATGTTACCATTGTTCCACCAGGATGAGAGAGAGAGAGAGAGAGAGAGAAAGGTGGAAACAGTAAGGCACAAGTTTTATCCAACAGGCAAGGTCCCTTGCCGAGGCTACTGAACAGAACATTTTTGACAGCTTTAGATTTTGTTGATTTTGGTTATTTTATTGGAAAACCAAGGCTTGAATGACAGTTGAATATTTTGAGTGGAATAGAAAACTTATCCCAGAATGGCAGCAAGAATAATTTCAGTTATTAGATCAGAGCAATTGCATGGATTGGGAGAGAGCAGTAACCTAAGCAATAACCATAATTATACTATATCATCCCAATTGGTACCATTTTGGTGGTTGCTTAGGATAAGAGGCTGAGATTAGTTAAGAGGACGATTTTTTTTTTCAAAAAAAAAAAAAAAGAAATGGACAGTGGTGAGTTGCCGAAAGGATATTTGTTTTAGATAATTACTGATAGCAAATAATTCAACTTCTCTTCCTGCTTGGTTTATAAACTAAAAGAAAGAGAGTCAGTCAGAATTGTGGAATTAGGAAGATTAATCCACTGTGTTATTAGAATGTATGGTGATCAGCTTTGTGAACAAGTTAATCCAAGAGAAAGAATTTATACACATAGCAAAATTCTTTCTACTCATTAATATAAATAACTGGAGATAATTTGAAATTCCGAATAGATGTGCATGTATTAAGAATCGCGTATCTTTTCCCTTCGTGGAATTATTTATAGAATCTTGACGTTAGGTAGTTAATTTGAAATTATAAGTACAGTTAAGAAAATTCATAATTTAATCTAGTTATACAAGGGAAAAATATTTGATTTAAATTACATAATTACCGTATATGTCTATCAAATGTAATTATAAAATGAGAAAACGTTATTTTTTAAAATTTAATTTGATAGTTGTTTGTCCACCAAGTTCAGAATTATTTCGATGCAAGCAGCATTCATCATAGTAAAAACTCGTTCAGTTTTTTTATTTTTTTTTTATTTGACAACTCGTATATTCTTTCGAGGTCTTTCGCATATAATATACAATGAAGGGAAGAACGTAGTGTTAAAAGTAAAAATGCATTGCAAAAACAAGAAAAGAGTCAAACATAAATAAATGCATTTGGATTAAGTATATCGACAACAACACCAAAATTCGAGAACAATTAAAAACAAATCACATGTTCACATTGTTCCCAATAGTACTAATAGTACATGGGGGTCTAATAAAAGCCTTGTACAGTGAAATGATGTACAGTAATCCTACAGTTTTTGCTATAAGAGCAATAGCGATTAATAATAGAAATTTATTAATTTTCTGACAAAAGCCTCTTTACTATAAATGTTTTCGTTTGCATTTCTTTCGCCCAGGAAACGTCAACATTAATCAACGACATTGGCAGAAGACGCAAATAGTGTCAATCTTCCACCAAAAAACATCCACTACATTACTCGCTAAGCCGATAACAAGATTGCATTTTTACCCTCGTTCTCAGAATGAATGCATGCATGGAAAGACCTAACTCAGTTTTTTTTTTTTTTTTTTTTGTAAAGCTTTGCTTTGTGCGTTTTAAATAAACAAACGCACACCTGAGCAAACAGAATTGTTAGATAATCGGATTAAACGTCACCTTCGCGTTCATTTAATATTATTCCCAAAGAGACGAAAAAAAATATATATATATATTTATAATCTGCGAGACAAGCAAACGACCAATGTATAAATAATGCAGTTCGTGCGATAATAAATTCAAGTAATGTTGCTAACTACTAAGTCGGCTTTATAATCTAGTTTAATGCAACGTAAAGGAAACTGTGCAATAGAATTTTTACCCCTTTAAGTTTTTCGGCAATTCATATTAATGACGGGCGACAGTTCTTTCCAAGCAGTGTATATTCTCCAAGAATATACAAGAATTTACCAAGAATCGTACAAGAATTTACCAAGAATCGTACAAGAATTATATATACACCATGTATGTGAAAGATACCAAGTAATTTTATAAACTTGGTTTTAATCCTTTTTCCCAAGTAAGTAAACAGACTGGTAAGTCAAATTTGCGCCTGAAGTATTTTCAGGTCTGAGGCAACTTGTCGTAAAGGTGGAGTAAGCTCTGATCACTTTTCCTTAGTATCTTCCATAATGTAAAGCACATCTCCTTGCGGACATGTATGATGCTATGAGACCTAGGAGACTATGGATTGATTATATATATCTGCTTACCACCTACCTCGAATTATATGATACCTACCTGGAATCTTTTCAACTACCAATATTTCGAGCCATTTTCTGTCTTCCCGTAATACATCATTAGGTAGACTGCATCGCAAAAAAAGTATTTATTTTTGAAACTGAGCAATGTCACACGCGAAATTGCAAAATACTCATTAAATTTTTCTGCAATCACAACAATCAGATCATTCCGAATTGTTCCCATGGAGTTGATTATCCATAACTCATTTCTTTTTTATTTTCCGTGTTACATGTCCATGAAAGCTTTTAGGGTTAATATTAGCATTCCTTGCTAGCTAGACAAAATGCATAGTTTGCTTGACAGTCTAATTAATACTTTAATTTCCACTAGTTGTCACTTATATCTGTCATGACTTATTTATCAGACATACACTCTTTCCATCCTTTGAGGACATAATTCTTCAGCCATCTGATTCCAGGTTAATTATGAATGTTACTTTTAGGGATAAATACGTAGACATTAAATTATGCAAGACATTCCTTAGTGTTATCCATTTTGCATCAGTGAGAGATATTAATATCTCTCAGTTAGTACTTCTTAATTCTCTTATCATACTTCAAAATTAGCTTCCTTGAAATCTATCTCTGATTCTTTCTAATTAGCACTTCTCTTCTTTGTCTTATTTCCTCTTTTAAGATACAATTATTACTGTCGCAAGTTTTAGGCTATTAATATGGTTTATTACTAATTTCCCTATTGTTATGAAGTCCAAGATTCTATCTTTCTCTAGTAGGTTAACCTATACTTGCTTCAGATAACTACTTGCTCCAAAACTGTATCACCTGTTGTATTATCAGCTCTTTCATTCTCTCCATAATCAGTATTTCCCATATTAACATCCGCATTAAGTAAGAAAGGAAAGTATTGCTACTTCATTTTCTTCTCCTTATCTCTTTAAGTAACCTGTTAATGATAATATTATCAATACTTTCTCCACTATAGCCACACTCTCACTTTCATCTATATAATCTACATTCTTATTAAGCCTCGAATTCATGTCCTGAATAGAACTTTAATATATCATCCATCTCGTAGTCTAAATCTTCTCTGATAAATAAGCACTAACATTATAATTACCCTTGTGCACTTCAGTATCATGAACGTTATCGTTAAGCTAATACTCAGAAACCCCGTACCCCGCTTAATTTCTCCAATTAATAATTAAAATCACACGAACTCATTCCTTGAGCTTAATGAATCAGGTATATTATGAACTTAATACCATTCAGAGTACATTTTAATTTCGACTTTCCACTTCTGTTAATGTAAACTTTTTTGGTATTATTGCTTGAAATTATCTAGGTGATCATAAATTTCCTTCTATGTCATTTATAAATCTTTTAAAAACATAACAGATTTCATACCTTGCTGAATCCAATGAATCCGTATTTAAATGGATGCTATCGCTATCCAATTACCAATTATTAAAAAATTAGTCCTATAAATTAATAAAGCTATATATATATATCCTCCTATTACCTCCTATTTGATATATATATATATATATATATATTTATATATATATATATATATCAAAGTCAGACTGAAGTGATCTAGCTTCTCTTAACCAAAACAATCAAGTTGAGAATTTAAATATTATTATTATTATTATTATTATTATTATTCGTGACACGTGAGATCGTGAGATGAGATGAGATGTATTTTCTCAGCTTCGAGGATGAAAGCTGCTGAGAAAATACATCTCATCTCATCTCATCCAAGATAAAAAAAAATAATTAAATAAATAAATAAATAATATAAATGTATCATATGTAATGAAATGCATGTAATGTACGTCACATGTATTTTATCACATGTAAACAAATGTATGAAATGTTGTATCATATGTAATGATAAGTATGTAATGTATGTATCATATGTTAGAAATTATTATAATTATTATTGCAAAAAAATATTATTATTATTATCATAATATATGAATGTATCAAATGTAAAGAAATGTATGTAATGTTGTATCATACGTAAACAAATGTAAGTAATGTTTAAAAAAAAAAATATTCGTGACACCTCCAAGGAGTTCGAAGACTCATCGCGGGAGGACACCTACTGTACAACTCTCCGTCTCCACCACTACCGAACCGCTACTACCAATCAACTACATTAGCACCATCTTCCGTTCACAACCACCACAAGTATTTTTTGTCTGAAAATTGCAAATTAATTAAGCTTTAATATAAATTAAGGCAAATAATGTAGCAAATCACCCACTGTTATTACAGGAATGATTAGGACTAAAATACGAGTACTACTCCATTTCAAAGTTGAATGTTATTGATTCCTCACTTTTATTCATGCAAGTAAAGAGCCAGCCAAATGTGAAGTGTTACATACAGTTAATCAAAAAAAAATCCAGTGCTTTAAAAATAACGAAAAAGTCTCTAAAGATTCGTTCTTCTCTTCCATGGTTATATCGTACAATTCGTTTTGATTAAATCTCAAATATACTTGTTTCTTATTCCTTTTTGTTATCTAGAGAATTTCAGCCTAATAGAATTAAAATGAAGAGAATAAGGGGTGGGGAAAATTACACGGAGATCGCGTCCTTTGCAGATCATTTTGCAGTTGCATCGTTCAACCCATTTCGGTCAAATTTGGAATACAGTCGATTCTGACGTTTTTCCGTATGAAAATTTCTGAGAGAGAGAGAGAGAGAGAGGAAAATGGTGAGATTATGGAAGAAGAAGAAGAAGAAAGTAAAACGCTCTGGATACCTTTTTAAGTCACTTCGTTCACCCCGGCTCTTTTGGCACTCCAAAATACTGTTGCCAGGACCATGTAGTACTTTGTTCTTTAATTGGGTTCGAATCTGTCTCGTGCGTCAGGTCTGGTAATTTGATATGTTATTATAACTAAATGACCTGTGATACGTGAACAATTATTGCAGTGAGGAGGAACGACATGCGTCCATTTGTTGAAAAGGACGAGATGAATCGCGTGGTGAAAGCTGAAGATAAACAAAGATTCGTCGCGAACTCGAAGGAATTTGAAGCATACTTAACAGGCAAAATATATTTAATTACTCTATATTACAACAAATAAGTTCATCAGAAAATTTCGATTTCACACTTATATATATTAACGTTTCCCACTAAATTCAACAGATTCGTAAGTGTAACCATTCAATTTGATTATTATGATGAAAAGGATGGACGTATATATATCCGCCTAGAAATTAATTATTACTGGCGTGTCACAATTTTTGTTATGTAAGTGTGCATACTTTGCGACTTGCAGTATTAGGAAAACACGAATTAATAAAATAGAACCTGATCAGAAAAAAGTCCGTAAAGATATCACGAAAGAGATATGGATAAATAGAAAATATAACTCCAGATAAAATGAAGGAACACGGATCGATGCATTTCCCAAGGTTATTACAATTTGCACTAATTGCGAAAAATGAATGACAACATGTTACAAGCGATTAACACGGAATTAGCTTTGTTATTATGCTTTTGGATAGAGTTTGAACAGAATGATTACAAAGCAGTCTTCAGATGTGGGTATGATGTTATTGCCTGAAGTCGTATGGAAGATTAATGGGTCGGAATGAAATATTCCCCAATTGCGTTGCTATATTGCAGCAAGCTTCTAGAAATCATGTGGGCGTACTTGGTAGTTTGTTTAGTGTTCTATTTTGTTTAATAAATTACGCGATATGCTGGCGCATTACGAAATGTTTTTAAATTATAACATACTAGCTTATAACCGTTGTTCCTATAAAATGTCCGCCATTACGACACGTATTTCAAATGATAGTTTTTCTTTCATATCCATCATTTATATGATGGATATGAAAGAATTGCTTTTCATTTATGATACTGTATATTAGTTCCACGAGTCGTTCTTTATATAAAAATTTCCTAATACAAGTCATTATTTTAATGGGAAAATAGGTAATTTATTCCTCCAACTTTTTTTAAACTCTAGATATTTTCGTCCCATCAAAAATTTGTACTTTTAATAATTTATAAATTAAATTTAAAATGAAATAGGACACAGTATGTTGTATATATGTATTGAAAATTTAATAAATACAGTACAGGACATTCGAGTAAGTGATTAAAAATTAGATCACTGCAATATACAGTATCGGTAAGATAATGTAAATCGCAGGGGCTGCGGCTCGTGCATAGGCACTACGGAACTGCAGCACCCCCAATTTTTCTCGATATATAAATTTATATATTAATTTATTTATATTTGCTTGTAATATTTAATTTTATCATCAACAATCCCATACAATTCTCTTCTTTTGTATAAAAATAATAAAAATCCACCTTGTAGCACTTAGGAGGGCGAAGGGCGCTAACAGCACTATGTTTACCAGTGTCATATTGCTACGCGCGCAAACATATGCATGTCATAGTGAGATGCGAGCTATTGGCGTAATGCGGCATTGTCCCTCGCTTAGTTCCACTGTTGTTTATATGCAGTTTGCGCCAGTAGTAGAGTGTTCGTAGTGCTTATCGTGTTTACTCCGTTTCTTAAATATTTGGACATTACAATTAAAGACATAACATTTGTTATAGTTTTTATTTTAGAACATTATTGGGATTAGTGACAATTTATGACCTCAGAATTTTTAAGTAATTTTGATTATACTAAACTGTATAATTTTATCGATAATAAACAATATTTTTCCATGAAACAAAACAAGAAGAATATATTTTATTTTTAAGTAATTTTGAATTATACCAAACTGTATAATTTTATCGATAATAAACAATATTTTTTCATGTTTATTTTTTTTAAATTTTTTTCCATAATTTAGATATTTTATCCAGACACGTATGCACTGTACTTAGTATACAGTATTTCGAAAGTCGCAGCACCCCCACGATTTCAAGACACGAGCTGCCACTGCTTAAACGATATTATAACGATATTGAATTTATTATAAAAACGATTGCTCATCGTATAATTATTAAATAATAATAATAATAATAATAATAATAATAATAATAATAATAATAATAATGCGATACATATCTCAAGACTAAAACAATTATTAGACAGTATCATAATAATAATATATAACATATATATATATATATATATATATATATATATATATATATATATATATATATATATATATATATATATATATATATATATATATATGTGTGTGTGTGTGTGTGTGTGTGTTACGGTTAAAGTGATAAATCCGGTTATTATTAATAATTACCGGTTAAAGTGAATAATTTACGAGAATTAATCACTTTAACCGGTTAAAGTGAATAATTCCTAGAGGAGTCTGGTAAATGTAATAAAAACACGTTTATAGGTTTTGTATATAGGTTTTCATTCTCAATAGACATTAGGTTAGGTTAGTTTATAATGAAAAAAGTAAGGAAATTACTTCTTTTGCACTCAATGAAATCAAAAATCAGAAATCATTATAACCAATAAAGGTTAGGTTAGTTTATAATGAAAAAGTAAGGAAAGTACTTATTTTGCACTCAATGAAATCAGAAATCATTATAAACTAACCTAACCTAAACTAACGTAACCTAAACTTACCTGGATGTCGCATGTCGAACCAGAGTGTAGTCGTAGTTTGTCGTGGGCAGATAAAAAATAAACGTTGTTGTGGACCGAGCTTAATGATTGCGGGCAGATAAATGGGGATAACAAATAAAAGTTGTTGTGGGCAGATAAATGAGGATAATAGATAAATCAGAGAGGAACTGATCAGTGTTTTTCTCCATTGATGAGGAAAGAGGTACAGCAACGACGTTTATCTATAATCCCCATTCATCTACCCACAGCAACTTTTATTTGTTATCCCCATTTATCTGCCCGCAATCATTAAGCTCGGAGACAACAACGTTTATCGTTCATCCCCATTAATCTGCCCACGACAAACTACGACTACACTCTGGTTCGACATCCAGGTTAGTTTAAGTTAGGTTAGTTTATAATGATTTCCAACAGATAAAGGTTAGGTTAGGTTAGTTTATAATGATTTCTGATTTCATTGAGTGCAAAAGAAGTAATTTCCTTACTTTTTTCATTATATACTAACCTAACCAAGCTGTTATAATTTCTATTGAGAATGAAAACCTATATACAAAACCTATAAACATATTTTTATTACATTTACCAGACACCTCTAGGAATTATTCGCTTTAACTGGTAATTATTATTAATAACCAGTAATTATTAATAATAACCGGATTTATCACTTTCACCGTAACATAATATATATATATATATATATATATATATATATTAAGGATACCAAGTAATTTTATAAACTTGGTTTTTTTACTCCTTCTCCCAAGTAATTATCCCCAAGGTAAAAAACTTTTCACATATATAACATATATAACATATAATAATAATGACGTTCAGATATGTTCACTACTCAGAAGTAAACAACAGAAAGAAGAATGTTCAAGTTCATGTAAAGAAAACCACCCACACCTCAGCGAACTCACATGACTTACGCGTAAATTAGGCTGTTACGCAATGTTTTTATTTTTATTTTGATTTTACTGAGTGAACCTTATGATCCACAATTTCGCATTGCTTTACGATATTTAAATATTATTACTATTTTTAAATTTAAGCAATTCACCAAGCATGACAAAACATGTTAACTTCTTCTTGAGTCCCTAACAAATTATGGAATGCGTCCTCCCACATGAAAAACTGAGAAATTCGATAACATCAGAAGTGTAAATGATTCATGTACGAGTATTTCTTTGTTCGCAGTATCGATTATATAATACGTTTGTATGAAGTACGCATTAGCCATGGGAAGAGTCATAGCACCCTGAAACAAGAGTCAATTTCCGCTATCCTTCATGTTTTTTGGCAGGGTAATTCTTTTCTCACAAAAGAACCACGCTCAAAGGTAAAAATCACCCTTAGTTCCGTATCCTAAAACACCACTGAGTATAAAGATGTTATTGATGAATTCCAATTGTCATAGAATTCGAGGGAATAAAACATTATACACTATGTGTAATATCTCAGGAGTTTTCAATTGCCCTTTCTTAAGTCAAATCTGAATGAAGATTTACAGGCATTTCTTTGAATAATAACGCGTTTAAAAATTAGGCATTCTTCGAATTTGTTTATAGAACAATTTCTGATTCCTGAATCAAAGAATGTGTCCTTCTTGTATGTCCCCACTACCAACAAGCGCTTACCACTTACTAATGAATAAGCACTAGTAGTTAGATTCTTTTATTCGTACGTAAGTTATTTCTCGACTCTGTCCAAATGGATTTTACTGAAATTCAAGTGAAATTCGATATCCTTACAAACCTTTATGAAAATGTGTCGATAAAAACTGATAACTTCGCTCTGAAAAATCATGTTACCAGAAGTTGTAATTTAGATTGCACCCCAGCTTGTGTAATCAACTCAATTTTTGTTTTATTTGAAGAGAATTCTTACTAATTTTCATTGGCAAAACGATTCAAAATAATAAAAATTCCTCTCTCTCTCTCTCTCTCTCTCTCTGGATTTGGGCTCAGTTGTTGCGTATATAATTTGCGAAACTTTTACTTTTGAAGATGGTTAAATTTGAAACAAAGGTTGAGGCTGCTCGACAGTCTGAATCTCAATAAAATCTTTTCGACAAAATTCCAAGAATAACTAGTTTACTAAAGGACAACTTACAAAAAGCTATTTTAAATCTAAATGAGATATCCAAAGATTATGGTATGATAATATCAACGGAAAAATCAAAAACTATGGCCTTTAAAGGACAAGGTCCAGCAAGAACTAAAATAGTATTAGATAACAAGATCTTAGAACAGGTGAATTCATTTAACTACCTAGGATGTATGATCACTTATGAAAATGAAAAAGATATAAACATAAAAATTGCAAAATATTTAAAAATAACAGGAGTAATTAACTCTATATTTAAACCAAACCTAGTTCAAAAACAAACCAGGCTAAAAGTATACAATACATTAGCCCTACCGGTCTTAATGTATGGAAGCGAAATCTGGACAATAAAACAAAAAGACAAACAAAGTAACAACAGCAGAAATGAAGTTTATGAGAAAAACTGCAAAGTATACCCTATTTGATCACAAAAGAAACGAAGATATTATGAAAGAATTAAACCAAGAACCAGTAATTGAAAAAATTAAAAAATATAAACATAGATGGATGGAACACGTTCAAAGAATGAAAACAGAAAGATTACCAAAACAAGCTTTAAAGTACAAGCCATTAGGAAAAAGAAAACCAGGACGTCCTCTTAAACGATTCAATGATGACTTCTAAGGCCGGAACAGGCCATACTAGGCCTAAATCCTTGATACGTATGATGATGATGACTAAAGGACAATAGAAATCTAATATGTACGTACGTATTCCACGAAACGCACCTAAAACAGTTCTAGTTTCATTTGCGAGAATTGGGTGATCCATGTATGTATGTATGCTTGCCCTTGTTGGCTGAGTGGACAGCATTTCCACTTCCCAAACTACTGGCTGTGTTGAATCCCTCCGTGGATGTTTATAAACGTTTCTAAGCATTAGATAATTTCATCTCCCTGTGTGAGATCCCTTCATCTTTCTAAACTGAGGTCTGAACTTAATATAAATAAGATTCTCACGTTTACGGATCGCTATAGTATTAACTAGTGTGGCACTTGTCACTTTACTTTGAACTTTATTTTTATTTTTAACAACTGTAACAACAGTCTTGAGAGGTCAGTTTAGCCTGCGGCCGCTCTCGATGTTCTATACACCATCGTCACTAATTTTAATCTTAGTATGTGATGTAATAGATCGTGTTTTCTTTCTTCTTTTTTTTTTCCACGAGAAGCAATAGGACCCTTACTTTGAATTTTTATCTGCCATTATTAACGAAAGTGAAATAAAATAACAAGTATTATAATTCATAGCGAAACACTAACATACACACAGAGATGTGGCGAGCAATGACATTGTAAATAAACAGAGTTCACAAATACTGTGCATCGGTTTATTAACGGCAGTGTGATGTCGCTAAAACCGTCGTATGAGCGAATTCGGCGTCGTATAAATGGGCATTAGTTATAATTGAAAAGTGTTGTATGAGTGGATCGCGTAAAGCGAAGCGTCGTAAGGCGCGATATTACTGTATATTTACATCGATTAGTTTCGCACGCTTTACGGTCTGATTCTTCAGATTAGGATTATATACAATATACATAAAAGGGGTAAAACATGAGCTTTAACTATATCATTCTAAAGATTATAAAAGAAAAAATAATAATTATTTGATAATGCTTTTAACATAATCGAATTCAGTTAACAAGTTAAGCGATAATTGTTAAATGAGCGCTTATATTCAGTGATCATGGTTACCAGCATCACAAATGTCATATTTTTCTATCATGTGGCATAACTGCAGTTGTAAGCACAAATCAATAAAACTGAAGAAAGCAATGCTTAAATCTTTCTGCCTGCAGTATTCTTTCCTAAGGCGATCTTATCTTCAAATGAATGTTTGTATCTAAATGTCCTTCCAGTTGTCAGAAAATATTTCACATTCTACTGAAGAGAAGCGGAGGCTGCTTTTTGCTGAAACGTTTGTTGGAAACTGTTCAAGATTTAATATTTGTTTACTCCATATCTTATTTTCTTTCTTTTGATATCTCTGAGGAAAAAGAATTGCGTTATTTTGGTTATTCGTCGGTTGGTGTTGATGATTGAGCTGTTCTTTGTCAATTATGCCTCTGGGAATTATTGCCATCTCTTACGAACCACGTGCAATTGGAATTCACGTTTATTTCCTGATGGAAGATCTCATAAATGTCTTTCAATGTTTCCTAATTATCCTTTCTAGCTATTACAGCTGTAGAATTTTTTTTTTCATTTTTTGTAAAGGTCAAACATATTCTAAGAGGGCTGAGAGAAAAGAATTGTGAACAAGATTAACTTTTTTTTTTTTGTTTAGCGAACGACAAAAGAAAAAAAGTTGGCTTTGTGATGATTATCTGTTTGTCCACCTACGTACGAAACAACTCTTGAACTAATTTTTTAAGAAATTTAATTCTGAAAGCTTTCAAGGAAAATGGACAACCAATTAAAACTGAACAATAATTAGTCCAATGTAACCTCATTAAAAGCATTAATGATTTTAATGAGATTACTCTCTCTTGGGATAATAGTTGAGAACGTAAACATAGAACCAACACAAATATAATACCAATCTCGGAATATATTTGGTAGTAGTTAAATGTACTATTATTATTATTATTATTATTATTATTCCTGATACCTCCAAGGAGTCCGAAGACTCATCGCGGGAGGACATCTTCAACTGTCTCTACACCTTACCTCTACTACGAATCAACGCCATCTACCGCCCACCTCCAACACCACCACAACTAGTAATTTTTGTCTGTAAATTGCGTGTGTTCTGAAGGGCCGATTTGTATGTATGCGGGATGAAAAACCCGAGTTTCCGGGAGAAAAAACCCTGCTACCTCCGTATGAGATCGGCTAACTCACCATCGATTGAAATCGACCAGATAAAGATTCCTCCCGTCGCGACGAGAATCGAACTTAGGCCTATTCCAATCGAAGGGCGCAATGTACCGTCGTTCTTCCAATTGCGCTACGGAGGCGCTCAAAGATATAATGTATGAATTTCGAGTTTATGCCATAGTTCTGCTACATAGATTTCAGTTTCCTAGCAGAGAACTGCTAATATTAATAAAACATAACAAGGCGCATTTGCTTTTGTAAACAGAGGCTACAAAATGGATTTTACAATAGAAATTAGGTACTAAGTTCTAATTTTGCTTATATCTTTATTTATAAAGTTATACATTCATGGCCTGTGTAGCTCAGTGGAAGTGGCGCTTGCGTCCTCTGCGCTTGGCCGCTTGAAGTTAGACCTAGGTTCTAGTCTAGTCTCTGACTAGAGGAACTTTTTCTAAGCCTATCTTCAACCGGTTCCCGAGTTAGTCGATCTCTGACACAGACAAGCGGGTTTTTCCTCCCGGTCGATTTTCCTCAAGAAAATCGACCGTGGTACCCACATTATTTCAGACAGTGACATATTTTGTTAGGGTTAGGTACCAAGAGATGGCAGCACTTGTTTGCCAGCCTCTTCATTGGCGGCTGCTATAATTAGTGATAGACATGGGCCAGCTATCTCTGATTGGCTACCGGTGGAGATTGAACTGCCCACTCAGTCTCCAAAAGCTAGATAGGGTATAAAGGCCTCGCCTACTCCCTCTTAGGGAATAAAAGGCGTTAGTTGATTTTTTTTTGATTTTTTTACATTCATTTTTAAACTTAAAATAGAATGTTAAAATTTTCTAGGTAGATTTACGTAACTAAGTAAATGTTTTAGACATTTTTTTGAATTAAATATAAAACGGTAAAATCATTTTTGAACAATTTTTCGAAATGAAGAAAAGTATTATTAAAAAAAAATTGGAGAATCCATACGCCCTATCAGAAATTTCGCTAATGTGTGAAAATGGTTGAAGTGACATGCAATTAGGAGATATTTTAGTTTCTGTCGAATAATTATAACTTTCTGCAAATAATTATGACTATGGGTACTTCATACATGAATAAATATTTCTTACTTATGGATAGGGTGTAATTGATGAGATATTGCTTAAATAATCGATATTTATTACAAATTTAAGAAACTATACATTTTAGCGTGAAATAATTTTAACAAGAATAGCCAAAAACGTTTTTGTTAATTTTTAATAGGACGTATGGTCTCCATTAACAGCCAAAACAGCCAGCGGTACATCTTGATTGCATGGATCGGATAAGATGATCAAACAGTTTTTGTGGGATATTTCCCCACTCTTCTGTGAGAGCAATTTCGAGCTCTTGAAGCGATCGTGGTGGCACCAGTCGAGCAGAAACGCCCCTACCTAAAGCATCCCAGGCATGTTCGATTGGATTGGCATGTTCTTCTGGCAAGTAATGACAAATACTGATCGTCTCTTGGAGTTGTTGTGATAGGCGACCTTGACCTTGTCTTTGGCAAATATTTTCCTTCTCCAGAAAGCGATTCCAAAGTCACGAAATTACGCTTTGAGATACACGATACACAACACGCTCGAGCGACAACTTGCTGCGTTTGTCCGTTCTAATCAACCAATGGTTCTCCAAGCCATGGATTCCGAGATATCATGTTGCTCTACCATTTTTAGCAAAATAATGGGTGGTAGGTTACACAAGTTTACAATTGAAGTGATAATTATGCACTGTGGAAGTGAACGCAACAAGCCACGCTTTTCAGGGGCGAATTCTTCATGCTTGCTCTGCTTGCTGCGCAAGCTCATTAATTGAGAGAGAGAAGTAATATTTATTTGTTAATAAATGCACGCATTTATAAGCATTCCATTTAGGCTTTTATTTTTGTAGACAGAAGACGTCTTAAGCTTGAGCGGCAATAATTGAGCTTTGCGTTGTGTATCGAAGGCCGATGCTCGCTCGGTTGTAGGAGCTTCCTAGTCCTCGCAGCAGCACTGTGATTTCATGCGCGCGCATAGCCATTTCACGTCGTCTCACTCTGTTGCTTAAACACAGGCCATACGCAGTCAACGTAGCTCTAGCCAGTGAGCTTCAGCCAGCCTTTAAAAGTGTGCGTGTTGCTTGGGAAAATTAAGTTACAACCAACTTTTTATGACGATGTTATTGACCAGTTCATAAAGAAGAACCGTAGGGTAAAATTTGTATTCAAGTAGCTAAATTGAAAAAGGTAGAATATCATTTGTAAAATAAATGTTGTATTTGTTTTAATTAAAATGTTGATTAAATTTCTAAATATGTAGTTTTAAATGGTTAGTAATTCATTATTCCGCTAATCAGACTTCAATCACATCTCTCAATTCCTGAATGATAACAAGAGCAAGCGTGACTTTCAAGACCAGCATTCGCCCATGACGCTTTTATACCCCCACATGCTAATACGGCTCGACCGTTTCGGAAAGTCTTAACATGATTTTCTACACAGTTACGTGTTCTACAGTGTATATTAATAATATTTTAAAATAAATGTGTTACATTTGTAAATTATCTTATAACCTTATAATTTACAAGAAAACCAAAGTGTTCCCTAATTGTTTTGAGCAGTATAGTACACAAAACTATTGCTGTTGCGTGGCCGTTTCCGATTGGTTGTAAATTGGAGACAATGACATTTTTGTAGGTTCTGCTCTAGAGAAGAAATCCAATATTGATATGAATACACTTTATCCTGTTCACTTCTCCCTATTGTTGTTGTTGTTGTTATTACGTGAAACCTCCGTGGAGTCCTGGGACTCCTCATGGGAGGGCTCACTACTCCACTACACAGTAATAGCTCATCGTCTTCTCTACTTAATCCTCCAACTATACGCTACGACATTACAGCCATCAACACACAACGCCATCTACCGCTCAACACCAATAGTATTTTTGGCTGTATATTGCGTGAGTCCTGTTGGCCGATTTGTCTGTATGCGGGATGTAAATCTCCAATTTCCCGCAGAAAAAATTCCTGCTACCTCCGAATGAGATTGGCAAACTCACCTCCAATTGAAAGAGTCCATATAAAGATTCCTCTTGTTAAATAATTTTCGCAGTTAACTATTAAGTAAAGTTTTATATATATATATATATATATATATATAGGGTGTTCGGGATAAATTTGACAGTTTCGTAAGGAAAAAGAAAATCTTCTTTGTATCTATTAAATTTAATGAATTGACAAAAAAACATTACAGGCAGAATTAATTACAATACTATCAACAAGATTTACTCAAAATAACCACCATTAGCATCGATCACAGCTTCAATTCTGCTTCGGAACCTCGAACAAGCTGATGCTACAGTCTCCCTGGGAAGGGCCGCAAAAACTGTTTTAATTTTATCCATTAACTGGGCTTTTGTATTACTGGAAGTGCGATTGGTGTCTTTTTCAACTGCGCCCCATACAAAATAATCCATGGGGTTAAGGTCTGGGGAGTTTGGAGGCCAAACATTTGGACTGGTGAAGTCGTAGAAATTTTCAGACAACCATTTTTGACTTTTCCCAGAGGTGTGGCAAGGGGCCGAATCCTGCTGCCATACATACGGCCTACCATTGGCTACCCTTGTTATCCAGGGCTTGACTACAGTTAGCAACTCCACGAACAAAGCCCGAATTCCAATGCCAGGGTTCTTCAACACCTGTTCCTGCAGATTTGCGAGGAATTCTGCTGTACGAACGCAATCAGATCGTCTGCTAGGGATCTTTCTTCTTGCTACATCCTCGTAGTCACCATTGCAAGTCTCTAGTTCATGCCTGATTGTTTTTACTGTATTCAGGGAGCATTGGGCAGCAGTCGTAATATCCTTATTTTGATGGCGGGCACGAATCATCATGATACAAGTTATTCTCTTCCATGATTCAGGTGGGTTCCAGCTATCCATCCTTTCTGACATCTTGTATATGAATGAAGAAGGGTCCAAACTTTTAAATGAAGAGAAGTGTGTGTTAATACATGTAACTTACTGAAAAATATAATTAATTATAAATATGTCAAATTTATCCCGAACACCCTGTATATATATATATATATATATATATATATATATATATATATATATATATATATATATATATATATATATATATATATATATATATATATATATATATATATGAGTTGCCCTGGTGTTGTACCATCTTTAGACTTGAACTATGTTTCAGGCGCAAACTTAAACTGTTTGCTTATTTGGGATTAGGAGTTAAATAACCGAGCTTATAAAATTACTTGGTAACCCTAATATACCGTATCCCCAAGTTAAAAAATTAATTAATTATATATATATATATATATATATATATAATATTCATCAAAGCTTGATTTGCTTCCTCATTCTTAAGAAAAGGCTGGTTATATTCACTAATTCGAGCCCTACCCAAGGGCCTATGAGTTGTGGAAATACTTTCTGAAAATGAAAGCTGTGCCGAACAAAGCGGCCTTTTGCAGCTGCCCAATTTTTAATCCATCTAACTCAAGTGCTTCTAGATATTTTTTCAATGTTTTTGGGATGGCTCCTAAAGCACCTATTATTATGGGAACAACTTTCGTTTTCTTTTGCCAGATTCGTTCAATTTCGATTTGCAAATCGCGTTATTTTGTAATTTTTTTCATTTTCTTTGTCGTCAATCCGACTATCTCCTGGTACTGATATTTCGATAAACTTAACACCCTTGTTTTCACTTTTTTTCAACCACTGTGATATCGGGTGTATTACATTCCAAGCTTTTGTCGGTCTGGATTTTGAAAGCCCAGAGTATTTTAGTTTTTTCATTCTCAACCACTTTCTGGTGAACTTTATGCTTCCAATAGTCTTTAGATACTTCAAACCCATACTTTTTACATAAATGCCAGTGGATTATCTTAGCTACGTTATCATGCCTTTTACGGTACTCAATTTGTGCGATTTTGTTGCATCCACTTATAATGTGGTCTACCGTTTCTTCATTTTCTTTGCACAATCTACATTTACTGTCTTCTTGAATTTTTTGTATTTTTGCCTTCATAGCTTTGGCTTTAATGACCTGTTCTTGCGCTGCAAAAATTATGATTCTGTTTCTTTCTTTAGTGCTCTATTTCTCAACCATTGCCAGGTGAAGTTGCTGTCAGTGCTGTCCTCTATGCTGTGAAGGTATTTTCCATGCAATGCCTTATTTTTCCATCTTTCAGTTCTCACTTTTACTTGATTTTGTATTCCAATTTTGTCTCCACGGGTTTAAATAAACCTTCTTTCCTTACCTCAATTAGAAATTTTTCCGTTGTTTGCTGCAGATAATCATTTAAATTTCTTTTTTCTTCTTCAATAACTTGCTTCACTTGTAATAATCCTCTACCTCCTGTTTTGCGTGATAGATATAGCCTATCAGTGCCACTGCGAGGATTGAGGGCATGGTGCATTGACATTAATTTTCGAGTTTTTCGGTCTAAATCTTCCATCTCTAGCTGGGTCCATTCAATAATGCCTGCTGAATATCTCAGAACAGGTATGGCCCAGGTATTAATTGCTTTTATCAAATTTCCAGCATTAAGCATTGACTTAAGGAGTTTTCTTAATCGTCTTATGTATTCTGCTCTAGTTCTTTCTTTGATCTTATTGTGCAGAATTTGTGATGCTTCTAAAATTCCTAAATATTTGTAGCTGTCTTCGAATTTTATTACCTTGATTATTTCACCATTGAGCAGCTCGATTTCGTTCATATCTTCAAACTTTCCTCTTGTTATTCCAGCAATTGCACATTTGTCTGAGCCAAAATCCATTGATATATCTTGATTGAATATGTGCACAGTGTTAAGCAACGATCCGAGTTCATTCTCTGATTTTGCATACAACTTCAGATCGTCCATGTATAAAAGGTGAGATATCTTTGCACTCTTTTGCGCAGTTTGATTACCATGAGCAGTTTTATTTAAAATTCTAGTTAAGGGGATCAGTGACAATATTAACAATAGAGGAGATAATGAGTCTCCTTGAAAGATGCCCCTTTTTATGTTTACCTCTCCAATTTCTTCTCTGTTTAGAACCAACGTTGTTTTCCGGTTTTTCATGCTGGATTGCAAAACTTTTTGCACATTTTCGCTAATACCAAATAGTTCTGTGCATTTTAAAATCCAACTATGAGGCACCGAATCAAACGCTTTTTTATAATCTATCCAAGCCATATGAAGGTTGGTTTTTCTACGTTTGCAATTTTTAAGAATCATTTTGTCAATCAGCAATTGGTCTTTTGTGCCTCTTGAATTTTTGCTGTTACCTTTTTGTTCAATTGGAAGAAGAGAATTTGCTTTAAGATAGCTGTATATTTTATCAGCTAGTATGCCTGTGAGTAGCTTAAAAGTTGTTGGCAGGCAGGTTATTGGTCGGATTATATATAATAGTCGGATGGCAAGTTATATATATATATATATATATATATATATATATATATATATATATATATTCGTCTAAATTTAATACATTTATTTGAATAATAATTGTAATAGTGATTACACGTATAATTTCTATCATTTAAAATATGTGAATATTTATTCTGGTGAATTGGCATCAGTGTAGAAGTATTCAAATCCCTGAAAATTTTAGGTAACGGCATAACATGAATCAGAACGCACATGTGAACTACGGAAGATTACATTACAGAAGGCAGATGAATGAATGGGCGATTTATGAGTGGTGGGGCCTTCAGTAAGCTTCACTTATTCTAGTAAACATTCTGCTCACTGTTTTATATCTTAGCTATCCAAAGTGAATTATTACTTTCCAGGCTTCTGAGAAAATGACTGAAGTTACTGAAGAAAGTTATTCCATCAATATTTTAATCCCGTGAATATCGAGAAGGCATGTGACCTTGTGAGTCTTTTGATCTGCTATTAGTTATGGGACTGAAATACGTAAATACATTTACGATTACTATTTTATTACTAGTTATCCTTAAATTCCATAGTCATTTATGAAATATAGGTTTATTATATTAAAACATTCTAATCTAATTTTTAATTAGAATAATATATCTAATATCAATACTAAAAGTGATTTTAGTAGGTGTCAGTACTAACCTGAATGATGCCCACTACCACTTACAAGCGTTCAACCAACCACTTATTCATTATTGAGCCTGAAATGGAATATACTATGACTACAGCTTTCCACATTGCACATGTATGCTGTCTTCCGGTAAGCAGCGCAAAACATGTGTTTCTGTGAAGTCTGATATATTACTCTAATGGTTAACAGACCTAGCATCTCTTTTATACTTCTTTGGCTTAAGTTAAAAACTCCACCTTTTCCTAGTTTCGTTACATCAATTTGCTGTATTTATTATTGTGCTTGTAATTCTGATGACGGTATTGACCTTTTGGAACCCAACAGTACAGTGAGATAATCCTCCTTGGAGATTTCAATGTCCATAATTCATACTGGCTCCTATTCTCTAACATCACAGACTAAGCTGGAAGAGAAGCGGATTTGAAGTTATCTCTTCTTTTCGATGCTGACCATAAACTTGTCAGTATTTCTTTTTCTACAGATTGTCCTTCTTCCAGCCGACCTCATATCTTATGGCCGTAAGTAGTTCCAATTAGAATAACCTTCGGGATTTCTTTGCCTCATTTTCATCATTTGATTTTGCTTCCGTTCTCTTGTCCAAGCATTTACTCTGACCACAGAACGGAAATTATTCTTTCCTGTCTTCCTCATTCCACTCAAAATCCCCAACCTCTATTCAAGACATAATTCTCCAGCAAATGTGACAAAGTAACCCAAGACTAAATAATTCAGCATACATTCAATAGCTGAAGCTAATAATTCCATCTTCTTAGTCAACTTATACTGCAGTCCTAACAACTTGAAAAAAAAAATAAAATTAAGAATCCAAAGTAGACTTTGCAAGGGCCAAATGCACTAAGCTTAGTCTCCTGCTCAAATATATCTAGAATACTGGTCCCTTGTCAAGGCTGTTGGACAAAATTTTTGTTTCACCTCTTTCTCATCCTGATGGTATCATCACCTAAAAATATGATAGACCCTTGGAACAACGGTCCTTTAAACCTTGTTTAAACGACTAAAGCAAATTTCCTACTATACCACGAATTGCTACGCATATCTCGACCCATCTTTCTCCAGAAGTAATTTTAGAAAAAATTCTTCATTAGTCTTGATAATAATATGTCTCCTGGTCCAGATGGTATCCCTCCAACTGCACATGTGCTCCGGAATTAACATCCATCCTATACCGCCTATAAAAGCTGTCATACTTATCCAGTATCTACCTATAGCACGGAAGCAAGCTTTCATCCATCTTTACCCAAAAAAAGTGAGATAAAAGTCGGCGATTCAACTATTGTCTCATTGTCCTTCCTTAATATTCTCTACATTGATGGAGAGGCCATCAACAACCAGTTTCACCTACCTGGAGACCCAGCATTTAATTAGTAATCACGAGTATGGATTCTGTCATTCTCGATTCACAAACATTGTTGCTCACCTTCGGACATAAGCCCCCAAAGTGTCCCTAAATGGAAAGATTTAGAGAAACTTATGTGTAACTTCTAATATTTCTAAGGCATTTGATCGTGTTTGACATCCACCCCTTCTTACTTATGAAGAACATACGAGGATATAAGAACATAAGTTTCCTTCATAATATAAACTTAAACTTTATAAAAAAAATATAAACTTTAAAAATATAAACTTTTCAGACCCCTTCTCGTATGTATTGCTTATTAAACTGAAAATGATTTACGTGCACTTACGTAAATTATTCCAACTGACATTTATAATCTTATTTGTTTGGTTGTCAGTTGCACAGTATTGATCATCATTATCATTTATCATAACATGAAGTTCTCTTCAGATAAATAAAAATAAATAATAAAGTAAAATATAAATAAAACTGTAACTTTTTTATATAAATATGGAATGCTTATATGTTTTGCTGTCGAGTGAGCTTTACGTTAAAACATTCCTACACGCTTTGTTCTTTGAAGTGTGCCAGTTTTTCATGAAGCAAAAAACGCAAAGGACACAAACGTGCACAACGCAGTCACATTTTACACTCTATTACTTGACAATTATCACAGGTCATAACTTTAAAATTAATTGTGAAAATTTTCTGATCGCCTCCTATTTGTGTTTGATCTTATCCCTGTACCAAAATCATCAGCGTATTAATTTTGACTTAGCTCATGTTTAATCCTAAACAATACAGAAATGTATTGATTAGTTCATGTTGTTATTTTTTCTTTCTTTCATTCCTTTGAGACGTGATCGTTGCTAAGTCGTGAGGATCTCGCGATATTTGTCCTTCGGTAGAAAAGACCAGATCTGAATCCCTTGGTAAATCTTTATAAGTGTTTCTCAAATAAAGAACAGGCAGAAGAAACAAGTTTCCCTTCGGGCAGAATGTCCATAGTTCAGTCGCTGTTGACGATGCCCTTTGGTTGGAAAGGTATTGGTTTGAATCTCGTTTAGGAAGCGTAGAACTATCAGCTAAAAAATCAGGTAACGCCTTTTTTATTTTTATTTATTTTTATCTTTTTTTTTATTCCCGTATAGGGAGTAGGCGAAGCCCTTTCGACCTATCTAACTTTTGGAGACTGAGTGGGCAGTTCAATCTCCACTGGCAGCCAATCAGAGATAGCTGGCCCAAGGTTATCACTAATTAAGCGGCACACAGTGAAAAGAGACGGCTCAACAAGTGCCGCCATCTCGTGGTCCCTGACCCAATATATTTAATGTCTGAAATAACGTGGGTTCTACGGTCGATTTTCTTGAGTTTATGGGACGAAAAACCCGAGTTTCCGGGAGGAAAAACCTGCTTGCCCGTGCCGGAGATCGACTAACTCGGGAACCGGTCGAAAAAAAAAAAAGGCTTAGAAAAATTTCCTCTAGTCGCCGACTAGACTCGAAACAAAGTCTTCCTTGGTGCAGTTAAGTGCAAACGCCACATCCACTGAGTTACACAGGCCCTTGTTCAAATATATAAACTTTTGTAACTGAAAGTGAGTTGGCCGGTCTCATACAGGAGTGGTTTTTCATCTCCCGCAAACATGCAAACTAGCCGGAAGAATTCAATTAACAGACATAATACACTGACCTCATTGCCTTAGTTGCTTTGGCCGTAATCCCAATAAGCAGCAACAACAATAACCCTTCGACATCCCGCAAAATGGTTTCAGAACATATGCAGTTAATAGACATAATGCGTTGACGTCACATCTCTCACTTGCTTCTGTCGTAATTGCAAGCCAACCTTTTTTGGAGTCGTGTTAATTTTGATTTGGTCCATGTTAATCTTGATCATTTCTTGACTAGCTGGCATTAGCATGTACTGTATATCAGCGATGGTTAAAGAGCCGTGAGCCAGACACTTGATCTCAAAATAGAAAAGCGAGAAATTATAATCTTTTTTAATTTTTTTTTTTTTGGAGAAAAATTATTTAGTGCATAAAATTTAATTTTTTTTTTTCACGGGCGTATAAAATCAACGCATCTTTCTCTCCCTCTCTCTCTCTCTCTGTGTGTGTGTGTGTGTGTCATCAGTGAATAATACTCATTTTTTAACTAAAAAATAGAAACAAACAACAACAACAACAAAAAAAAAACAGTTATACGAACTTTGCTGATCTTTTCACTAGCAGGATTTGGACCCGCTAGTGAAATCCATTCCGTTCTGCATAAGTTTAGCCCTGTTTTAAAAAAAAAAGCCTATTAAATTCCTTTCCCAGACAGAATTTGAATTCATGTTTTTTTTTTTTCCGTAGACAAGTACTTACTTGACGTCCACTTTTAGTACTATTTTGTATTTCGTTTTATACTCCCTACTCTCTTCTCTCTACACACTTCAAATTTTCATTCATCTCCCCACAAAAAACAGTACGTTCAGTACTGTTTTTTGCGCCATACTGTATTACTATAATAATAATAATAATAATAAACTAATGCCTTTTATTCTCCCATAGGGAGTAGGCGAGGCCTTTTAATCCTTTCTAGCTTTTGGAGACTGAGTGAACAGTTCAATCTGCACCGGTAGCAATCAAAGATAGCTGACCCATGACTATCACGAATTATAAGTTGCAACCGATGAAAAGACGGGGAAACAGTTCTTCCATCTCTTGGTACCTAACCTTAACAGGATATGTTACTGTCTGAAATAATGCGGGTTGTACGGTTGATTTTCTTGAATTTATGGGACGAAAAACTTGAGTTTCCGCGAGAAAAAACCGACTTGCCCGTACCAGAGATCAACTCGGGAAACGGTTGAAGAAAGGCTTAGAAGTCTAGTTTCAACACAGAGGATGCGTATTACTAGCGTACTATTATTTTCAACAAATATTTTCCATATTCACCTTAAGCGTAAGTCAACATTTTTGTTTAACGTTGAGTCATTTATGACATCTGTCCAGTATTCGACTTTTGTGTTACAGATCTCAGAGACGCGTTGATTAAATCTTTACCCAAATTTCATTGAGGTATGTGCATATTATATACTGTGGAAATTTCACCGGGATCAAATTAAGGGAGCTATTCTCATTTAGTAAATATTTTGTAAGTGATTTTTTCTAATGGATTATATTAAACACATATTTGCTATCTTGAGAGGTCTTCTCGATGCAGACTGTTGATAATAAATCTGGCTTCAATATTTATGAATGCTAGTACTACGATATAAACATGATTATTTTCGATATAATGAAGTGTAGCGGAGTAATTTTAATGCAGTCGGCGGAAACTGTAAAACTGAATCAGTGGCAAAAGCAAACTGCTTCTTTTATAAAAGAAAATTATTTAAAAATACTTTCTTAAGATAACAGCCGGCTCAGTGCTAACGTACACTAAGTCCACAATTATTTGTAGTTAGGATTCACATCACAAGATAATGAACTCATTACGACTATCAGTTTTATTCAGAATTTACATTATCTCTAATTTAAATTTTGTTATTCCTTCAGATGTAACTTACTTTTTTTTCTCTTGTTGAACGAACCCTTACTAGCTCGAACTTAGTATTATGTTACTAAGTATAATAGTAGTAGTAGTAGTAGTAATAATAATAATAATAATAATAATAAATTAATGCCTTTTATTCTCCTATAGGCAGTAGGCGAGGCCCTTTAACCCTTTCTAGCTTTTGAAGACTGAGTGGACTGTTCAATCTCCACCGGTAGCCAATCAAAGATAGCATTCAAATCATTTACCAAACAACTTTCACAGACAAAGAAAGTGAAACACTTTCCACGGATTCAAAATGAATTGCTTTATCACAGTAGATCTTGCTCCCTCTTACATGTATTCATTACAGTATGACCGATTACACAGGTCCACATACAGTAATTTAATTATCAATTCAAGTAATTCAAGAAGGCCGAGCACGAAAATGAGAATTATTTTCCCCCTTTCAAGTACATCTTAAAATATCGGTCTTTTATATATATTCGAATAAAATCGCTAAACCAATGGTGTATTTGCATATTTGTGGTAGCAAAGTTGTTACGGAATTTGTAAAGAATGCGCATTATGCACTGATGTTTGTGAAACATCCTTTTGTAACCTATAATATATATAATTTTTGAAATCAGCATAGTAAGTTATTCAGATACAAATTCTATTGGCCTGTTATTGATTCGTGGATACGCAGTTGATGATATATCCCAGTAACTATCAGAAAACGGCACTAAGTTGTCTTTGTTTATAAATAAACACTTGATATTCTCAAGAAATCTCAGTTGATCTCTGGAAGTGGGTGTTAAAATGTGCTGGTGGTCCCTTGCAATTCATGCATTTAAACTTCAAGCTACTGACCTACTTTAACTCTGCAAGAAAGAATCTTTAAAGACTGTGACTCGATAAACATGCGATTGCCTTTAGGGTATTTCTCTAGCGCAGTCGAAAAGGATGGCACAACTGTTTTTATTTTATTATTATTATTATTTTTTAATAGAATTGGAACCCACCCTCGAAAGATTGTAAAGACGTTTCGAAAGCATCCATACTACATTGGAAAAATGCGAATCCACAACCTGTTAGTTGTAAAAGCAGAGAAGCTGTTCTAGTCCACCCATTGCCGACCGCCAATGGATTTTAATCTGAGTTTCTGGGATCGCAACTCAAAATATGGACCCTACAACTGACATTATTTCAGATCATAATAGACCAGTTTCGGATATAGGGTTTAGGAACACGAGATGTCGGCATTGTCTGCCATACTATCGTCCAGAAGTCAGTAAAATCATTAGTAGCTATGAACTAACTATTAGTGACGAGTTAGGGTATAGATTACCGATTTCCAACAAAAGTTAAATCCTCACCTTCTCATGGCTTGTACTTGTTTCCACAAACAGAGCTCTGACGTTGGCGAGTATTATCAAAAAAATAAATAATAAATAAGTAAAATAAAATATAAATAAATACATAATAATAATAAATAAATAACATATCTTCCCTGTTTGGAGGAAACACAACTAGATTTCTAGGTAGCCGTTTATTGGAAAACGCCATTGATTTCATTGCTTATTGAAAATTTGAAATGGCTAATTCCATATTTGGTATCTAGAAGGCTGCTTTTTCTGCTTCCACCAACCCTGTTGTTACATGTAATATGAGCGATGGCTTCAAGGATATGCCAAATGCTGTAGGAATCCCAAACCTCCCTATTTAGCGAATCTCTCCCGTATAATCCAACTATCATCTATTTACTCTGCCAGGCCGTGTCTGGAAAGAATCCAAGTATGTTTAGAAAAATTAAACGCAGAAACTAAATTTCGACTATGTATCATAGGCATCCTCAGTACATTGAAAATGGAACAAAATGTACATTTAAAGAATGATTTTCAAAAAAAGCGCCGCTATAGCATTAATAGGACAATAAACGGTAAGTAAAATTTCCAATTATCCCAAATATAATAATCAATTAGTTGAATAAAAGTAATGTAATAATATTTACCATAAAGGGGATAACCGAAGGCCATCAAATCTTAAGTTCGGTCGGTGTAGAAAGGTTTTAACAAATCTCTTTATATCTCGTATAAGTGCTCTATGAGGAATCTACTTCTCAGTGAAAGCTTAATTTTTTTTTTTTTTTTTTTTTTGTTAAACTCTTATGTTTAGTCAAGATGGCATGTTCTGCGTTTTGATAAGCCACTGTTCCAGTTCATGGTAAAGGGTGTAAGATTTATGTTCCTCACATTGCTGCAGATCTGCCAGACTGTCCAAAGTAAGACAAACTAGTGATAACCAGTCTTTAGATCTCTTTCTAAATTTTAAACCAGTTTGTAATATACATTTAGAACCATTATATATATTATTTAATCTAGATATATTATCTCTTTTCACAAACAAAACATTTCTTTGTTACTTACTATTAATTTATTTAAACAAGATTTTCCTCCTGATATCTTCAAACGGTTTAACTTTGAAATACACTCTGGTTATTTCGTTTACAAGACAAATTTTATCAAGAAGTTGAAGAAACAACCATGGGTAGTCCTCTCTCTCTTCTACGATTACAAATTACTACATAGAAGATTTTCAAGAACGTCTCTTTAAAGACTTTTCTCCTAAGCCTACAATATGGTACCAATATGTAGACGATATATTTGCAATATGGAAAGGTTCATCATCCAATTTAAAAACTATCCGTTTCAAAAATAAACATGACTCATCCGAGAATTCAGTTTACTTTAGAAGAAGAAAAAAATATCAACCAAGTTTTTGAGATATTTTAATTCTTTGTCAACCAGATGGTAGTTTACAACCTTCATGCTCCACAATGATCTGTGGATAAAGGGACGCAGACTACAGGCCTTCGGGCATATAGGCCTGCTTGTCGCGGATGTCTTGTCACAGTTTGTCGAGATATCCGCGTACTTGAATGGAGCCAACTTGCAAGCTGACCTACAGTGGTGTATTGATTACGTTTTACTGTTAAAATCAAAAACTTGTCTTCAAGCTCCGTGGTAGAGCGCGAACGACCTTTTAACAAACCTCTGGAAACCATTACATTGGCTTGAAAAGCTGCTTAGAGCCTGAATATAATGCTATGTGAGATCCCAAACTCTCTGGCAATGTCAGTAATTCTGCAGTCTTCTTCAAGCTTTCCAATAATTCTTCCCGCTAGTGAAGAATTATTATTACATCATTTTATGCATGTTTCTGATTAATACATTATTGTATTTTTTTTATATAACTGTGAATTTTACTGACCATTTATTGCCCTATTAACGCAATAGTGAAATTTAAGCTTTTTGAAAATGATTCTTTAATTGTAATTTTGTATTGTGCTCCATTTTCAGTGTACTAAGGATGCCTATGATACATACGGAAAATTTTACTATAAGTTTATTTCACGTAAGTGTTTGTTTCTGTGTTTAATTTTTCTAAGTATGTCAAATTAAAAGGGACCAAGCATAGTGATTTGCAAGGGGACTTGTCGAGGCCTAACTAAGAGACTGAGTTCTCTCTTTGTTTTTACTCTTCATATTAACTCCTCACAAATCATGAATAACGATTCACGATTTATGGGGAAATCCATGACTCACATAAATGATGACGCTAATGTGCTCTAGGTTTTGCAACCTCTCCAGGGTGGAGTTGGTATATATAAAAAGAAATGTATGTGGGTATGCAGTATGCCTGCTTCATACTTTCTGGTTGAACATTTTTATTTTTTTATTTATATTTTTTGCATGTTCTGAGGAATGTTGGATTGTGGATGTTTTATATTTTTCGAATGTTCGCTGTCCGAGGAACGACATGACAGACGTCTTTCAGTTGGAAAAGACCAGCGATTATCGTAAATCTCAAGGAATCTTTATTTGTTGTTATTCAACTGAAAGTCGATTTGTAGTAGAACTTGTTTCTAGAAAAATTGCGCTTTTTTCTATGTAATTCTGGTCGGTGTGGATATTTTACATATAATATTATATGTA